>NC_057836.1:47762121-48065151 GCF_910594005.1 Cervus elaphus | reverse complement strand
GTAGGATAAAGTAGCTAAATCCTTGGAATCTAACAGACCTGAGTTTAAATCCTGCTCTGCCCTTTACTGCCCTTTAATAATTAAGCAACTTGAGCTCCAGCTTCTTCACCTATAACACTGAGATAATAGTATGTACCCTGCTGGGTTGTTATGAGGATGAATTAAATTTAATCTAGGACATGAGAGAGACAGTCAACATGTAATCTTACATGAATAAATACAAATGTACATAAAGGTCTTACCACGGTACCTGCCATGTTATAAGCAGTCATTATAAGATGGTTATATCAGTAATGATAGGCTAGGTTTGCTAGGTTTACCACAGCAACAAAATCCCCAAATCTCATATCTTAAAACAAACAGAGCTTATTTCTTGCTCATGCTACATGTCTATGGAGGGTCAGGTGGGGACTCTGCTCTAAGTGATCCTCAGGCTGCAAGAACAGCCACCACCTGGAATGCTATCAATCACTGTCCATCAACAGGCAAAGTATATTTTCCATTCCTTGATTTTGAGTTTGGTTATCTCATCTGACTTAACTCTGGCCAGTGGGATGCTGAGAGAGTTGAAGCAAGTAGAGACTTGAAGAAGCACTTGCACTTGAATTCTTGTAACTCTGCCATCAACAAGAGAACATGCCTGAGCTAGTGGGCTGGAGCAGAAGAGATATATGGAGCAGAGCCAAGATGCCCCAGTCACTCAGTCAAGACTATCCTTAATCAGCCCACACCTAGCTGATCCCAGACATGTAAGCAAGAGTAGCTGAGATCAGAAGAGCCAATTAGCTAATCCCAGAGGACCCAGATTCATAAAAAATAAAGAATTACTATTGTATATTGAAGTTTGAGGGTTGTTACACACCATTATTGTGGCAATGGATATACTCTGTCCTGGCTTCATGCTCTCTGGAACATAAGACTTGGCATCTCTTTATATTACTCAGAAAAATAAAAAGATATGGATAACTTTACTGAAGACTTCTGGTGGGGGGGAGTCAAAAGGGAGTTTGACATCATGTAACTTTATAAATTTCTACTTACCATGACTTTTCTCCCCTATTTCTTTGGCTCAGATGCT
The DNA here is from genome assembly GCF_910594005.1 of Cervus elaphus. NCBI lineage: Eukaryota > Metazoa > Chordata > Mammalia > Artiodactyla > Cervidae > Cervus > Cervus elaphus. Next base: position 48,064,073 of record NC_057836.1, on the reverse strand, counting down.
ATCAAGGAATTCTCATTTATTGTTACTACATGGGACACTATTTTGCCAGTGTATATCTACTCTAGTCCCTGTCTCTTCATCCCCTCTATAATATGTCTCAGTTTTTCTTCCATAGAGCAAATCAACCTTGTTCCAGATATTCCAGACCCAAGTACTCATAAAGTCCTTCTATCTGTAGGACCTACTTTCTGTAGAAGCCAGTGGTTTATAAATAATAGTAATCCTCATTTGTTTTCCTTCATCATTAAAAAGTCCCTTGAAGGCAAAGATGGTGCATTGTTAATTCTGTTATCTTTGAAAATGAAAGTGTTAGTCATTCAGTCCTGTTCAACTCTTTGCAACCCCATGGACTATAGCCCATCAGGCTCCTCGGTCATGGGATACTCTAGGTGAAAACACTGGAGTGGGTTGCCATTTCCTTCTCCAGGGGATCTTCCCAACCCAGGGATCGAGCCTGGGTCTTCTGCATTGCAGGCAGATTCTTTACTGTTTGAGTCGCCCAGGGAAGTCATTTAGGTTGGCTAGTGAATTTTAGGTTGTTAGTGAATGGGTTTGGAAATACCCATTGCTATTGGAAGAATTTTAGAACATCCATACTCTTAGTATCACTCTTCAATGGGTAACAGAGCCAACTACAGAGTAAATATTATGCATCCTCTCCGTACACAAGGAAGATATGGGATATCAGTTTCCCCTCAACACACCATTCTGGATCCCACAAATCTGTTTCTTCACCACCCCCTCATTACATAAGATGGAGAAAGTAGATCATGGGCTCCAAGATGGGGAGGTGACATTGTCTCCATTTTACCCACACAAGATCATGAGGCTCCAACAGGCCATCTAGATCCAAGCTCAGAAAGCCAATAAGAAGCTGACTGGAGACCAGTATCTGGACCTCTTCTTACTTTCTCCACTGAATCAGACATTGAGCCTTGGCGCTGGACACTGAAACTTGGACTGGCTTTACACAAAGCTTGGCCCAGGGTCTCCAAAGGCTCCACTGAGCTTGGCAAGGTACATTGACAGAATTGGCCAGAAAGACTCCAGGATAACACCCAAACTCAGCAGTGCCCTCACCTCAGAGCACTTGTTTTGGGGACTTTACCTGACAGAAAACAGTGTGAGGACAGTCCATGGCATGTGGATTGAAGTTGGTTCTGACAACCCAGGGCTGCTGGCTTCCTGAGCCAAGGACGGCTGGGCTTAGTTCAGGAGAGAGGCCATTGCCAATGGGCAGGGAGATTTAGCATTCCACCCCTGCTCTTTTAATCCCCTCTGTGTAGGAATGTTCCACTGCAGAGACAGTAGAGCTTGCAGAGACAGGCGGTGGTGCCAAAGAGGAGGGGGTGGCAAAGAAACTGATCTGTGGGATCCAGAGCCATGTGTTGAGGGGAAGCTGGGGTTAGGGTCAACCACGAACGTTCTGTGTCACCTTGGACAAGACGCCTTCCCTCTGGGACCCCATTTCTTCCATTTTCAAAAGATGAGGAAAGATTGATAATACAAGATTCATCTCAGGACAAAGTTCTAAGATCCTAAGAGCTATTTCCATTGTGAAGTCCAAGGTAGGATTTTTGTTTTTAATCTAAAAGGCCTCTTCAGATTTCTGTATAAGCATATTTGCAAGAAATAAGGCATCTTAGTGGGATATCAGAAGGACAGTCCACCCTTCATTTCGATTCTAGGATTTTAAGCACCTTGAGACAGGGCCCAGCATACAGAATTCTTTGGGATGTCATAAATGCCATAAGTGCAAGGGCACTTACAGGTTATATAGTCCAGTCTCAGGTTTAGATAGAGAAAGTGGAGACCACAGATGAGAAGATATTTTCTGACACTCTGCAATGAATCTCAGGCCCAGAACTTAGGTTCTCTGATCTTTAGTACAAAAGATCCTTCTCATAATGAAAAATTTATGCCTGAAATTTTATATAAGACCTCTGAATTCCAGGACTTTCAGATGCTTCTCCTTTTAAAACAGGCTTGGCTCTTCCTTCCTTTGGGCAACTTTTAGGGTTAGCTTAGGGATTTACCAAAGAGACTAGGAGAGTCTTAGGCTTATGTAAAATCTGAAATCCCAAGCGTGCATGTCCCTTGGGGATCCCGCAGATTTCCCCCAAGCAGTCTGAGCCTTGACAGCAGCCACCCTGGAAGGGACGTACCCCCCTGCTTAAGATAGGGCATGAGACCTAAGTGGACATGACACAAGCCCTTCTGTAAATCAACTCTACCTCAATAAAAACAAATTTTAAATGAATAAATAAAAGCAGCCAGAGAAATTAAACATACCTTAAGTACAGAGGAACAAAGATAAGAATGACAGCAGACTTCTCCGCAGAAACCAAACAGGCCAGAAGAAAAATGGAATAAAGAATTTAAAGTGTGGAGACAGAGAAGAGTCACAACGAGGATTCTGTACACTGCAAAATATCTTTAAAAAGTTAAGGCAAAAGGAAGACTTGTACACATCAACAAAAGTTGAGATAATTCATCACCAGCAGATCTGCATAAAAATAAATGTTAAGGGGAATTCTGGCAGAAGGAGGAGGCTGAGGGGCAGAAAGGAGAGATGAAGGGGACGGGAGGGGACAACTGAGGGGCAGGTGGAGGATCTGAGGCGGGAGGCAGAGAAGGAATTCCTTCATAGAAAATTGACGTTCACTTCATTGACCTACAGCCCGCTGGCGCTGAGGCTCCCTTTGACCTCTGACCCGTGTCATTCCCATCAGCACCCCGTGTTCTGCTCATGCCCTTTCTTCAGGAGAGTCTTGCACCTTTTCCTGGACCTGTTCCCTCTTCTCTTTGCTCCCAAATCACTTATCTCGACTCCAATGGCCCTTCCTCTTCCTCCCTGGTTCTTGTCAGTCTCCAGAGGGCTGGACACCTGGCCTCTCTGACTCACTTTTGTAAGAGACTAACTTCATCCTGTTGCCTTCTATGTCATCCCACCCACATGTGAATGTCACTCTCCTTTTAAGATGATCTTTTTCTGTGATCTCTGATTTTTTTTTTTCTGTTCTCCCTTCAGCATCTTTTGAATTTGTAACATGAGCGGATATAACTATAATAATAAAAATGATAATACTGATAAAAACTCATGGTGGGTAACAAATGAAAGAATGAATGAATAAGGATTCCCAGTCCCAGACCCTCTTCAGTGATGCAAGCTCAGGATCCGTGAGTGGATGCAGACACGTTCCTTCGCCATCCCAGGAGCTGTGGGCACTTGCCACAGGACTGATCAGGGACCCATGTTAGCGTAAGTCAGGAAAAACCCAGGCCATGTGGACAATACTTGAGTCATCTCGTTCACCCCTAGACCTCAACTTGGAACCACTAGTGATTCTGAGAAGCATGGGACTCAGCATTCCTTTTCCCAAACACCCCGTGCTCAGAAGCTCAGAGTCTTTACCTCCTTCCCAGTCAGACGTGCTGTCAAGCCATCCCACTGCTCAGGCCACTGGGACAAAAGGGAGGTGAGGGGCATTAGTATCAAAGCATTCACTTTTAGGCTCTGCCTCTTATTTGTCACTGTGCCTCCAGGTAAGGAAACTTTATCTTCCTGATCCATGGTGTCCTTTCCTGTGAACCGAGGCTAAGTTAGTACCTGCCTCTGGAGGTTTCTATTAAATAGGAAGCCCAAACACAATAAGGAGTGAGAGTGTCTGGTATGAATTAGCCCTCCTGATAATCTCTAGAGATAATGCTTTAAGCCCTGGACTGGTGGGAAAGCGGCTTGGAGGCACTGTATTTAATTTTCATAGATGCCCCCAGGGTACTTTAACTGTCAGAGCCTCTATCTCCTCATCTGTAAGATGGGCACAATTATATCGGCACTGTAGGTCCAGTATAAGAATTAGGAGGGCATATGCCTGTGAAAACATTCTGTAAACTGCCAGTGAGCTGCACACAGATGAGAAACCACAGCGCTTCTCATCTATGTGCAGAGCATCAGATTATGTGTCATCATCACATAACATCTAATAATACAAGAGCAGAATCTCTCATCGATGATGTGCAGTCACTGGCAGGCAATGGTGTGTCCAGGTCAGGGATGGCTGGAGGGGGTCAACATAAAAGATGAAGGGTATTTATTACTGACTCATTTAGAAATGCTGATGTGTGGGGGTCACAAACAGTGGATTTAGTGAGCTTTAGAACAGTCTTAAAATTATCTTCAGGTGATGCATCCCCCTTTTGCCTGCATCCCAGGCATATCATTCCTACTGCACCTAAGATGCCACTGGTGGCAGGCAGTGCAGTAGACAATTTCAGAGAGATCATTTCATTTAATATTCATGCCAACCCTGGGAGGGAGGTGTGCTTTTCCTCTGGTTCACAAATGAGGAAACTGAGGTACCCATCTAGTGATTTCAGAACACAAGCTGTAAAACCACCGTGGCTGAGGCTTAGGTTGTCTCTGGGAAGGTATCAGGGAGGAGTTCCCCAGCGCTCTTTGGGGACCACGTCTGGTGGCTCGGTGAGTGTCCCCCAAGCTCACTTCACAGTGCTTCAGTCGTGTCTGATTCTTTGCAACCCCATGGACTGTAACCTGCCAGGCTGCTCTGTCCATGGGATTCTCCAGGCAAGGATACTGGAGTGGGTTGCCATGTCCTCCTCCAGAGGATCTTTCTAACCCAGGGATCAAACCCGAGTCTCTTATGTCTCCTGCATTCTTTATCACTAGCGCCACCTGGGAAGCTCAGAAGCACTTGTCTAAGGCAGGAACTAAACTTCATCACACTTGCCTCCCTTTAATCTTTACATCTCCCTCTAAGAGCAGGATACCAAGTCCTCCATACAGCCAGAGGACACACCTTTAAAGACATTAAAAAGGAGCAAAATGCATGCTTTGTTGGTAATGAGCTCTGGTCACCACTCACACCATCCTCAAGCAAGCCATTCTCTGGCATGGCAGCTTTAGTTGAACCATTACAGGCTGCAGGAATTCTACCAAGGGGTGTACAGACCTGGTCAAGCTGCTTTGGGTGACCATGCCCAGGCCTGGCATGGATGAGGGAAGCCCCTAAGCCCTGCTGGCTGTAGTGGGGCTGGCCCCAGTCTCGTGAGAGCAAGCAGAGGTTAAAGAGCTGCAGTGCCGCCAAGGTCTCAGGGCAGCGCTGCTCCGGTCACACTGTGGTCAGGGTCAACAGGCCTTCTGGAAACGTCCCAGCTGTGGCTTTGCTCTGTGCCCTGGGGGAATGGCTGTTTGCAGGCCCTTCCAGGCTGAGAGACACAGCAATTTTCTGGATAATTCAGGCTCCAAACCTCTTGGCCTTCATTCCAACTGTTTAGGGTTATTGTGGGAATTCTGAGGAACGACTTAAACTGCATCAAACCATGAACCAAGAATAGGAACCAACCGCTTAACTGACCTAATCCTAAACCAAACCCCAATATTAATTTTCTATAAATGCAATTCAGATGGAGTCAGCGTTGTTTTTGTTTTCAAACAAGACCAAACCCGTGTGGATTAGTTGGGACCTAAGTCAAACTCCCATGTGTTCTAAAATTAATGGACCAGAACAAAATTGGAAAATAAAAACATCCTTTCAATGAAAACACTATTTCACTGGCTTTGTTGGACCAGGAATCTTTTATGTCTTTAAAAAAAATTGGGAAAAAATCCAAATATGGAAAGACTAATTACTCATTGCAAAACATTCAGGAAAATTGAAACAGTTTAAAAATGAATGGCATTTGCAATCTCATCCTGGGATATTTCCATAACTTTTTTCGATGTGCTCTCCCTCACCATTTTACATAAATGTGATTATTCATGTAATAATAAAGATTTAATAACCTCCTTGTCTTGTTAAGAATATCTCATGGCAAAGTTCCATATCAATATTTAGAAAGCTACATCATTATTTTTAATGGTTGCAAACTACTCACTGGATACATTCTGGTTCATTTCACTAATTCTCTACTGGCAGTTATTTAGGTTACTTTCATTATTTCAGTTTTACAAATAATGCTCCAGGGAACAGCTTTGCACATGAATCTTTGCACCCTGGGCTGATTATTTTGCATAAATTACCCAAGTGTTTCTAAGTCAAAGATACACACATATTTTTAAAGCTTTTCACACATATTTCCAGGTTTCTCCCCCAGAAAGGTCATAACAATTTTCACTCCCACCATCAGTGGATAAAAATGCTGATTTTCCCAAACCCCGGCTACCACTGAGATGCCAAATGTGTCCGTCACTCTGTCTGTTCTTCCAGGACTCCACAGGGAACTGCCCCACCCACAGCCACAGCGTGACTAACTGTCCCATTTGTCCAGAACTGAGGAGGGTCCTGGAACATGAGATTTTCAGTTTTGAAACCTGGGAAGTCCCAGGCACATAGGACGAGTAGGTCATCCTATACAACCCGTGACAGTCATGCAGCCAGGATCGTTACGAGAACTGCACACGCTCTGGTGCTGTGACAGCTGATTGACCCAGCAGGGAACACCTGGGTCAAGGACGGCTAATCACGTGGCATGAAGAGATGGTCTGAGCCAATCACATTTCTTCTTTGGGGAACAAGGAAAGAATTTATCAGTGAGCAGTGGGAAATAGGTCTAAAGTTCATTAGCTGAAGAGTGGACAAAGGGGTCAGTTAGCTAAGCACCAGCCGAAGTAGTATGGGAGAAACAAGAAGGAGTAAGGAAGAGGGCCTGGTTGTAAGAGACGGACAGAGGAGCAGAGTAACTGTCTTAACAGAGAAGCCAGATTCTTCAGCATCCCTGCATTTCCTAAGGGCTTTCTTGCTCTCAGGATTCTTGAGCAAGTGTCCTCAAAATAAATGCTTATGCCCTCTCCTTCTTATTAACTTGCTATCACACGACTGAATCTCAGTTCCTTTTAAGCCAAGAAGCCTATTCAACACTCCTGGATATTACCCATAATTTTCCTTTTGCCAATAAATCTGAATGGCCAAAATGGACTCCTCATGTAATTTTGTTAAAACCTGCATATCTTAAATAAATCTGAACATCTTTCTGGAAATTCATGCTTCCGGGACTTAGTTCATGGACAGGGGCAGATGAGTGAGGTACAGGACAAGATGTGCTGGGTCCTCTGATGGGGTGTCTGACACCTGCTCTTCAGCATGGTAACCTTTCCAGCACTGACTCTGGCCTGGTAACCTGGTAACCTGACTGAGGTCACTTGGCCTCCTGCTTTAATTCATGGCCCTTCTGGTTTTTAACCCTAGTCTGAGAACCTTGCCCACATTAAGCCCATCTCTGTAGCTGAGTAGGAAGAACTTCACCCTGACAGTAAAGGCTGTCTTTGTACTTGCTCTCTCCTTGGCAGGAGCGCTCTCTAGTTATCCCATGGCCAGGGGCTTCTTTTCATATAGGCTTCAGCTCAAGTATTAGCTCCTCAGAGAAGCCTACCTGGACTAGCTCATCTGTTGCAGTTTCCTCCTCTCCCCATCTCCCAGTGTACTCTTCATAGCCTTTATCTTCCATCTAGAACTTATCACAGTTTCATATTAAATGATTCATTTTATTGCTTGCTTCCTCAACTACATGTAAGTTCCTTGGGATTTATCTACTACATACTGTTCACTATTCGCAGAGTTTGAGAACAGAATGCCTTGCATATAAGCAGGTACTGATGGACTGAGTTAATTAATTAACGGCAGAGGAAGAAAATTTGTTGCAGCAAAGGTGCATTGGCTCCCTTATCATGCTCAGTCTGGGGGTGGGGGATGGCTGATGAGCTTATAAGGCTGTGTGATTTTGGGGTCCTGATATATTTCCCAGGACATCTGGTGTGTTTGTCAGCTTGAAAGCCTCCAGCAGCTTCACACTGTACTTGGAATAAGGAGGCCTTCAGGGCCAGACCTCTGCTTATCAAGCCAACATCATCTCCTTCCCTTTGCCCCATTCTCATTCTGCTTCAGCCCTACTAGCCTTCTTTATGTTCCTCAAGTCAAGCTGTGTCCTGCCTCTGGGCCGTTACATACACCATTTCCCCTGCCTTCCCCTTGTTTACATTTATTTATTTGGCTGTGTTGGGTGCCAGCTGCAGCATGCTGGATCTTTGTTGCCGTATGCGGGCTCTTCGTTGCAGCAAGCGGGCTTCTCTCTACTTGTGGCACACGGGCTCAGTAGTTGAGGCACACAGGCCTAGCTGCCCCACAGTATGTGGGATCTTAGTTCCCTGACCAGAGATTGAACTTATGTCCCCTGCATTGGAAGCCAGATTCTTTAACCCCTGGACCACTAGGGAAGTCCCTCCTTCCCCTTATTGTATCTTCTCTGTAGTCCAGAGAAGCTTCCTATGACCCTCTCATCAAAATATCCCCTACCCTAGCTTGGCCTCCATCACTTCCACCTGCTCACATCCTTTACACCACATGTCCACTAGTTGATTTCTTATTCATTTGCTCACTTGCTCTTGTATTATGTGAGTATACCCTGCCCCCATCCCCATGGGTTTTAAATTTCATGAGTTTAGAGACTATCTTCCTTTTTATCTATCACTATATCCACAAACCCAGACAGATGCTTGGTAAATATTTATTGAGTGGCTGAATGAATGGATGAATGAGTGATTTTAAAGTCAAAACCAGTCATTGTAATAGACCATTGCCAACATTTAACTGACGTAGGCTAAATACTTCTGCACACTGGGTTAACTCATGCAGTCACCAGATAATTTCTACTCTCAAATCATCTTCAAACATATGACTGGAAAGGTATATGCTCAAGACTAAATATGGCATACTTTACAAAAATGTTTTAGGTGCTTAAAATTTTCTCCAAATTCAAAGAACATCCCCCCGCCCCCCGTTTCCATGCTCTGCAGGGAGCACTTTCAGAGCCCTGTTTTGCTTTTCCTGTCTTCAGCAGGCTCCAGCTTATTTTTAGAGATCACCTAGGCCTTGTCGTTAAAATGCTTGACCCTTCTTGCCCAGGTGGGGAGGAGTCTGCTTCCATTCAGACTTAACAGCATGTCTCAGCAAACAAATGTTCTAGGGAAGCAACCAAGTGAGTGAAAGTGAAAGTCGCTCAGTCGTGTCCAACTCTTTGAGACCCCATGGACTATACAGTCCATGGAATTCTCCGGGCCAGAATACTGGAGTGGGTAGCCTTTTCCTTCTCCAGGGGATCTTTCGGACCCAGGGATCGAACTGGGGTCTCCTGCATTGCAGGTGGATTCTTTACCAACTGAGCTATCAGGGAATCCCAGAAGCAACCCAAATCTTCGTTAATATTAAGGCAGACCAGATCACAGAAGTCAGATGCTGCTGGACAATTCCTCTTGAGCCAACCTTCCTAGTAACCCAGTCATTTGAGGCTGGGAAGGAGGCTTCCTCCAAGATGAGCGCAGGGAGCCCTGGGAGACTGCGTGGCCTGATTCTGTACGCATTGTGTGACAGCACATGTGTGGAAGCGCATGTCTCCCTGAACACCCTTAGCTGATATGGTTAGCTTTTACTTGGTGGAAAAGTAACCAACCCTTCCTTATCCAAAATGAGCTCGTGTCTCAGGTGAAATACTCTCCTTCAGGCAATGAATTCTGAAAAATCTTTATGCTATGAGGAAAGATCATCAAAGTACCAAGAGGCCCAAGGTCTAGTCTGATGTTCTGCAGCTGACTCGTGTGTGACTCTGGACAGCCCGTTTCCCCTGTTTGGGCCTCAGTTTCCCCATCTGTAGAATAATAAGAGTCAGTCTGCCTGGTCTGTAAGGGTCCTTCTCTATCAATGTCAGTGGTTCTAAATCTTGGATGCAGGTTAGAATTGCCCTAGGGAAGAGGTCAAGTTCAGGTACCAGCACTTTTTTAAAGGTGCCCAGGAGATTCGGAAATCACAGATATTCTGCCCATGGGAGATAACAAGTAGGAAGCAGACGAGATGTGGGCCAGTTGAGACTTCAGGTCACTTTTTTCGTTACTTTCCAGAAGTTTCTCTGGCAACTCTAGAGCAGGCGTGCGTGCACGCGTGTTATCACTTCAGTCCTGTCTGACTCTTTGTGACCCCATGTACTGCAGTCCTTAGCGTGGGATTCTCCAGGCAAGAAAACTGGAGTGGGTTGCCATGCTCTCCTCCACAGGATCTTCCTGATCCAGGGATGGAACCCGAGTCCCCTGTGTCTCCTGCATTGCAGGTGGATTTTTTACCCACTGAGTCACCTGGGAAGCCCCAAGTCTAGATGACTAGATTCTAAATATAGCTCATGACACGTCTACTCATCATTTAACAAACTTGCCTAAAACTATTACCTAAACCCTGTTGCAAATATTGCCCCATTAGACATTGTAAGCCCTGACTGAAATAAACTTTGTGCTGCCACTTCCTAGATATATGAAGTTGGGGAAATACTTTGATCTTTTTTTCTTCATCTGTAAAATGTTCAGTTCAGTTCAGTTGCTCAGTCATGTCCGACTCTTTGTGACCCCATGTACCGCAGCACGCCAGGCCCCACTGTCCATCACCAACTCCCGGAGTCCACCCAAACCCACGTCCCTCGAGCTGATGATGCCATCCAACTGTCTCATCCTCTGTCATCCCCTTCTCCTCCTGTCCTCAATCTTTCCCAGTGTTAGGGTCTCTTCCAGTGAGTCAGCTCTTTGCAATCTTCACAAAGTTTTGGAGTTTCAGGGTCAACATCAGTCCTTTCAATGAACACCCAGGACTGATCTCCTTTAGGATGGACTGGTTGGATCTCCTTGCAGTTCAAGGGATTTTCAAGAGGCTTCTCCAATACCACAGTTCGAAAGCATCACTTCTTCGGTACTCAGCTTTCTTTATAGTCCAACTCTCACATCCATACGTGACCACTGGAAAAACCATAGCCTTGACTAGACGGACCTTTGTTGGCAAAGTAATGTCTCTGCTTTTTAATATGCTGTCTAGGTTGGTCATAACTTTCCTTCCAAGGAGCAAGCATCTTTTAATTTCATGGCTGCAATCACCATCTGCAGTGATTTTGGAGCCCAGAAAAATAAAGTCAGCCACTGTTTCCACTGTTTTCCCATCTATTTGCCATGAAGTGATGGGACCGGATGCCATGATCTTAGTTTTCTGAATGTTGAGCTTGAAGCCAACTTTTTCACTCTCCTCTTTCACTTTCATCAAGAGGCTCTTTAGTTCTTCTTCACTTTCTGCCACAAGGGTGGTGTCATCTGCATATCTGAGGTTACTGATATTTCTCCCGGCAATCTTGACTCCTGCTTGTGCTTCCTCCAGCCCAGCGTTTCTCATGATGTACTCTGCATATAAGTTAAATAAGCATGGTGACAATATACAGCCTTGACGTACTCCTTTTCCATGGAACCAGTCTGTTGTTCCATGTCCAGCTCTAACTGTTTCTTCCTGACCTGCATACAGGTTTCTCAAGAGGCAGGTCAGGTGGTCTGGTATGCCCAACTCTTTCAGAATTTTCCACAGTTTACTGTGATCCACACAGTCGAAGGCTTTGGCATAGTAAAATGTGGGTACTATTTATATCTCTTTCCTATGTCATTGTGAAAATTAAAATGAAATAATGTACATGCAGTACCAACATCTTGCAGGGCACTCAGCAGACACTCAATTATTCTTAAGTTCTTCTCACTCCTTCTCTTTCAGTTCAGTTCAGTTGCTGAGTCATGTCCAGCTCTTTGCAACCCCACAGACTGCAGCATGCCAGGCTTCCCTGTCCATCACTCCTTCTCTTTGGTATTTAGTTAAATTATGTTCACATAGAACAATTTCCCCCATAGAACATTTTGTAGAATTCTACTTCCTTCAAGACACTTCCCACAAGGTAAGAAAGAAGTGTTTTGGCCACTGCATGCCACAGTCTCTTCTTGAAGTGATATTTAGTATGTGTATGTAAATCAGTTCTTTAAAAAAAATATACCCCAGATTTATAGTATTTGCTGATTCCCGTGGTATAAATTCTCCCTCTGTAGTCAATTTCAAGTTACCAATGTTGTGTGAATGAGTGTGAGTTGGGAAGAGATGTGCAGAATAGGCATTCTTGAGCTGGTCAGAGCTGGCGCCAGCACACCACCAAAGTAATTGTTAGCACCTCATAATCTCTGATATGTCCTGTGATATTAATAAATGAGTCTGTTTAGTTTTACTTAGCTCGTGCATGCGTGCACACTCAGTCAATTCACTCGTGTCCAACTCTTTGTGACCACATGGCCTGTAGCCCGCCAGCCTCCTCTTTCCATGGGATTTTCCCAGAAAGAATACTGGAGTGGGTTCTCATGCCCTTCCCCCAGGGGTTCTTCCTGACCCAGGGACCGAAACTGAGTCTCCTGCATTGCAGACAGATTCTTTACTGTTGAGCCACCAGGGAAGGCCTTACTTAACTCAAATATCTTAGACTATGGAAGCCTCTATTCTCATAAAACCTCTTGATATTCTATGGAACTGGTGCTCCTGGAAACATACTTTAGGAACTACTGATGAGAAATAGCTCATATATATGTATTTTTTCTAAACATTCATCAACATGCCACCATTTAAAAAATGGAAGTGTGGCCTGCACAGTTAGAAGTAGTGAACAAGCTGAGGACTGCAGAGAAGAAAAGCCACAACTCCCATCTTTAAGGAGACACAAAGTGATTGGTGAACCACAGCTGAGGCTGAGATGCTCAGGGCAGAGTCTAGAGAGAGGGCTGGAGAAGCAGGGAGAGCCCTCTGCAGGAGGAGGTTGTGAGCCAAGCCTGAGCGCGTGGGAGGGCTCGGGAGATTTTGGAGAGAGAGACTACTGGAAGTGGGCAGGGCCTGAGCCAAGACCTGGAGGAGATAAGGAGTCTGTGTTAGGTCACTTCGCCCCCACCCCACCCAGGTTTCGTCCAGGTCATATCTGAGCAGCTGGAGCAGCCATTTCCAGAGACCAAGGTTCTCTCCTAGATCAGCCCTTCTGTGACTCCTCCTGTCTGCTCCCTCGGGCGTGTTTCTGTGTGTCCATCTCTTTGACGCGTCTGTCTGTCTGTCTATGATTTGGAGGGCTCCCCGGGTAACCAGGTTCCTTGGTATCACTCCTGGAGGAATTGAGAGCCAAACTCTCTTCAGAGGGAGAAGGTGCTGGAGCCCAGCATGGAACCTAAACTCCACACTGAAGAAGGAGGCCTGTCCTTCTTCCAGCTGGCCACAATGCCACATTGACCCTAGAGCTCCATGAGGAGCAAGAGGTGGTCCTGTGGAGTAATGCTAACATTACTGCTACTTTTAAAAAAATTATGGTGATATATACATAAAATTGATCATTTGTTACCATTTAAGTATATAGTTCAATAGCATTAAGTTGTGAAAGCCTCACTGCCATCAATCTTCAGAGCTTTCCATCTCCCCAGATTGCAGCTCTGGGTTCATTAGTTACTAACTAATTTCACTCATTTCATTCACCCCTCCTGCTATTACCCACTGACTACTCCTCAGGTCTTAGACCCTGTTTTAAGAAATCTGCAAGTATCAGTTCACTTAATCCTAATATAACCCTAGGATATAACCATCTCCACTTCACATAATGAATGGAAAGATGAAGAAATGTAGGTTAAACAACTTACCCAAGGACACAGAGCTAAGAGCAGCAGAGCTGGTCTGTGAACTCAGTCAGATCTGATCCCTGAACCCATGATTCCATATCTGCTCTCTTCCTCAGGGCCAAAGCTGGATCCATCCAGACTCAGCAAGGGGAAAGATTTCCCTGTGAGGCTGCTTGAGGCTCCCAGGTGCATGAGGGATGGAACCCCCTTGGCCTTTGGGGGACCAGGACCTGACATCATCTGTCCCTCCCATACCAGACGATCAGACCCCCAGCAGAGGAGATCTGGGGTCGCCAGACCACCAAGCAGCGAAAGCTGTGTATGTGGCTGGGAAGGGTATTCTGCTTCCCTGAGAGTTGTCAGCTAGAAACATGGAGACAGAGTGTGACCAGGGCTGGCAGACACAGCCTCTCAGGCGGCTCTTTATTCTGGAGGTGTCGATGGGGGGCTAAGGGTGATGTCAGACTTGGGCAAGCTGAGGGCTGGGGCCAAGGAAGTGATTGGTAAGACAAGGTCTTGGCAGAGATGGTTTACTTGGCATTTGAAACAGCCACTTCAGAGCCTCCCAAAGCACACAAGAATAGTCAAGATGGAGAGTAGGGAACAGATATGAAGGATTCTTGGCTGTAGAGACAGATTTTTGGAATATGAGTGACAAGGCCTGTCAAATACTCTACAGACCTGGGGATCTGACTTGAAATTGAACCCTTGCTCTCAGTTCTTGTGTGGGGACCTGTGTGGTCTCACCCTTCCGGTGGCCTCATCTTAAACTTTCCTGTTTGTACATGCAAATGTGTGTGTATGTTTTTGTGGGTTTAAAAGTCTAATAAATGAGGCTCTCTGTAGCTATTTCAGGCCCAATCATGTCAAGCCCAGACAAAGATCTAAGGCGACTAGCTTGTGTTGTTTCCTGTCAAATTCATTGGCCTTCTTGGAATTAGACTCATAAGGTTAGTTTACACAGCCAGGATGTCCTTCCCAGCTGGAGCAGGGTGGAGTGGAAAGTGATTGATTCTGTACTGCTCCCACTCTGGCTAGTAGGCAATTACTGCAGAGGGGGCCCAGACTGGAGAGCCCACACCCCTGTCATCCACTTCTTTCACATCCCCTTTCTGAAACCCTCCTTGCTATCCTGCACTCTCCATCAGAATCTCTCTAGATTTTGCCCCAGCCAATAAGCCAATGATGGTATCTGCTTGTCTCCCATGCTCTTTGGAGGAACACTGCCCTGCCCTCAATGCTCTGCCACAGAAAAGATTCTAGGCTATTTTTTGGGCAAGAGATGGTCACTGGTGGACACTTGGCCCAAAGGCATCCAAGCATACTAGGTGACAAGACCAAAGTACTGAAAACACAAAAGAAAAGGAAGACAATATAAACAGATTCACAGGGGAACCATAGGCTGAAAGAACTGATTAATATGTTCAATAAAATACTAATGGAAAAAAACTTGAAAAGTTTTATGGAAAAACATAACTGACAAAAATCAGCTGGAAATTCCAGAACCATAGGATGAAATAACTCATTTTAAGTACCCAAAAGATAGGTCTAATATAGTTTTAGACACCGGTGAAGAAAGGATCAGTGAAGAGGAAGATAGGTAAGTAAAATACACATGTGACTGTGTCACACTCTTACTTAGAGATCTTTAACGCTTCATTGCTTACCTGATAGCACCAGAGTTCATATTATACTCTCCAGTCTCATCTCTCCCCTACATTCACCCTTTTCTTCACTTACATAGGAATGAGTACTCTGTTCTCAAACATGCTATGCATAATTTTGCGTATTATTTCCAGGAAATCTTCTCTACACATCTGTTCTGACACTTTGAGACCACTAAAGACTGAACACAGGTTGGGCTCCAGCAGGCAGGCAGGCAATTGGAGAAGAGGGGAGAAGGCTACAAGGAGATGTTCTGAAGAAGGGATGAGTGACTTAGCACATCTTCTGCCATCCAACTTTCTCTGCCTAGCTCTTGGTTCTAACTATTTAAGGAAAACAGGGGTACTGCCCCACATGTTTTTGGTGAGGATAGACTGAGATTGTGAGCACAGAACATGGACCACCACGATCCCTTTACTATTGTTACCTTTCTTGTATTGTTTGGTCACGGATCCAGCCTGGATTTGTCTTTTGGTTTGGTTACAAACCTTTGGGCAAATCAGGCTCTGTTATTGTCTTCAAGTCCCTACTAAGTGCTGGTGGGTCAGGTATCCCTTCTCATTTAATCCTCTCCCTATGTCTACGAGGTTGATTGTGTTGGTGCTGGTTACAGATGAGGAAACAGGTTCTAAGATTCCAAGTGACTAACCTAAGCAGTACCGGCAAAGTGAGAAGAAGAGCTTGGACTTAAGTCTTTTTGTTATCCAAGGCTCATTGCCCCAGCCTGCACTGCCCAGGGTCACACACCCAGGAGAACCAAGGCTAGAGCCCAGGTCCTCTAGGCCTCAACATGGTGTTGGCTCCATTGAATGATGGACAGCAGTGTTGGGACTCTCAGTGATCACCATCAGTGTGCTCCCTGGACAATGAGAAGCCTGAGGCCCAGAGTCCACAAACTAGGCCTTGTGGCCTCAACGCCAGTGGCCTTCCCACTGTGCCACCCCACAGGTGGGACTTCCCAGACCCCAGAACAAGGAAGAGCTTGTTATTATTATTATGTGTTGCCTAGCTTAGTTTTCAGGCCTAAAAAGAAAAGATTCAGTGTGGTTAGAAGGCCCACAGCTTAGCAGTCCCCCTACCCAAGGCTCCTCTCAGCTCCTTATGTGGACTCTGCTCTTGCCCCCACCCCTACCTCTCAACAACCCCTTTTCTATGTGGCTGAGGCAGCTGTGACCCCAGAGAGGTGGGGGGTGGGGTGGAGAAGGCCCTACAGTGCAGACATTCATATCCAGGCTTTTGGGGGTTTTCCTTTGCCTCCTGGGCTCTTGGAGCTGTGGCTGGAGCCAGAGAATCTGTTCCTCATTAGCTGTACTTTTGCTGTGAAATGAAGTGCTCTTTGAACCTGTGGGAGCAGGAAAGCCACTTACACCCCAGAGAGGACAGGGATGCCAGTCTTGCCAGCACATTCCTTTCATTCCTTTTATCTCCTGGGTGGAGCTCTTGGCAGGCAGCTACTGCTGCCATCTCCCTGGTGGAGCCATGGGGAAAGGTGGTCTGTGGGGTGAGCAGAAGACATAGGAGGGAAACATGCCTATCTCTCAGTCGAAGTAGGAGAAGAAAACTAGAGTTACCTGCCCTCTTTCCCTGTCCCCATATTCCTCCTAATATTCCTTTATCCTGAATGACTTCAATGAAACCTTCAGAAATCATTCCTCTGTCTGCCCATTTGTTCATCCATCCATCATCCATTCATCCATCTACCATCCATTCATCCCAACGAGAACTTGAAAATCCAAAGTCAGAACCAAGAGAGTCCTATGATGCTTCTTCTTCTCCTTCATTTTACTGATAGAGAAACTGAAATGAGAGAGTTAACTTATTCCTGGATTCACTGGGAAAATATTGTTTGAATGTTTTTCATGAGCCAGATATCCACTCCCACTCTCCACATTGTGGATAGAGGTGCAAAAGTATGCACATGTTTCAGCCTTCAAGATCATTCTAGCAATGGGGGCAGATGGTAAACAAGTGAACAAATAAATAAACATGATAATGTCAAATGATGGTAAGTGCTCTAACAAAACCAAGAGAGGCATTTCTTTAAGAGGAGTGGTTGGGGAGCAGGGAATACATTTCAGCAAAGTGGTTGGGGAGGTCTCTCTGAGAAGGTAATAATCTGAACTAAAGCCTGAGTGATGACAAAGGGCCAGCCAAAGAAACATGTGAAGGTGGAACATGTACAGGCAAGGGGATGTTGGTGCAAAGATCCTCAGGTAAGAATGAGTCGGGGTTGTCTGAGGAGCAGAAAGAAGGCCAATGCAGCAGAAGCAAATGAACAAGAAGGGGAAGACTGCTACAAGATGACGCCAGATAATTAAGTATCTCTCAAAGGGCCTAGAAATCATGGTGGTGGTGGTTTAGTCACTAAGTTGTGTCTGACTCTTGTGACCCCATGGACTATAGCCCACCAGGCTCTTCTGCCAGGGGATTCTCCAGGCAAGAACACTGGAGTGGGTTGCCATTTCCTTCTTCAAGAAATCACAGGAGGAGTTTAATTTTTGTCCACATGGAAGCCATGGGGGGTTCCAAGCAAGGGGCTGACATGAAGGATTTTGTGTTCTCAGAAGGAGTCCTCGGCTGTGTCAAGAACAGACCTAAGGGAGGCAGGGAGTGAGGCTTACACGGAGAGGCTGCCGGAGGCTACCTGAGGTAGACCAAGTGCAACACCCATTTGGGGAGCAGAGTCAATGAGCCCACTGAATTTGCTCACGGATTGGGTATGGACTGTGAAGAAAACAAGAGAGATGAAAGGTGTTCGCCTGAACAGTCTGGTAGACGGTCATGGCACTTAATAGGATGGGGAAGCCTGGGAGGAGCAGATTTCTGGAGGCAAATCAAGAGTTCTGTTTGGGTAGATTAAATTGGAGATGCCTCTGAGAAACTCAGACAGTGCCAACAAAGCAGGTGGATACAAGTCTGGAGGCAGCGGCCAAGGCTGGTCATACAGGGACCCATGCACACGGGCCTGCACATGAGCTCAGAGTTGTGGGGCAGGCGACCAGCCCTCAGAGGGCCATCTGCTCCGACTCAGGGCTGCCGAGAAGACACGGCCTCCCTCCCCACTCCAGCCAGGGAGGGGGCTTTGAAACTGCCAGGATTCACTAGGCCTTTCTCTGGGAGTTCCTCTCTCATAGAAGCAGACCTAGGGAATAGTGGGAGTAGAGGTGAGGTGGGTAGAACGTATTGAGATCAGACTTCTGTGGGGATAATAATAATAATGACAATAAAAATACACCTCTGTTAGGAGACTGTTAATCTTGTTTCTGAGCTTCTTCACGGACCATCATCATCTCGAATTCCCCACAGGCTCTGAGAGATTAGCAGCCTGGTTTCCAACAGTCCCGGTTTACAGATAAGAAAACTGAGGTTCTAAGGAATTTAGTTAGTGACATCTCCAAGATCACAAAGAACCAGGACTCCAACTGGGGTTCTCTAAGACCAATTTGACTGCACTCTGCCCAATATTCAACTGTCTGCTCCCCAGAAGGTCTTATTTTGAGAGAGCTAGCAGGGTAAGTTCTGGAGGCAAATTTCCGGGGGTTCAGATGGTGACTGGGCCACTTCCAGGTCATATGATCACGGGCAAAGCAAATGAGTCAGTCTCACTTCTGTTTTCCATCTGTAAAATGGGGATATTTCCAGTGTTAAGAGAATTGATATTAATTTCTATGCAGATCTTAGAAGAGCACAGAAAGTGCTACACACGTGTTAGCTACTACTGTTGAGATTGTCTTCATATGCACTGAGAAGTCTCACCCAGGGACCCCGGGGTGCCTGGCACCTAGAGGGCGGGTCCAATGCCCTCTTGTAACATCCGGCAAAACTGAGGCCCCAAGAAGGGCAGTGGGGCAGCTTATTAAGCAAGTTGGGTCCCTGAATCTGGCTGATGGAACAACTCTGCTCCCTGAAAGTCACCACCCGCCAGACTATTATTTCTCCAGGAGACAGACTTCCAAGCTCTCTATACTCTTAATTCATGTGGAATTTCTGCACTGGGCTCGGCTCCCAGGAGAAGCCCCTCCACCCCTTTATGAAAATAGAGCGGAGTCATTCAGCAAAACCTCAACCTAATGCTTTTAAGGAACTGGCAGGTTGAAATAGGAAACTATTCTAAGTAGAAACCACAGAAACAGCATATGCCTGTGGCTGCCGGCTGCTGCTGTGTCCCACCGGAGGCCCCGGGGATCCGGGAGATGTTGGCCGCGCCACGTGAAGGGGCCTCAGGAGCCTGGCCTGGTGCTGCTGACCATCCATGGCCATGTGACAGCAAGCGCCATGTCTCATGGGCATGATGTTTTCAGGTCACAGCAAGGTGAGGTGGCCAGACAGGCTGCCAGCGTTAGAAGCACAGAAGCCTGGCGTCAGAGCAGACTGGCTCTTTTCTGTGAGGGGCCCTCATGCTGTGATTTGTCGAGACAGATTCCCAGAGAGGGGAAGCAACTTTCCTAAGTTGCCCAGCACAGATGGTGAAGGTGAAGCTGGGAAAAAACCTGCATCCTTTTTCACCTAATACAAAGCTCTTTAACATACTCACCCCTTCTGTTCCAGAGTATAAGCTCTGGGTCAGAAGATCAGGGTTCATCCTAGGCTCTGCCTTTCCTAGCTGGATGATCTTAAGCAAGTTACTTAACCTCTCTGTGTCTCAGTGGGTTTTTTGTTTTGTTTTTAATAAAATGGGGAATAATATGACTACTGCCTAATAGGATTGCTATTAGAAGTCAAAGTGATAATCTATATGTAGTTCTACATATGGTGCCTGACAAACAGTTAAGAGTTCAGTAAAGTTTTACTTTTTAATGTATTAAATGGCCAGTAAATGCCAGCTATTTTGCCCCCTAAAGAGCTCAGTCAAGTGGGGGAGACATAAAGTGAAAACTGATTTATTGCTAAAGATGCCAGGACAGTGGGAAGCAAGGATGTCCTAACCCAGGCTAAGGGTTTGACCTGGTGAGGAGACAGACACCAAGAGGACTGCGGGAGGCCAAACATTTGTCAAACACCTGTTACGTGTGGAGATTAGAACTCAGGTGCAAGGGGTATCTTCCACTGCATCAAGTTTTGTTGCTTTTGAGGACTGATGCCAGTAGACATGGCTTGAATCTCTAGGAGGGGGACACACTGCACAGAGCCATCTCTACACTCTTTTCCTGCCTCCTGGACTGTCTGGCTAGTGCTAGGGTGCCATCTGAGGCCATAAAAGAGAATCTAAGTATTTATTATAAAGCTCAACATAAAATTTAGCTTCTAATTCCTGTATCTGAAAATGTGCTTACTGAATGTGACAGACAGAAAAATGGCTCCCTCCAAAGATGTCCACCCTAACCCCTAGAATGTTCTTGCATGCCAACAGGGACTGTGCAGATGTGGTTAAGATAATCTGAGATTATCTCAGGTTATGTGGGTGGGACGAATATAATAAGGGTCCTCAAAAGAGGGATTCAGGGAGAGATAATGTGATGATGGAAGCAGAGGTTGGAGTAATTGGAAGAAGTCAAGGAATGAAGGTGGCCTCCAGAGGCTGGAAAAGACAACTAGACGGATTCTCCCCTGGAGCTTTCAGAAAGAACCACCCTGGTGACCCATTTGAGATGTCTCACCTCCAAAACCACAAGAGTAGCTTCAGCTGTCAAACCACCAAGTTTGCTGTTATTTGTTATAGAAACCATAGGAATCTCACACAGGCAGTCAATGTTTGGCCTGACACTGCTTTACTGTGACCTTGACCGCCTCAGCCCTGTCCTTGGATATGGGTAGTTTGGGTCTTATTATTATTAGCACAACCCCCAAATAGGAACAGGTGCCCCTAAGCGTGGCATAAAAGGCTCTGCTTGACCTGGTTCCTTCCTGGCATGAGCCTCCTTTCCACATCTCTCTCATCCTAGGACAGGATCTTGGTGAAATATGAGATAGAGTCTAGATTTCCCACAACAAGCCCAGTGTGGATTCTGTGGGGGTACCTGGAGGCGTTCTGCATTCTGTATGTCATGCCCATGAGATGTGGCCTTCGCTGTCGCGTGGCCATGCATAGGCAGCAGTGGAAGCAGAGAGTGTGACACGGGGCTTGGAGGAAAGGTGGGTGACCCCCTGGTTGACGACACGGCACTGTGGTCTGACTGCTGTTGGTACAGCTCCCATTTCTCTCCCCCATCATATATGCCTGTGTCAGCCTGCACTTTCACATATGGGAGCTGATGTTTTACAAGGTGGAGGGTGTTGAGGGGAGGGCATGGTTAGGAGAACAGGAGATGTAAAGACTATAGAATGGCATCTGGGCTTGTCTGGATTAGATCCTCAAAGGAGAGGGGGCGTTAGAAGCAAAACTTGAAAGAACTGTTTAAGGGCAACCATGAGACTCAGGGCACAGCAGAACCAGTGTCTTAATTGGTGCCCCAGCTTCTACTCTTACCATCCCACAGCCTCTTCTCAACAAAACACTCAGCTGCTGCTGCTAAGTCGCGTCAGTCATGTCCAACTCTGTGCGACCCCATAGATGGCAGCCCACCAGGCTCCTCCATCCCTGGGATTCTCCAGGCAAGAATACTGCAGTGGGTTGCCATTGCCTTCTCCGAAAGCACTCACAGTGATCTTCTAAAAATGTGGATCAGATGAGGTCCCTTCCCTGCTTACTGCCCTTCAAAGCTTCCATTAAACTTGAATGAAATCCAAACTCCCTCTCCTGGCCTGCATTTACCCGCCTCTCTGACTTCACCTCACCAGCTCCTCTCTGTCCCCTTGCTCTGTCTGTTCCCCGAGCTTACCAGTTCCTTTGGGCTTTAGGGCTTAGGCCCCTGCTCTTCCTTTTACCTAGAACGTCCTCCCATCCAGACATTTGCATCTTGGTTGCTTCACTAATTTGGGTCACAGCTCAAGTATAACTTTCTCAGCAAGGCTGTCTTTGACTATATATCTGTTTGGGTTCCCCCCAACCAGATACTAGAAGATACTTGGCGTAGGTAGCTTATTTGCAAGGTGATCCCAGGACGCACAAGTGAGGGAGTCAGGGAAGTGTTAAGAAAGATGGGTGTGTTAACAGGGTGTGCTATTGAGTCGGTTACACCTGCAGGAAACTGTTTTGGTGCTGCTGGGGACCTCCAAGGTAACGTGTAGAACATGCCTCAGAATCGTCCCACCAGAGGTGAAGAAGCTGGCATTTTTATTCACTGTCTCTCGTCCTTCTTGGTGGAAGGCTGACCTGATGGTGGTCAGTCTCTGATTTTAGCCAGAGCACACTCCTGTGGCACCAAAGGAAGCCCTCAGAAGGAAAGGTGGAGAGATGCAGGTGGGGTGAAGTCTATGTGCCTGGGAACTGACCATTGCAGGTACCAGAGAACTCAAAGGTAGGCAAAGGAGACACAGGACAGGGCCGCAACAGCGTCTACTGTACCATCTTAGTTAGTGCTTCTTTGCCCAGGCAAGGCTATTTCTTCTCTTTATATTTCTCATCTCTATCTGAGATTTTCCTATTTATTTATTCAGATACCCAGGGCTAACTTTCTATTCCTCACATCCCACTAGGACATCAGCCATAAGAGCAAGGACCTATCAGTCTTGTTCACCATTTTCTCCCCAGGCCTGAGAACAGTGTCAGGTACAAAGTAAGTCATCAGTAAATATTAGTTGAATGAATGAAGGAATGTTCTGCCTCGTGATCCAGGTACAAAAGCATGGCCCCAATTTTGTGGGCCATAGATTCCAGGCAGCATGTGGATGATACATATAATCAAGTGGAAGACAGACAGGGAGAGAGAAAAAGGTGATGGATACCCACAGATGATAACAGCTGACAGGCTGTCTTATGTACAGAGAGGAGGCACCTTGTGGGGGACACTCCAAAGTAGTGGGGAGCTACACAGATGGGGACTGAAGTCCTAAGACCACGTTTGGAAACTTTAAAGTCAGCAGTCATCCCTGTTAGTAAGAATAAAAATTAGTAAGTGTACAAATACTTCCTCTTTCAATAAATTAAAGTGTGTTCAAGGTTACCCCGATAATGACATCATTCTCACTGACTCACAATCCAATCCACTTTCCTGAGTGGGAGAGAAGGGGCTGAATTAATAGCATGCACCACCTCAGTAGGCATGCAAAGCATGATCCATCCTATCCATGCTGCAGAGAGCCAGCGTGTTGAATGTAACGGGGTCCCTTCTTTTCTCCTCACTTGGGGAGTGACCCTGGGCAAACTATACTACCTCTTTGAGCCTCAATTTCTTCTTTATTCATCTGCAAGTTGAGAGTGAGAACATCTATCCAATAGGTTATTGTTAAGGTTTAATAAGATAATGTCAGTAGTGTCTAATGCTGTGCTATATATGCTTACTCGCTCACCTGTGTCTGACTCTTTGTTACCCCATGGACTGTAGCCCGCCAGGCTCCTCTGTTCCTGGGGATTCTCCAGGCAAGAACACTGCAGTGGGTTGCCATGCTCTCCTCCAGGGGATCTTCCCAACCCAGGGATCAAACCCAGGTCTCCCACATTGCAGGTGGATTCTTTACCACTCAGTCATCAGGGAAGCCCCAGTGTCTAACAGTGTGTCCTGAACATAGGCAGTAGTCCATGGAAAATGACTGCTTTCCATAATACTGCTACTCATGATGATGTTGATGGTGTGGGCAGTGTGCTCAGGCTCCAGACAATACTCCAGGATGAGTAAGAGTTGCCCTTGGAATCCCTGCACATCAGCATTGTAAGAGAACTTGAACGTTACCCAGTCTAGTGCCCTTAGAGAGTGACAGTGTCTAAACAAGAACTCATTGTGAAAGTGGCTACCATTTACTGAGTGCATACATCAGTTGTTTTCCATCTCAATGGCCCAAATGAACCTATTGCAAGGTGGTTGCATTGGGATGTCTTAGTCTGATACTACTGTTAAACATTCCATTTGATGGATTTCCTTCATTCTAACACTTGTAAGACATACGTGTAAGGGTATGCTGGGCTTCCTGTGTGTTTCTGCTTTCAGAGAGAGAATGCGATGGACATGCAGATTCCAGGATTTTCTTATTTCAGCTTATTTTCTCATCGTGAATTAATAGTTGGGCATTCTGATCTCAGTTCAATTTCCTACAGATCTTCATGGAAGAAGATGAACTGGCAGAGTCTTCAGGGGTGTTCTGGTAGTTTTCATTTCACTTTTGGACAATAATCTCGTGAGTCTGGTTAAATGTATCTATCACCAAATGATGTATTTGCTCAGAATTTACTGATAAATTTGGGTTTTGGCGCCTTGTGATCCGCAGGAACTCTGATGCAATAAGTGGGGGTTGTCTAAAGCTGATAAAGCTGTGGTAACTTGTTACATAGCACAGAAGATGAACACAGACCTCCAAGCCTCCCTCACCTTGCCTCTGCCTACCCACCTGCAACATCTCTTCCACTCTCCTTTCGCCCTTGAACCAGCCCCTCCTTGGTTGCACAGGCAGTACTTCTGCCTGGAGCTCCCCTTTCTCCCTTTCACCTGAAAAACTCTCCCTCATCTTTGTGTGACTATAACCATTGCTTTCTAGGATGGCCTATTTCTGGTCTCCTGGACAAGGTATGTCATGGCACCTGTGTTTTTTCCCCTTTGTGACATTCATCGCAGTCGTGATGCCTTGTTAACCCGTCATCTTCCCTGCTGAGCTAGGAGCTCTGCCATGGCAGGAACCACATCCGCTTTGGTATCCCCAGTGCCTGCAGCACCACGCGGCAGGCGAGCAATCAATACCTGTTCGGTGGAAGAATGAACACAGTGCTGTGCAGAGAAGAGGGTTTTAGATTAAGAATCAAGAACACAGGGACTTCCCTGGTGGTCCAGCGGTTAAGAATCCGCCTTCCAGTGCAAGAGACCTGGGTTCAATTCCTGGTCAGGGAACTAAGATCCCACATGCCTTGGGGCAACTCAGCCTGTGTGCTGTAACTACTTAACCCACGCATCGGAACTAGAGACCCTGTGCACTGCAATGAAAGAGCCTGCATGACGCAGTGCAGAGATCATGTGCCACAACTGAGGCTCAACACAGCCAAATAACTAAATAAGTATTTTTTTAAAATCAAGGACACAGACTTTCTCTCTGACCTTGGCAACCTTCTGGCTGTGTGACTTGAAGTCTCTAGTCAGTGTACTTCAGATGACATCTTGGAACTGGGAACCCAAGGCTTGGAGGCATCTCTGTACCCAGCTCTTCTAGGTGACCTTGGGAAGGACACTTCTTCTTTCTGGAGCCTCCAGCTCCACAATCTATAAATCTGGGATGAGGCTGCCAGCCACAGTTTCTGGGGAAGTTGATAGAGGACAAGTGAGCTAATGCCCAGGAAGTTCTCAGAAAGATATAGCTTCATAAAAGCCTATGGTCAGGCTTTTAGATTCAGGACACAACACAGGCTCTTGGCTTGGGCAGCAGTGATGTGAAAGCCAGTGGTGAGGTAACTGCCAAGGCTGGGCCGCCTCGCCCGTCAGTGCCCTGGTGCTCTGCTCTCCAGGTCTGCAGTAAGCATCTGTCTTTATGTCTACAGAGGGGCAGGATTAAGACCAGGCTTGACCAGATGACGGCGGCTTATGGGCTACATTCCCCACACATAACAATAAAGCCTTTACAAGCCTTCCAGATGTTTCTAAATATGTTCCTGAGATACAAGTTCCTGGCACACGAGTAACTCGAGGCAGTAGTAAGATGCAGAAGAAACCATATGGTGTGATAAGTAGGAACAGAGAGAGGCTCTGAAGGCAGACCGCCTAGGTTTGAAAACCAGCTCCACCATTCAACTGGCTGTTAATTAACTGCCTCTCTGGGTTTCAGTTTTCTTATGTGTAAAATGGAAGAGAATTATGATGCCTATTTTTAATGTTCTGAGGGAATTACAAGAAAATCAGTGTGAAGAGCTTAGCATAGTGCCTGGCACAGTGAAAATGCTTAACACATGCTAACCATTATTGTTATTATTGTTGTTGTTGTTTTATTAAGTCCCTGTAGAACAGCGAGCACTTTCACTTGCTTAATACTAATGACAAGCCTCTGGGAAGTACTTCTAACTACATGATCATATTCTCTTGTTAGACAGTTAAGGCAGGGACCCACGCCAAGACCAGCTCATGTCTCTTGCTCATGGCTCCATCCCCAGTACCTAGGACAGTGCCTGGCACATTGCAGGCTTCCAGTAACCACTTGCTGAACCCATGTATCTAAAGGGCTCTAAAAAGAAGTCCTGAGGCAGAGGTTATTATTGGTATCGTTTTGCAAGTGAGGAAACAGAGTGATGTGCTCATAGTCACCATGACTGTGAAGTCAGATTCCAACCTACCTGACTCCAAATCTGACCCTCTTCCCATCACCTTCTGCTTCCTGGGGTCTCCTTACACTCACTTAGCCTGTCAAGATGCTGCAGGCAGCAGTGAAGTGGCAAGAGCACAGGCTCTGGAGCCAAATGGGGAGGCTAGAATGTCAGCTATACGACTTCCCAGCTCTGTGGCCATGCATGAATCACTGTCTTTCTGTGTTTCCTTTTTTTTAATCAGTGAAGTGGGGATTAACTGTGCCTACACATCCTATGGGGTAGATCTTATTGCTCCGTTTACAAATGAGGCTGTTTTGCACATGTGAGTCTAATCACTCAGCTTTACAATAAAGAAGCCCATATCTTTATGATAAAGTTAATAAATTTCTTGCAGGTGGGGACCATGTCCATGTACTTCACCAAATTTTCTTAGAACCTACAGATGGGACTGTACAGATGGGAACAACAGACTGGTTCCAAATAGGAAAAGGAGTATGTCAAGACTGTATATTGTCACCCTGCTTATTTAACTTATATGCGGAGTACATCATGAGAAACGCTGGGCTGGAGGAAGCACAAGCTGGAATCAAGATTGCCGGGAGAAATATCAATAACCTCAGATATGCAGATGACACCACCCTTATGGCAGAAAGTGAAGAAGAACTAAAGAGCCTCTTCATGAAAGTGAAAGAGGAGAGTCAAAAAGTTGACTTAAAGCTCAACATTGAGAAAACTAAGATCATGGCATCCGGTCCCATCACTTCATGGCAAATAGATGGGGAAACAGTGGAAACAGTGTCAGACTTTATTTTTGGGGGCTCCAAAATCACTGCAGATGGTGAATGCAGCCATGAAATTAAAAGACTCTTACTCCTTGGAAGGAAAGTTATGATCAACCTAGACAGCAAATTAAAAATCAGAGACATTACTTTGCCAACAAAGGCCTGTCTAGTCAGGGCTGTGGTTTCTCCAATAGTCATATATGGATGTGAAAGTTGGACTATAAAGAAAGCTGAGTGCTGGAGAATTGATGCTTTTGAACTGTGGTGTTGGAGAAGACTCTTGAGAGTCCCTTGGACTGCAAGGAGATCCAACCAGCCCATCCTAAAGGAAATCAGTCCTAAATATTCATGGAAGGACTGATGTTGAAGCTGAAACTCCAATACTTTGGCCACCTGATGTGAAGAATTGACTCATTCGAAAAGACCCTGATGCTGGGAAAGATTGAAGATGGGAGGAGAAGGGGACGACAGAGGAGGAGGTAGTTGGATGGCATCACCAACTTAATGGACGTGAGTTTGAGTAAACTCTGGGAGTTGGTGATGGACAGGGAGGCCTGGTGTGCTGCAGTCCATGGGGTCGCAACAGTCGGATATGACAGAGTGACTGAACTGAACTGAGCTGAACAGGTGGGAATCATATTTATTGAGCATCTGTCTATATAGATGTGTCAGGCAAAGTGCTAGGGACTTTATATATGCTGGCTTCATTTAATCCTGACATCAACTCTACAAATTTCCATAAGTCTCTATATAAGTGGACAAAAAAAAAAAAAAAAGGTTCAGAGCATTCAAGAAAACTGTCCAAGCCTTCAGAGCTGGTAAATGATTCAAACTCAGGGCAGTCAAAATTCAGAGGCTATGCCTTCTCTTCACACCATAATGCCTTTTGATAGAGTCTGTAACAATTCACTTGGTAAACTGATTGATCCCCTTACATGGCAGCAGAAAATAGGAGTTGAGATCAATGGAAAGAAGTGGCCTCCAGATCTCTAGCTCCTTCAAAGGCCAATCAAGGCCACGGAAGGATGCTTGATTGATGGTGGCCACAGCAGCTAAAGCATCAACAGAACTTTATCTTGCCTGACCAGGGTGTTTCGAGGGGTGGGGCGGCATGAGGGTAGTCATATTACACAATTATGATGACGCACAGACCTTTCTTGGGCCTAAAATGCTTCCCAAGTCCCAAGGGGAACAGCATGAATACCTCATTGTACCCATGGAGGATGGACTAACAAAGACTTCTTATCTTCCAGTTTCCTATGCCAGGATCAGAATTATCTCTGACATTCTGGGCTGTTGTGAATTCCCCTCCAGTTGTCTGTGCCCAGGAGTGCCTTTGCCTGGAGCTGGCTCTGGCTTGCTATCCAACATTTACTATGGCCAGTGTCTGCTTGAGTTCTACTATGGCCTTATCTATGGTCTGCTCAAAGGCAACAGCCTCATGTTCTTGATTTCTTTTCCCCATTGCCTGGCATACGGCTTGGTGTAGAGTCCAAACTCACAGAATGTTGAACCAAAGCCCAAGAGTTTGGCCAAGGACAAATGACTAAAGCCCATGTGATGTTCTTGAAGTCTTCAACATGAGCATCTCAGATTGGCCCAGCCAGGCTACTGGCCAACAAAAGGAGGAGGCTGAGCTTTAAGGCACTGTACAGGGGCCTTCCTGATGACACTAGGCACATGGAGGAACACTACAGGACCGTGGGGCCACTCTTAGCCAAATCCTGGTTGAGAGAACAGAGATTTACAATGTAGAAACCAAGAATTGACAATTAATTTAAAGGGCCAGCAGACAGGATTACACCAAACCGAGAGCCAAGACTTCAGAGGAGATGGCATTTGAGTGAGAAAATGTCCAGAAATAAAAGAAGGCTGTCTGGGGCTGATGCTGCCATCGTCCGTGGGTGTATAGAGAGAATTTGCTGCCTTAGAGGGCTGGGTTGGGTGAACAGATGCAATTCTGCATCTGAGGTCTAAGTGTTGACAGCTTGGTGGCACCTCTGTACATGGGAGAAATCTGAAAATCCCCAAACCCTGATTAGGCCATTGGTGACGGTATGTAGTAGACAGACATCTGTAGGACATATCTTGGGAAGTGTTCTTAGTCTAT
This sequence comes from Cervus elaphus, assembly GCF_910594005.1. Lineage (NCBI taxonomy): Eukaryota > Metazoa > Chordata > Mammalia > Artiodactyla > Cervidae > Cervus > Cervus elaphus. Next base: position 48,034,767 of record NC_057836.1, on the reverse strand, counting down.
GGACTGACAGTTCCTCCCTCCACACCATCTTAACTCCCTGCCTTTACCTCCAGTGGTAGGGATGGGTGGCGAGAAGGGAGGGGCAGCTGCTGTTCTGTATAACACATCCCAGGTTGTCCAGGCCTTCACACGTGTGACCAGGGGTGGGCACCAGACCAACTTCATCCAGGTCTCTACCTGGGCACTCAGAAATAGTGGAGGAAAAGAGAGATTGACAGGCAGACAGACAGACCATGACTCTATGAGGCTGGCCCTGGAAGGGCAGTTATGCTTCCTGCTTTGAATCTGAGAAGCAGAGGAACCCTCACTTCCAGGGAGAACAGGGATAAAAGTGAATGTATAGAGTGAGGCTGAGACCAGTGATGAAGAGAAAGTATGACAGTATCTCCTGGCTCTAGACAGTTCCTAACTTATTGTTGCCTTTGGAGTCCATGACACATTTCTCATATGTCTAGGCTGAATCCCTGATTAAGCCTGTTACTTGCATTAACTGCTGCTACTTCTCATCCAAGAGTCTCACCTAATGCCCCATGCACCTGCTCCATGGCCTTGATTAAGCCAGCTCACAGCTGCTTCTCAGGATAGATGTGGCCCTCAGCATATATTCCACTTTCCTTCTAATGTGCCTACTTGGCTCTGAAAGAATCAGGAAAAGCTAAAAAGACTTCATTTCTAGATGTCTCTGGGTAGGGAATAAGTTTCCCTGATCAGGTAAAGGATCTGGGAGGAGATTAGGGGAAGGGCACGCCTGCTGCCTCTGCTCTGCCAGTGAGTGAGCTCTTCCACGGAAGGGCTTCCAGAGGCCCCTGCTTCTGGCCATTAGCTCTGTGTGGGCAAGGGGGCAGGATGTGAGGCTACCAATCTCCGCAGGCTCTGGCATCAGACTCACTGGGATCTAGTCCCAGCTCTGCCACTGCCAGCTGAGACCTTGAGCAAGTTACTTAACCTCAGTGTACTTTAATCTCCTCATCAACCAAAGGAGGATAATGATGGTATCTGTGTCACAGAGTACTTAAAAGTGTTAGCGGAGGTAATGAATGTAAAGTATTTGGGGAAGTGCCCACCCGTAGTAAGTTCTCAATTAATGCTAGCTGTTATTATCACTATTACTACTATTAGCAGTTCAAACCCATAATTTTGCAGTGGGAAGCAAATGAATCTGTGTCAATCACATAGCATAGACTAGAATATGATTCTGTCCCCTTTCTAGCTTCCCTCCATATCTAACCCTGGAATTCGGTGACCCTGGGAGTTCTGATTACCTAAAATGGTGCAGGGAGTATCTGAGTTATCCCTGACATGGTTGCTCATAACTAGAAAAGAGATGGCCAGACCTTGAAGCATCACCATCAGCTGCCTCCCTGCTGCCTCCCACGCTGGCTCATGAATCACGGTCAGCAGACTCTAAGGGCCCAGGGGTCACAGTATCCCCCAACCCAGAGCGGGTGGGGGTGGGGCTGCCGACCTTTCCATCCCATCGTGAGCTGTTAACTAGGGCTCCCACTCATGTCTAAGACCTCATACTGCTCCAGCCCGAATCCTTATCTTGGTTTACAGACAAAGAAGAGCACTGTGGTTGGCTGGCCTGAGGGCAGAGAATGGACCCAGGGTGAGCCCAGAGGGAGGCCTGCAGAATAAGGGCTTCTGGCTAGCAAGCCCTATGTGGTGGGCAGAGCAGGTGGCCGGACCTGGTAGGGTCTCCTAGAACCAGGGTTAGAACTCATCTAGACTAACCCTCCAATCTTTTCATTGTTTCATTAATTTTCAAATCTGTTTTACTGTAGTATACTTTACATGTGATAAAAAGTCTTGAATATAAGTGTTCAAGCCCTTGAGTATTGATAAATGGATACACTCATGTGACCATTCTCACAATCAAGATACAGAATATTTCCATCACTCCCCAAATCCACGGTGCCCTTTTGACAGTGAGACCCTGTATTAGTTCTCCAGAGAAACAGAGCCAATAGGATATATTGGGTTGGTCAAAAAGTTTGTTTGGGTTTTTCCATAAGATCGTATGGAAAATACTGAACAAACTTTTTGGTCATCCCAGATATAAGGAGATTCATTATAGATAGTGACCTGCCTGCCAATGCAGGAGGCATAAGGGACTGGGTTCAATCCCTGCCTGAGTCAGGAAGATCCCTTGGAGAAGGAAATGGCAACCCACTCCAGTATTCTTGCCTGGAGAATCCCATGGACAGAGGAGTCTGGTGGGCTACAGTCCATAGGGTCGCAAAGAGTCAGACACAACTTAGCACACACACAGTTAGGAATTATTATTATTATAAGAATTGACTCACATTCTTCCATCGGTAAGCCAGAGGCTTAGGACGGCCAGTGGTGTAATTCAGTCTGAGTCCAAAGGCCTGAGAACCAGGGGAGATGTTGGGGTGATTCCCCAGTCTGAGTTCAAAAGTCCAAGAAATAGGAGCACTGATGTTGCTTCCAAGGCAGGAGAACAGAGCAAATTTGTCCTTCCTCTGCCTTTCTCTGCTCTCCAGGCCCTGAATGATAACCACTGCATCAGTGAAGGCTACCTTCTCTCCTCCGTGTAAAGATTCAAATGCTAATCTTTTCTGGAAAACACCCTCACAGACACATGCAGAAAGAATGTTATACCAGCTATTCGGACATCTCCAGTCCAGCCAAGTTGACACATACAGTTAACCATCACATATACTTGAAACATTGCAAATCAGCTATATTTAAAAAAAAAAAATAATAACTATCACAGGCCCTTTCATACTAGGCTACAGGCAACCACTTATCTGTTGATCACTATAGATTATTTTAGCTTTCCCTAGTGTTTCACAAAAATAATATTATATAGAATCTACTTTTACATCTGGCATGTTTTGCTTGGCACAGTTTTTGAGATTCATTTCTACTGTTGCTTGTATCAATAGTTCATTCTTTTTGGTTACTGAATAGTATTCCATCATACAGAATACCCACTTTTATTTAAATAATATTACCCAAAATTACAGGATTCGTATCAGACAAGCATAGCATTAACATTTTGTACAGATTTTCTCCCTGAGGTTTTTACAACTTCATTAGGTAGGTACTATAAATATGCCCTTTTCATGAATAGGGAAAAGCTCAAAAGAGAGATAAAATAATTGTCCCAAAATACACAGCTGAACTGTGGTGTTGGAGAAGACTCTTGAGAGTCCCCTGGACTACAAGGAGATCCAACCAGTCCATTCCAAAGGAAATCAGTTCTGAATATTCATTGGAAGGACTGATGCTGAACCTGAAACTCCGATACTTTGGCCACTTGATGCGAAGAACTGACTCATTTGAAAAGACCCTGATGCTGGGAAAGATTGAAGGCAGGAGGAGAAGGGGATGACAGAGGAGGAGAAGATTGGATGGCATCACCGACTCAATGGACATGAGTTTGAGTAAACTCTGGGAGTTGGTGATGGACAGGGAGACCTGGTATGCTGCAGTCCACGCGGTCACAAAGAGTAAGACACGACTGAGTGACTGAACTGAACTGACACGATAGATGAAAGTTGAAACGAGTATTTGAACAAAGCCTGTCTGACTCCAGAATCTATATCCTTAAGAATAATGCTCTACTGTCTCCCACTTTACAGATAGAGAAACAGAGTCAGGGATTAAAGTAATCTGATCAACATTACATTGTAAGTCAGAGGTGGAACTTTTAGTATGCTGAGAATCCAAGAGCCCAGATTCCCAGAGTATCATGCAACCTCCTTCAGAGGGGGCTTAAAGCCCTTGCTGGCCCCTTCTTCACTTGTTTGAAGCCTGCATATCCTTCCATATCGAACTCAAATGCTACCCTATTGTTTATTCACCGAACATGTACTGACATGACAGGGCCAGGCAATGTGCTAGTCACACCAGTAAACAAGCAGACACAGCAACCTGGGGGGAAAAAAAAGTCCAAAAAAACCAGCTACAGAAGCATAAAAAGGGGGAGACCTGCAAACAACAGTCCAGGGTTTGAGTATGTGAAATTCAGTACATTCAGTGATGTCACAGACCCCATGAGCCAGTTTGATTTGAACTCCTGATCCAAATACTAATGGACTGGCCAAAAAGTTAGCTTGGATTTTTTTGGTAAGATATTTGTAGGTGGTGCTAGTGGTAAAGAACCTTCCTGCCAATGCAGGAGACATAAGAGATGTGAGTTTGATCTTTGGGTCGGGAAGATCCCCTGGAGGAGGGCATGGAACCCTCTCCAGTATTCTTGTCTGGAGAATCCCATGGACAGAGGAGCCTGGCAGGCTACAAGTCCATCGGGTGGCAGAGTTGGACACTACTGAAGCGACTTAGCACACAGCATTACTGAAAAAACCCAAATGAATTTTGGCCAACCCAGTATTTTTACAAAATGGTCAAAAGAGGTCAGCCTGGGCCTATGTACTGTTATATTCATCACCCAAACCTCAAAACAACCTTTTGAGGTAGGTTATTCTCAGTATCTCCTTTTTGCCAAAAAGGAAACAGGATTGGTGGGGCTAAGTAATGTCACTGAACCATTCTCATGAATCTTTTCTATACATGGCTTCATTGCTCCCAAATCTTTCCTGAAATGAGGTGAGGGAGCAAATCTACTCCTAAACACGTAGTAGTTGTGGTAGAGATGGTATTAATCACCACATACCCCAATCTCCCCTACCTTCCGATCTTCCCCATCCTTCCCTGGAGGCAGGCTTGGGCTTGTGGTCCAGTCCTGGCCAACAGACTGAGTGAAGGGGTTGGGGCATCACTTCCAGGAGGGGGCAGATAAGTGCTGATCTTCCTCCTTTATCTTTCCCTTCTTTCTGGCTGTCTGTGACCCAGGAGGCTACGTGATCTAGACGGTATAGTTACCAGAAGGGGGAGAACTGCCTGACCCACATCAGATGTCACATAAGCAAGAAATTAGTCTTTACTGTGGTAAGCCACCAGGATTTCAGGGGTTTGTGTGTTGCAGCAGCTGAGCTTTAATTATCCTGACTAACACACTAATAATAACCACAATTACTACCTCTCATCTAAGGTTAACCCTGTACCAGGGACTGTGTGCTAAATGCTCTACATCTGTCAATTCCCTGGATTTCTTCTTAACCTTCCAAGCTTACCTACAGATATAAGAGACAGGTGGTCTCCAGCGGGCTTTGAATTTGGCAGTGATCTATGATGGAAAGATTCCCTGGGAGGCAGAATTCTGAGGCCTTAGCAACTCTCTGACCAGCAATAGTACCGACAATTGCACAAGTCTGAAAAATGCCTGCTGCCACAAGTGTAGACACTGTGTAACTAAGTAGAACCCACATGTATTTCATCAAGGAGAAGAAACACAGGGCTCAAAAGGGAAACAGGAATTGAATGGCTTTTGAATACACGGGATGGGAAAGAAAAGCACTTCATAGGTGGACTCCCTCTCCCCCGTGCTCTGGGAGACGCAGAGTGCCAAAATGAAGCTCTGTGTGCGTGACGGTACATAAAATAAAGTCCTTCCTGAAGTCTGATTTCCTGTAAAAATGAATCCCATCAGGTTATTCTGGGTAGCTGACTCCCTCTTGCCCTCAAGATTAAGCGTGACCCCCAGATCCCCCAGTTAAGTTCAGAGATAGGGTTAGGCTCTGGAGGAGGGACATGTAAGCCAGCCTCAGTGAATGAGAAAGAGTTTGTCAGCCAGGGAAGGAAGGACAAAGCATTCCAAGGAAAGAGAACAGCAGGCGAGGGAGGGGGGCAGTTATCTGAGGGCTTGGCGTGTTTAAACACTGCCAGGAAGCTCAGTGTGGCGGGAACACAAGGTGTGACAGAGGTGAGGCTGGACACTTAGACGGTCACCACACTATGGGGGAGGCCAATCCTGGCCCAGTGCATCCTCGACTTCGAAGGTGAGTAGGTCTAATCCTGGGTTCAGTTAGGAGCCCACTCACCTGCAGATACAAGTCAAACCTGAATCCAGGTGATATTTTCATTCTAATCTGCCCTTTCTTTTCCCTTATTCCTTATTTCTGAATTTTGTCAGAGAAGAGGGGCATAATTACTTTTGGTGTCCCTTCAAAGACCCCAACAGTGGGTACTACTTTCAACTCCATATCCTAGATGAGGAAACTGAAGCTCGGAGCTCTGAAGACACTTACTGTGCTTATATCCAGGGCTCATATCTACCTGGTACACATAAGCATGGCTGTGCCAGTTGTTAAAATATCCAGATATTTCTGTACTGTTTGCTAACTAGTGACTGTCCTGACTGCTTCCTCACCAGCCTCATCCAGCGACCCTCAAAACTAAAGGAATACCAGTAGGCATAGCAGGGGCTTTCTGACCCTTCTGTAAAGCTACAGTTGACCAGCCAGCTCGTGGGCCAGGCCAGTTGCTAAACATGTTGAGTATCAGCCCTGGTTACACGGCTGCTGGATGCAGAGTTAAGGGTTTGAGCCCACGTCCAGCTGGTTGGATGACCAGTGTTCTTTCCACGCTATGAGCCACTTCCTGTTCTGAACAAGTGAACACGATCTTAGCCCTGTACACGCCAGGCCACTGTGGGAGCTCAGGCTGTAGCTTTGGGAGACCTACACTGAGATGGACAAAAGACCTGTAATTTGTCCAGAGGAGAGTGATGGGGCTGAAGGGGGACTTGAAACCACATCATATAGGAAAAGCTGGCAGAGCTGGAGACGTTAACTTGGAGAAGAGAGGTTTCCAGGAAACATAAAGATGGTCTTCACATATCTGAGGGGCAGCTGTGTGAAGAAGGATGGAACTTGTATCAATGGGTGGAATTACTAGCCAATTTAGTCCTCAAGTGTTCACTGGGTAAATAATTTCTGGAAACCCACACTTTGCAAGTTTTTCCTGGTTTTCCCAGTAGTCATGTACAGACATGTGAGCTGGACCATAAAGAAATCTGAGCACCAAAGAACTAAAGCTCTCGAACTACAGTGCTGCAGAAGATGTTTGAGAGTTCCTAGGACAGCAAGGAGATCAAACCAGTCAATCCTAAAGGAAATCAACTCTGAATATTCATTGGAAGGACTGATGCTGAAGCTCCAAGCCTTTGGCCATGTGATGGGAACAGCTGACTCACTGAAGAAGACCCTGATGCTGGGAACGATTGAGGGCAGGAGGAGAAGGGGGAGACAGAGGATGAGACAGTTGGATGGCATCACCAACTCAATGGACATGAGTTTGAGCAAACTCTGAGAAATGCTGAAGGACAGGGAAACCTGGCGTGCCACAGTCCATGAAGTCACAAGGAGTCGGACACACCTGAGCGACTGAACAACAACAGCAACTACAACAACTCTTTGCAGGGGTAAAACTAGGTCCAGGGGGCACAATGTGGACCTTAAGTGCCTGCCACTAGTGGGGAGACAGACACATAAACAGATGACTGCAGTGCAAAATGAGGAAGTGCTGGAGAAGTTTGGAGAATGGGACACTGAAATCTTGAAACCCTCTGGGCAGCTGGCAAGGCTCCTGGCAGAGGTGGGTTTTGCTCAGAGTCTTAGAGAATGGGTAGAAAACTGTGAGTCAGAGAAGGGAAGAGGGTAGGAACAGCATTTGCAAAATAATGGAGCAACACCACCTACAAACAGGTGAGACCTGGAGTGTGGCTGGAGAAGGCCTGTGGGGTGGAGGTGCAGCTGGAGATGACGTGAGGGTTCTTGCATGCGAGAGGGTCTTAAGAGTTTGGACATAACAGTGGAGCCAGCGGGGAAAGAACAGGATATGATGAGTGCTGACCACTGGAAGCACTAGAGGGCAGGTGGGAGGGCAGTTTGAAGGGAAATTACCAAACAGACCCCAATATCCAAAGTGTGGTCAGATGAGATGACCCTGATGGTCCATTGCAAACTTGGGCTCTTCTGAGAGCTAAAGCTAACAGCCCTGTGATGGAGATGCGGGGAGGGCGGCAGGCAAACGGACAGAAGGAAAAGATCTGGGACCCATTAAACCTTTCCCATTTGGGCTTCAGCTAGTTTGTTTTTCTTCTCATTTATTTATTTGGCTGCATCAGGTCTCAGGTGCAGCAATGTGGGATCTTCAAACTTTGTTGTGGCATGCAGGGTCTTTAGTTGCAGCAAGTGAACACTTAGCTGCAGCCTATGGGGTCTAGTTCTCTAATCTGGGGCTTCACTGGTGGCTCAGTGGTAAAGAATCTGCCTGCCAATGCAGGAGACCCAGGTTCGATCCCTGGGTCAGGAAGATCCCCTGGAGAAGGGAATAGAAACCCATTCCAATATTCTTGCCTAGAGAATTCCATGGACAGAGGAGCCTGGCAGGCTACTGTCTATGGAGTTGCAAAGAGTTGGACACGACTGAGCGACTAATACACTTTTCCTAACCAGGGATCGAACCCAGGCCCCCTGCAATGGGAGTGGGGAGTCTTAGCCACTGGACCACCAGGGAATTCCCAAAGCTTCAGCTACTTTTATTTTTAGGTGGCTGAGTTGCTGGGCATCAAGAATAGGTTCTAGATATTTTCTACTGAAGCACTGGGATGGAAGGGAGCGATGCAGAGGTGATGCTCATGGGCATCTAGGAACTGCTCTGAGCATTTTGCATTGGTTCCTCATTTGGTCCCCACAACAACCACACGCAGTTCTATTATTGTCCTTATTTTATAGGTGAGAAAACTGAGGCACAGAGAGGTTGTGCAATTTGCTGAAAGTGCCAGAGCTGGGATTCAAACCTGAGGATTCCGACTCTTAAGCCCAGTTACTCCCCTCCATCCCGACTCTGGCTGTGCGATACAGCATGCATGATCTTACGTTCCCTGACCAGGGTTTGAACGCGTATCTCCTGCAGGGCAAGTGTAGGGTCCTAATCACTGGCCACCAGGGAAGTACGCTGAGCCCAGTTCTTGAACATTACACTGTGTAAGTGTGTGCCTTTCTCTTGTGGAATGGGCTTTTAAAAAATTTATTCAACAGAACTCTGAACATTAGTACAAACTTTTATTTGCCAACAGATAAATTAGTGGAGACAGAATTCACTTTATGGGTGGATTTCTCACAAGGTCTCCCGGAGGTCTGTTATTGACCAGATTACAGCAAGTGTCCTAAGCCAAAGCGCTGCAGACTTGTACTGATAAATGAGATAAAGCATGTAAGAAACTAGTTTTTAAAACCCAGATATTTATCCTTCTAGTTCAAAACTTTCGATTTTGCCAGACAGGAAGTTAAAGTACCAGGCACTTGGCTACAAAGGCCAGATGGCTTCTGGCCTTGGCTGGGCTATCATGAGGTTTTGCAGAAACTTCTGGAAAAGTGGAGCACAGAAGGACAGAAGACCTGGTTCAAATCAAAGGTTTGATACTCGCTGGCTCGGCAGCTGAGGGAAGAAGCGAAAGGTCTAGGGGGACAGAAAGTGACATGATAATCACCACTGAGGAATCACCACTGCTGTCTGAATGCCTACTCTGGGCAAGAGAGACATGTATTAATAGAGGTGAGGAAACAGAGATTCAGAGAAGAAAAGCAAGTTACCCACAGTCACCCAGCGAGGAAGCAGGTGAGCTGTGATTTGAGTGCAGCTCTGTGTGAATGCAAAGCCTATTTCCCCTCCTTGAGCTGATTTTCTCATCTGCAAAATGAGAGTTGTATACTGCCGGCTCTCCCACAATGCACCACCATGTGGTTTCAGACAGGACATCTACTCATGAAATTAACAGAAACAGTAACAGCAGAAACAGCTACCAGTCATAAGTGACCAGGCCTCTGCAGTTGTTCTATACATGTTAGCTCATGTAGTCCTTACTAGGACCCTGTGAGTTATGAGAACCTCCATTTATAGAGGAGGCAACAGAGATGCTAAGAAACCATGCAAAGTACGATAACCTTTTGTCTGCTAAATAATAATGAATAATTATATTAAGTCAAGCCCTTTGGATTAACCGAAGACCTCTACAGGTGTCAATCAGTTGATCAATCTGAGATGACCAGAATTTCTCATGCTGGCTCTCTCAGTGACCCTTTGCATGAGTATGAAGGTACGATTCACAAGTGACTTTTGGAAACATAGGAAATTACGAATGGATTCGTGAGGGCCGGTAGAAGGGGAGGGCCCCTGTTGGAAGTCACAGTGGTCTAAGGCCAAACACTCCAGCTCTGACTCTGAACACACAGTGCCTCACCAGCTGAGCAGGACTTAAAGAAAAATCCGTGGTTGGCCTCTGCAAACAACTCTGAGCCATCCTGGTGCCCAGAGCCAGCTGGTAACCTGGATCTCCCCCAGGCTGCCTCCTCCTCCTCCTCCACTCCAGGGCTGGAGTGCACAGGGGAAGGCTGAAGGCAGAAGAGAGGGAGGGAGCATCAAGGGAAGAGAGGGACAGAAGAGGGAGGCTGATGGCTGAACCAGCTTTCATGGCTGGCTGTGCCAACCTGCTTGGGAAGATGTAAGTCTCATGGTTTCCATGAATTTCACCAAAGTGGCTACATGTTTGAAAATGAAAGCAGCAGAGATTAGCCACTTTCCCATCCCAGGCAGACAGAATCTGCTGTTGGCATCCATGGGGTAAGGGGATAGGAGTCTTCAGCTGTTACTCACCATGGGCTCCAATTAGCACAGGTGAGCTTGAAGGTCCACCTGGGCTATCAACCTCTCCCACCCCATGGCGCCTTCCCTTTCTTCTTGGGCAACCTGAGGCACCCTACGGAGGCAGTCAGCTGGTCTTCTTGGGTCCCAGCCTCTTCTTTGGGGTGTGTTCCTCTTGGTGTCATTCAGAGGCAGCCCAGCTCTGGGGTCAGAGAGACCTATGCTGGAACCCCAACTCTGAGCACCTCTAGTTGTGTAATCTTGAACATGTGAACTTCCTGGAGAGAACAGGATGAACTTTGCCAGTTTCGTGAAGAGATCGTGAATGGAGCGACCCACTCCATGCCTTCCCAGGCTCTCGCTCTCCACCGTGCAAACCTGCTGTCAGAGAGTGATTTGTATATCACTGCCCTATTCTCAGGAGTTAGGAATCAATAAAATCTAGATGCTATATCTTCCTTGGATTACTAGAGAATAAACAAATCAGAACATGTTTATCAGAAGTTTAGGCAAATTTCTTTCCTTCTTTGGGGACTCATCGTTTCCTTCTAAATGTGGAAATGGGTGGCAGACCTATGGTTCCTGAAGTCCTTCTGAGTCTGGGAGGCTTAACATCCCCAGGAGCCCCTGCCCAAGCTGAAACAGAAAGTCACCAAGGGAAACAACTGATCTATGACAACTGTTTCATTCTATCCCATCTCCACACTGAATGCCCAGCATGTTACCCCCAGCCCTGCACTAGGTGCTAAGGGTGTTAAGATTCCATCATAACAGCTAGAAGTTAGACCCCTGATTCAAGGAGAGCTTCACAATGTGCAAAGCTGTTCATCACATTTAATCTTCGGAATCCAGTCTTGCCCATATTATCCCCATCTTATAGGTTAAGTCATTGCCCAGGAACAAAACTAACAAGCAGAAAAGGTCAAATCCCTCAATCTGGGTCTGGCAGACCCTAAAGTCTGCACTTTCACCCAAAATTCAATGTGATCACCACCCCTTTAATTTGAGATACTGTCGGCAAGAAGCAGGCTTGCTGTGTCAGCAAGGAGACAGGTGTCAGCAGAAATCAGTCTGAGAAGTAACAACAACCACAACAATAGCAAGAGCAGCAACAGTAACGGTGCGGCTATTGCCCGAGCAGTAAGGCAGCCTGGAGGGAGGACCTGCAGGTGGATGAAGACCAATAAAGAGCTGTAGGAAGGATGGGATGGGGAGGGAGGGGGGAGGGGGGATCAGGATGGGGAACACATGTAAACCCATGGCTGATTCATGTCAATGTATGCAAAAACCACTACAATACTGTAAAGTAATTAGCCTCCAACTAATAAAAATAAATGAAAAAAATGCTTATCAAGAAAAAAAAAGACAGTTGTCCATGAGGTCAGATAAAAAGCAAGCTGCAAAACAAAATGTATACAATAATCTACTTTGTAAAAAAAAAGAAAGTCTATGTGTATATATGTTATAAATTCAAAAGAAAGGATCAATTGAAAGAAAATCAAGAATAATATGCATACAATGATTCTATTTATAGAGAAAAAAGTCTGTGTGGACTTTATAAATTTATAAGGATGATTTGGAAAGGCACACCAAACTGTTTATGGTTGTTACCTCTAATAGAATGAGGATTTGGGGAAGCAGACAAATATTTTCACTTTTTCCTCTACAGATTTCTGATGGTTAAAAAAATTTTTTTATAACAAGCATGTATTAACTTTATAATTTTTGAGATTTCTAACACTTAAAAAAAATTAAAAATTACCATAAAATAAAAAAATAAATAAAATCAAAGTTAAAAAAAAAAAAAAGAGCTGTAGGAAGCAGATGGCGGGAAAGCAGTGGGAGCTGGCTTGTCCGATAAGACTTTCTGGAAGAGGGAAGGAAGGGATTGACGTGCATTGCTAACCTCTGGGCCACGCACCTTCGAAAAGTGACTATTACAGTCACTCTAGGAGAGAAGAATCATGGTTCTCACATGACAGGTAAGGAATCAGGGGCCAGGAAAGGGAACCCAGTGGGCCAGAGGCATGCTGTGACAAGCAGGAGGAGCCAGGATTGGAACCCAGCCAATGGGGACAAGGGGCGTGTTGGATTTCTATTCCTCTCCCTCTAAACCCTGAGCTCATAGCAACCAGCTCCCCATCCACAGCAGAGAGCGTGGACTTTGTTTTTCTCTTAAACCGACTCCCGTTTCCCCATCCATGCCCTCTGCCCACTCCACCCCTGCTTAGGCTGGCTGTGAAGTCACCGCCCGTCTCTCCCACAAGTGCTGCGGCCTCAGGCCACACATCTGGAGGGTGAGACTCCACCCTTCTTCAGACCAGATGTTCGGGGGTGGAGGGCTGGGAGGGGACTGTCGCTGACCAATGCCTTCTGTTTGTCTTTTCAACTCCTCTTTCCTTTCTGGCCAAGAGAATGTGCAGCTTGGGCAGGGGCCTGGTCAGATGTCTTGGCAGATCCCCCCCTCCCACCGGCCGAGGAACTGGAGGCTGGGAACCCGGAGAGTCTGAGAAAGCAGGCTCAGTGCAACCCTGGGCTGGTCAGAGCAAAGCTGTGTAGCCCCTGGGCTGGTCAGAGCAAAGCTGTGTAGCCCCTGGGCTGGTCAGAGCAAAGCTGTGTAGCCCCTGGGCTGGTCAGAGCAAAGCTGTGTAGCCCCTCTGAGTACCTGCACAGCCTTCCTGGGGAGGGGAGGGAGAGACAGCAGAGAGAAGAGAAAGACAGAAAGATACACACCGGCAGGAGAAAACAGAGAGAGCGCGGGAGGAAGAGGGCGAGAGAGAGGAGACACACCCAGCACAGCGGGACTGGATGGAGGCGAGCAAAGGGGAAGGAGGTGGGGAGAGACAGAGAGGCCGACAGAGAAGTGACAAAGAGACCGACAGAGACAGAAACATGGGGGGAAGGAGGGACAGTGAGCTGTGGAGAGAGACGACAGGCAGAACCAAAAGGCACAGAAAGTAGAGCCAATCCAGACACCACACTCAGCCAGGTGCCAACCAGTACCGCCTGCTTCTTTGAAGCTAATTTTATAAAAGAATAAGAAAGAAGGAGAAGAGAGGCGAGGGCTAGGAAATAGTTACATACTCCTAAGTAATAAAAAGGGGCTTCCCTGGTGGCTCAGATGGTAAAGAACCTGCCTGCAGAGTGGCAGACCCGGGTTCGATCCCTGGGTCGGGAAGATCCCTTGGAGATGGGAATGGCTTTCCCACTCCAGTATTCTTGCCTGGAAAAGCCCACGGACAGAGGAGCCTGGCGGGCTACCATCCATGGGGTTGCAAAGAGCAGGACATGACTGAGCAATTAACACTTCAAGCAACTCTCAAAAAATTAATTTAAGTAATAAAATGGATGTTCCAGTTTGAAGTCGAATCACGATGTTGACTCAGGGCTCCCTGACTTCTGAAACCAATTTCTCAATTTCATAATCACATCTTAAAGATTCTGTCCAGGCTCAGTTTCCTTATCTGTAAAATATGTTAAAAGATGGTGACTTCACAGTTTGCTGGGAGGGATATAATAGCTTGTGTAAATTGTAAAGGGCTATGCAAGGACACTGGGTATAAGAAGAGGGAGCTTTAAGAATCTCCCTCTGGATTTATTTTCAGGACCAGTTGGGGTCCTTTCCACTTCTGATTGGAAATGGATACCCAGGAGGAAACACCGATCTTCACATAAAAGTTTCCTGGTGTTTCCAGGAGACCTAGCTAGATGATGCTAGAAAGTCACATCAGTTCTCTAGGCCTTATTGAAATGACAGCTGGAAGAAATAATAGTTAAAAGTCTCCTCTAGCTTGGAATGTGGACAAACCTATGATCACTGGGATAAGGAGGTGCTAGTGTGATGAAGGCTTCACCAAAGGGTGAAGGCTTTCATATTTGGACGTGACTGGGTAAGGGTTGGCTCCTCTCAGACAGCCCCTCCTCCAGGAAGTCTTCTCTGTTCCCCCCAGGCTGTGTACAGTGACTTCCTCTGGGCTCCTGTTCACAGTGCTACCCAACTGTATTGTATCATATTGTTTTTGCCTAGGATGTGACTGTTTCCTCACTAGACTTTGAGTTTCTGAGGGCAGAGACCATCGAGCTCATCCCCAGATCCTCACTGCCCGGGGCCTGGCACAGAGGAGACCTTCAATGGATGCCAGTGGCCTCCAACAGGACTGGACTGCCAGCCCACATTCCTTCCCATTAGGCCAGACATTTTCAAGGAGGAAGCGCTGGAGCCAGGCTTTGGAAGCAACCTTTGGACACTTTGTGCTGTCCTCTGAACCCTCTCTGGGAGCTGATGCCAGGGCAGCTGGGAGCCAGAAAGGGTGGGAGGTAGACCAGCTGGCTGGTAGAGCCTGGGGAGGGCAGGGGAGAAGAAAGGGGACCCATCTTAACACATCAGCTAATCTTTCTCCAGCATTTTATGCTTTATATAACATTTCTACATCTACTATTTTCTCAAGCCTCATGGGAATCCTGGGGGCTAAGTAGGACAGGTTCCAATATCACTGCTTCTCTTTTTTAGACCAGCTGGACACAGCCACGCCAAAGTTGGATCTTTGGACTCCACAGCCTGTGCTCTTCTTCCAAGAACAAGAAAAGAAGTGGGAGGTGGTGTCCATGAGGTCTGGATTATTTTCCCCATTTACTGGTGGCTTAATGAATTGCTCAATCTTTATAACCCATGTGTATGATAAATTGATTGAAATTAGGGCTGCCAATGATTGAACCCTGGTGAGTGTGTTGTTCCAAGCACATGATCAACATTATCTCATTTAATCTGATCTATGACCTTATAAGCATCACTTTGCCAACAAAGGTGTATATGGCCAAAGCTATAGTTTTTCCAGTACTTATGTAGAGATCTGAGAGTTGGACCATAAAGAAGGCTGAGCGCTGAAGAACTGATGCCTTTGAATTGTGGTGCTGGAGAAGACTCTTGAGAATCTCTCGAACAGCAAGATTATCAAACCAGTCCATCCTAAAGGAAATCAACCCTGAATATTCATTGTAAGGACTGATGCTGAAGCTGAAGCTCCAATACTTTGGTCACCTGATGTGAAGAGTCAACTCACTGGAAAAGACCCTTATACTAGGAAAGAGTGAGGGCAAGAGGAGAAGGGGATGACAGAGAGAATGAGATGGTTAGACAGCATCACTAACTCAGTGGATATGAATCTGAGCAAACTCTGGGAGATAGTGAAGGACATGGAAGCCTGGCATGCTGCAGTCCCTGGGGTGCAAAGAGTCGGACATGACTTAGCAACTGAACAACAACCAAGATGAGTGCCTGGGGCTCACTATCTTTAGGGACAAGACTGATTGCCACGCAGATAATCATGACTCAACTTGGAAAGTGCTTAGACTGAGTTATGTGATCTTGCCAAGCTGGGAACAGGAGTCATGGGCAAGCACATCTTTGTTTTCTCCTCCACCAGTAAGGAGGCAGCCCCCAGATGGCATGGGTCAACTCAGGTGTAACATGAGAATTTGGAAGAGAGTGTGAGAACTTTCCTCAGTGCAATGAGAATCAACTCTCACACATGAAGTTCAAGGCAATGAGCCAGGATTAGAAGGGATGGGAGTGGTGTCTTTCACAAATTATTTAAACACCTCTGTGTGCTGGCCCTGTTCCAGGTGGTGGAGATACAGTGATGAATAAGGTAGACGAGGAATAGGAACAGACAACAGACATACAAATATTGTCATAATAGAGTGACTTAGCTGGGATATGAACTACAGGGGGGAAAAGGGGAGAAGGGGATAAAGAATGCCATGGATTGGAATGGGTTCAAGTTTAAATAGTGTGGCCAGAAAGGCCTGGAGAAAGTGACATTTGAGTAACAATCTGTACTAGGTGAGGGGCAGAGCCATGCGGATACCTGGGAGGCATGGGGGAGTGGGGGCAGTGGCCCTGCGGTTTCAGCACCTCTGTCATGTTAAACCACAGCTGGGACCTGGACTTCTTTGCTCTAAAGTCCTTTCATGTGGTGGAAGGACCTAGAAGTGACTCTGATTCTTGAGATGGGAGCCACGGGACAGTCTGGAGCAGTGGAAGGGTGGACCCACATTTTCCCCACATTTTGCTCTGTGAGAATATACTGACAGTGGGCAGGGGCAGATGCTAGAAAATCAGTTAGAAGGTGACTGGCACAGCCAGGAAAGAGCTAGCTGGATTCTGGATAGATTTTGATAGTAAGGATTATAGAATTGCTGGTGGGTTAAATTGAGGGTGAGGAGGGACAGAGCAAGAAGGAACTGTCTAGGGAGATTCTAAGGTTTGGATGGAAGACAGAGTTGCCTAGGTTAACTTGGGTGGGAAGGCTGAGAGAGAAGCAAGTTTGGAGGGAAAGACTGGGAGCTCCATTTTGGACACGTGAACTTAAATATCTATTAGATGTACTCAGGAGACACAGCGTAGTTGTCTTGGATACATGCATCTGGAGTTCTGACTTTCAAAAAAACCATGACACTGGGTGAGATCAACACAGAAGCAAAAGTGTGGGTATAGGCAGAGAAGAGAAAAGGACATCACTGAGCCTGACCTCAGACCCCAACCAGTTCAAAGAGGTGGAGAGATGGTCAGGGGCAAGAAGAGAGAGGGAGAAAGAACAGTCAGGGAGGCAAGGGGAGAATGTGGAGAGTCAGGTATCCCAGAAACCCAGTGAAGGAAGTTTTTCAAGGAGGAGAATGGATCAACCGTAGGTCAAATGAGAAAAGACTGAGGTCACTGGAGGTCACTGTGATCTTGAGAGGAGCAGCTGCAGTGGAGTAGTGAATGACCAGAACTTGGTTAGGCCCACTTAGAATGCCCCCTTGTCCTGGCCCTGAGAATTCAACTCAGTGTTCTAGGGAGAAGGTGTAATACTGGAGTGGGTTGCCATTCCCTTCTCCAGGGGATCTTCCAGGCCCAGGGATCAAACCCAGGTCTTCTGCACTGCAGGCAGATTCTTTATGATCCAAGCCACCAGGGAACCTCCATTTTTAAAATAAGAGATGGGAAAAAGAAAAAAAAAACAAGCTGTGTGCATCCAATGTTCCCTGGGATTGGGGGAGTCCAGATGCTGGCAGATGGGGGGAGGGACAGCACTCTCTCAGGGTCTGCCCCCTTGACTTGCCCTTGTCAGGCAGCACATGGGCCTCAGCGGGTGCCAGGCAGAACTGGGCAGTTTATGGTGGTGACCTTGAAAGAGGGTATTGATAGCAGTGGGATATCATCATCTTGAATCATAGTTGAAGTTGTTTGCCAAGAGGCCAAATTAAGGGAGCCCACAGGACAAGTCCTCCTAGACAGGGGCTAAAATGCTTCAACAATGAAATCCTGCTCTGTGTTGTTCACAGTGATTACCGAGTCCTAGATTGGCATGGCTAGAACTAGCTGAAATAACAGGAAACATTTATTGAGCACTTGGCATGAAGACAGGCACTGCCTAAGTACTTCATGAATGCTCTGATCTTTTTTAAGTATAAATAGTCCTTCCCTAAGGAAAAACAATGTATTCTACGTATTTTTAGGTTGTTTCTTTATTAGCTCTCTCCTCCAAGAGATAGTAAGCTCCTTGAGGACCAGATGTGTTTATGGTTGTATGTCCTACTCCTAGAAAAGTGTTTGAAATTTAGTAGGTTGGGCTTCCCAGGTGGCACTAGTCGTAAAGAACCTGCCTGCCAATGCAGGAGACATAAGAGACCCTGGGTTGATCCCTGGGTTGGGAAGATCCACTGGAGGAGGGCATGCCAACACTCTTTAGTATTCCTGCCTGGAGAATCCCAAGGACAGAGGAGCCTGGTGGGCTACGGTCCATAGGGTTGCAAAGAGTCGGCTATGACTGAAGCGACCTAACACACACACATGCATGAAGACGTGTAAATATAGAGTTAGCCCATTCATGGATAGGAAGACTGAATATTGTCAAGATGCCAGTTCTTAACTTGACTTGTAGATTCAATACAATCCCAATTAAAATCCCAGCTATTTTTTTTTTATATTGACAAACTGATTCTAAAGTTTATATGGAGAGAAAAAAGACCCAAAAGAGCCAACACAGCACTGAAGGAGAAGAAAAATGCTGGAAGACTTACTACAAAGCTACAGTAATCAGCGCAGCATGACAATGGTGAAAGAACAAATAAAAGACCAGTGAAACAGAAGAGAGAGCTCAGAAATAGCTTCTCCTCAACAGAAAGAGCCAATCAACATTTGACAACGGCACAAAGGCAATACAGTGGAGCAAAGTTAGTTTCTGCAACAAATGGTGCTGCAACAACTGGGCACTCACATGCAAAAAAACGCATTTAGACACAGATCTTACACCCTGCTCAATAATGAACACACGATGATCACAGACCTAGATGTAAAATGCAAATCTATAAGGTCCTAGAAGATACCATAGAAGAAAACCTGGATGACCTTGAGTATAATGATGACCTTTAAGATATACCACCAAAGGCACAGTCCATAAAAGAAATAACTGATAAGCTGACCTTCATTAAAATTCAAAATTCCTCCTCTGTAAAAGACTAGTCAAAAGAATAAGACAAGTCACAGACTGGGAGAAAATATTTGCAAAAGGATCATCTGATAAAGGACTATTTGATATATATAAAGAACTCTAAAAACTCAACGAGAAAACAATCTGATTAAAAACTGGGCCAAAGACCTTTATAGACACCTCACCAAAAAAGATAAACAGATGGCAAGTAAACATATGAAAAGGTGTTCCACACCAGCTGTCATCAGTTCAGATCAGTCGCTCAGTCGTGTCCAACTCTCTGTGACCCCATGAACCGCAGCATGCCAGGCCTCCCTGTCCATCACCAACTCCCGGAGTCCACCCGAACCCATGTCCATTGAGTCGGTGATGCCATCCAACCATCTCATCCTCTGTCGTCCCCTTCTCCTCCCGCCCTCAATCTTTCCCAGCATCAGGGTCTTTTCAAATGAGTCAGCTCTTCGCATCAGGTGGCCAAAGTATTGGAATTTCAGCTTCAACGTCAGTCCTTCCAATGAACACCCAGGACTAATCTCCTTTAGGATGGACTGGTTGGATCTCCTTGCAGTCCAAGGGACTCTCAAGAGTCTTCTCCAACACCATACTTCAAACGCATCAATTCTTCGGCACTCAGCTTTCTTCACAGTCCAACTCTCACATCCATACATGACCACTGGAAAAACCATAGCCTTGACTAGACGGACCTTTGTTGACAAAGTAATGTCTCTGCTTTTTAATATGCTGTCTAGGCTGGCCACAACTTTCCTTCCAAACCAATAGGTTGGTCATAACTTTCCAACTGTCATCAGGAAAATGCAAATTAAAATGACAGTGAGATACCACTCTACACCTATTAGAATGGTCATAATCTGGAACACTGATGACACCAAACGCTGGCAAGGGTGTAGAGCAACAAGAGCTCTCATTCATTGCTGTTGGGAACGCAAACTGGTACAGCTACTCTGGAAGACAGTTTGGCAGTATTTTACAAAACTAAAAAGACTTACCGTACCAGGAACCGTGCTCCTTGGTTTCTACCCAAGGTTGAAAACTCATGCATACCTAAAAATCTGCACACCAATGTTTACAGCAGCTTTATTTATAATTGCCAAAAGTTGGAAGTAACTAAGATGTTTGTCAGTAGGTGAATGGATAAGCAAATAATTGTGGCACATCCAGACAATGGAATATTATTTAGTGCTAGAAAGAAATCAGCTAGCAGCTCATGAAAAGATAAGGTGGAACTCTAAGTGTATATCAGTCAGTGAAAGAAGTCAGTCTAAAAAGGCTACATACTGTACGATTTCAACTATGTGACATTCTGGAAAAAGCAAACGTATGGAGACAATACAAAGATCAGTGGTTGCAGGGGTGGAATGCGATGTGGGGGAGGGGGAGAGGAATAGACAAAATATAGAGGATTTGTAAGGCAATGAAAATACTCTGTATGATATTATAATGATGGATATATGGCACTATACATTTGTCCAAACCTACAGAATGTGTATCACCAAGAGTGAACCCTAATATAAAGCATGGGTATTGGGTGGGAGACTATGATGTGTCAATGTAGGTTCATCCTTGGTGCTGTTAGTACATGTACCACTCTGGTGGGGGATGTTGACAATGGGGGAGGCTGTACCTGTGTGGGGGACAAGAGGTATATGCAAAAATCTCTGTACCTTTCTCCCAACTCTGATGTGGACCTAAAGTGGCTCTAAAAAGATAATAGTCTTTAAAAAGATCTTCCTAACCCAGGGATAGAATGTGGGTCTCCCACATTGCAGGCAGATCCTTTACCATCTGAGCCCCCAGGGAAGCCTTAAAAAGATTAGTAGGTGCTCAGTAAATACTTGTTGAAAGAGTACATGAATGCAGGACCCTAGGTATTGGACTTGATGAATCCTGAGGGGAACTCCAGGAGCATCAGTAGCCTTTATTATGCACTGACTGTATACTAAGTACCAGAGCTATGCTCTCTAAATATGGGTTCATGTCCCCCAACTACCCGGTGGCTGCTCTTTCTGGGCCACTGACTCAGTTTGGAGCATCCTTTTTTCTCCTCTTCACACGCAGCTGTCCTCCTCACCACTAAAGCCTTGCTTGTAGAAGCCAAACCTGGCTCCAGCCTCCCTCTGGTCCCCTCAGAACAAGGGTACAGGTCTGAAGTGCCTAATTGCAGTTCCTTAGGTTTTCGGGCTCCAAAATCACTGCAGATGGTGATTGCAGCCATGAAATTAAGAGACACTTACTCCTTGGAAGGAAAATTATGACCAACCTAGACAGCATATTAAAAAGCAGAGACATTACTTTACCAACAAAGGTCCATCTAGTCAAGGCTATGGTTTTTCCAGTGGTCATGTATGGATGTGAGAGTTGGACTGTGAAGAAAGCTAAGTGCCAAAGAATTGATGCTTTTGAACTGTGGTGTTGGAGAAGACTCTTGAGAGTCCCTTGGACTACAAGGAGATCCAACCAGTCCATCCTAAAGGAGATTAGTCCTGGGTGTTCATTGGAAGGACTGATGCTGAAACTGAAACTCCAATACTTTGGCCACCTCACGCGAAGAGTTGACTCATTGGAAAAACCCTGATGCTGGGAGAGATTGGGGGCAGGAGGAGAAGGGGATGACAGAGGATGAGACGGCTGGATGGCATCACTGACTCGATGGACATGAGTTTGAGTAAACTCTGGGAGTTGGTGATGGACAGGGAGGCCTGGCATGTTGCGATTCATGGGGTCGCAAGGAGTTGGAGATGACCGAGCAACTGAACTGAACTGAGGTTTCTTATATCCCTACATTTTTCTTTCTTTAGTATCTCTCGGTTCAGTTCAGTTCAGTCGCTCAGTCATGTCTGACTCTTTGTGACCCCATGGACTGCAGCACGCCAGGCTTCCCTGTCCATCACCAACTCCTGGAGCTTGCTCAAACTCATGTCCATCGAGTTGGTATCGCCATCCAACCATCTGCCTCAGTAAATGACAGAAAACTCTGCTGCTAATATTGTCACTGTTACTGTTAGTACAATTACTACTAACGAGCATCACTGCAACAACAACTACTACCACCACCAAGAGGAGCCTCGGGGCCCCTGAGTAAGACCCATGTGAAAGAGCCCTGCCCTGCCCCATGTCAGCCTGAGCCCTCCTCTCCTCTGAGCGAGCCATGTACTAGAGCCTGGCTGGCTGAAGAGGCCCGGGTGCATGGAAGGGTCAAGGGTCATGAGTCCTGTGGTCCTGTGGATGCTGACCCCATGACTTCAAGTCAGGCAGGTGCTATTTCCCAGCCCCAGGAACAGCCCCAAGGGTTGACATCTGGTCATCTCTAGAAATTCCCATTTTCTGACTCACGCTGTCCCCAGAGGGCTCTTGGGAAGACTCTGACTGCCCTGTGACAACAACATGTTGGGAGCTTCCCAGGGAGGGGTCCCGGGAGGGCTGGCTCCAGCATTGGGGTTGGGGGGCAGAGGCACAAACTGACTTGCCAGCAGGGGTTTATATGTAGTGACCCATGGGCTCATCAGAGACCTTCATTGCTCCCCACTGCTTACAGAAAAAGCCTTAATTTCTGACATCCAAGGTCCTTGCCATCCCATTCTCGTCTATAGAACCCCCTGAACTATATGAACTCTGTGCTTCTAAAACATCTTGATTCAGGAGCATCTGCTTTGTGCCAGACACTTTGCACACACTGTTCTTCATCCAATCATCCATTCAGCAAATCCAGACCAGGGGTTGACCTGGGCTTGGCATTGTTCCAGACTTTGGCTTGTAGGAAAAAAACAAGAGACACGGGTACCTGCTCTCATGAAGCTGACGTTCTAGTGAGGAATTACCCCCAGTTTCCAGAGGAAAAACTGAGGCTCAGATGGGGCGATGGGCTGCAGGGGGCAGAGCAGTGATTTGAGCATAGGCCTGTCTGACTCCAAAGCAGTTATTTTCATCCTTCTACTTTCCCATACTCCCCTGAAGCCCCTGGGCTGTGGTCGCAGTCCACACCTCTGAGGCTTTGCATGAGTTGCTCGCTCAGCCTGGAAGGCCCTCTGCCCTCTTCTCCAGCTGATGCCCCTTCCATGTTGAAGACTCTTATCAAGCCTGCCCTCCTCTGGAAAGCCTTTCCTGCTCCCCACCCCCTTTCACCCCAGACACCTTGGTTCACGTCCGTGGATGGAGTGGCTTAGGCCACTCTCTGACTATTAGTCTTCACTGGGAGATGGGTGCCTGTGAGATGGACTGTGTGTCTGCAGGTCCAAGTCGCTGGTGTCCAGCACAGTGCTGCTCCGGGGGGTCCACAGCCTGTCTGCTCAACCTCCCCTTGCCCTGAGATGCTCAGGATGCCAACCTCAGTGGGCATCGTTGGCAAACCACTCCCCTGCAAGAAAGATCTGATGCCTGTTGGAAATGGCTTCTGGAAGAGCCTGAATCACTCGCATCTTGGTGCGAACAAGACTTCTAGAAATGCTTGGATATGGAGGAGCTTGGGTCAGCCTTGCTGCCAAAGGTCCCCTGTAGGGGGCGCTGTGGGAGCAGCTGTCCTGGGGTAGGTGCCTGTGCTTCCTCTCACGTCCCCATCCCGTGGCGTCCACCTGGTCCTCACTGCTGAACGTTCCCAAGGCCACTCAGGCCATCCTCTGCTGCTGTGGACCTCCTGCTACCTGAAGATCTGGGCCAAGCATGGCAAACAGGCTTTTCCACTGGCTCCCCCCAACCTTCACTGGGATCCTCATTATGAATTGCAGTGAGTTCTCAAATGCTCCTGAACATGCCATACAGTTCCACACCCTGATGCTGAAGGGCAAGACGAGAGTCTCCACTGACCACAAGCGAAACCCTTGTGCAGGATCTCCAGGCTGAGACACCACTGTTCTTTGCTTTTCCCAGTGGTGAGGCCTGAGGCCAGGGTCAGGGAGGACTCCAGAAATTCTCCCCATCTTAGTCACTTTGCTCCCCAGAGACCTCACAGCTGGCCAGAGAAGGAGGTAGAAACTCCCCAGTGTACGGTGACTTGTAACCTCTGCTCGCTGTTCCAGGACAAGTCGGAGCTCGACTCCGTGTCCTTCCTTCCCCAGCCTGCCTCTGGAATCAAGGGACAGAGGTCAGGAACTGGTCTGGGGAGTTGGGGGGAGGTGGAGTTTTGGAGGAAGAGAACTAACCTTTAACATTTATGGATACTTACTGAGTTCTGGTACTTTTTGCAGATGCTATCTTGTTAAATCCCAAATGCTACCATAACCTTATCAAGGTAGGACTGTTCTACTTACCACTTTGCTGAGGCTAAAACTATGGCTCAGAGAAGGAAAATGACCTTTCCTAGGTGGCACACCCAGGTTCAAACCAGGTGGATGTTCTTATCACTTCTGCCCTCCTGTCTCCAGACTCATTGCATTGGCTGGTCCAGCAGCACAATCTTGAGAACAATCTTGAGAGTCCTGGAGACTGACCCTAGCACCGTGAGACGTCACACCATGAGATCACCTCATTCTGAGTCAAGGTGCTCTGTTTACCATGAAGGAACAAAGGCCAGGGAGGTTTTGCCTGGCTTCAGTGCAAGGACCAAGATTCACATTCACATTTTTTTATGCCAACCTCAGTGCTCTTTCCAATCAACTATCTAGTCGAATGACAAGCTGCTCTTTGGGCCAGGAAATCATGCCCCACCTCTTCTCCAAGTCCTACAAGCATAGCTTCCACTCTGTTTCAGCACAGCGACGAGGAAGAGCTCACTGCCCTTCTGCCGCTGGTGACCCTCCACCTGTGGCAGGGACCCCACCCCACTCCCACCTTCTCATACCCAATGCCCCTTTCCATAACACATTTCCTATGGTACCCTTTGTACCATGTTGAATTAAAATTCACAGTTAACCTACATACACAATTCCAAAAAATTAACGGGGTGCCCTAAATGAAATGTAACGAAGAAATCAAATGATTTATAATAAAAGTAAGTAAAATAATTTATAATAAAATAATGTATTTTCATTTGTAAGTATTCACTCATGACTACACCAAGAGATGTAATGAAACAGTCTGATGCTTGCACAGAATCGCTGTGAACTCAAGTTACAAATGTGGATTGATTCAGATGCTTCATTAGCAACTCAAAGGTCAGGAGCAAGGTCGCCATGTCACACATGATTTCCTTTTTTTAATAACTTCAATTATTATTTATTTATTTTATTTTTGGCTGTTCTGGGTCTTCGTTGCTGTGTGGGCTTTTCTCTAGTTCCGGCGAGCGGGACCACCCTCTAGTTGCAGTCTGCAGGTTTCTGATTGCAGTGGCTTCTCTTGTTGCGGAACACAGGCCCCAGGATGTGAGGTCTTCAGCAGCTGCAGAGTATGGGCTCAATAGTGTGGTTCGCGGCTCTAGAGCACAGGCTCAGTAGGTGGGGCACACGGCCTTAGTTATCCCAGGGCATGTGGGATCTTCCCGGACAAGGGATTGAACCCATGTTTCCTGCATTGGCAGGCAGATTCTTTACCACTGAGCCACCAGGGAAGCCGACGTGATTTCCTGAAACTATTCTCGGTAAGGTTCAAACAAAAACAAAGTGCACTCTTCCCTTGATTTATATGGTGAGTGCCTTTGGGAGGGGAGTAAGCGAGGAAGTAAGTGAAAGTCGCTCAGTCGAGTCTGACTCTTTGCGACCCTATGGACTACACATACAGTCCATGGAATTCTTCAGGCCAGAATACTGGAGTGGGTAGCCTTTCCCTTCTCCAGGGGATCTTTCCAACCCAGGGATTGAAACCAGGTCTCCCGCATTGCAGGCGGATTCTTTACCATCTGAGCCACCAGGGAAGCCCTACAGAGATGGGAGGTGGTGAGTGAGTAAGAGGGGAGGGGAGGTATTTGTTAAAATGGCTCCTCATTTAAGTGCTTTGTGTGTGAACTGAATGTGCAGTTAGGCTCTTGCTTTGGCTAGCTGTAACTGGCCTTTCACTTCTCTGGTGCCTGGTGCTGGGGACAGCGCTCAGCCATGCAGAGTCTTCCTATGCACAACCATGAGCCTCCCACCAAGTGCTCACAGCACCCAGGGCTTGTGATGACAACCAGAAGTATTCCCATCCGGTTCCAAGCTGCACCCCGGGGTGCAGTACTGCTCCTATGAGGAACCACTGGTAGGAATTCTGAAAAAAGTGAAAGTCACTCAGTCGTGTCTGACTCTTTGTGACCCCAGGGACATAGCCCACCAGTCTCCTCTGTCCATGGAATTCTCCAGGCCAGAATACTGGAGTGGGTAGCTTTCTCCAGGGGATCTTCCCACCAGGGATCAAACCCAGGTCTCCTGCATTGCAGGTGGATTCTTTACCGTCTGAGTCACCAGGGAAGCCCAGAGAAATTTTAAGCTTTTCTCAAAAAGGATTATATCCTAACTTCTCAATATCTCTCTAAGTTATTTAAGCCCTATATTTAGTTGTGGCTTCTCGATGGAAGAGGCAGCACTAAGAGGAGGCAGGAGAGGTCCAGAGTCAGCTGGGAATCCAGGTTACCTTGCTTACTGCTGTATTTCCAAGCTTACCTGGCATAGAGTAGGTGCTCAACAAATAGCTGTGAGATGAAATTATCATAGGGTGGCTTTGGGGAAATGACTTAACCTTCTCCATCCTCTATTCCCTCACAGCAAAGTGGTGGTCACTTCGTAGGCTCTTGGGAATATTCAATGAGACTAAATATGGAAGAGGTGGGGACTCACAGAGTGAACTCACCAACAAAGTTGACAGTGGAAGTGGCCATCCTGGGTGATGTGGCTGGGATGAAACTCTGTTTCATGGAAAAGCTAACAGAAGAGTGTTTTCAAATCAGCCTCTGATGAGACTACTCAAACTTTCAGACAGGTGGTTCTTCCCAACCTGGAGACTTGGCAATTCTGAGGCCCTTGTCTAGACGGCCGGTGGTGGAGGGACGCTCACGCCCGTGCTGGCCTGCTTGTCTGCCCGCCACCTGCCAGCACCTCACACAGCCCTGAGTCTTGCATTAGAGTCTCAGCATCCCAGGAGAGAGCTCTCTCTACCTGCATCCTGCTCTTCTGCCTGCTCCAGGTGAGGGAGAAGAGTGAACATTTACTCAACACCTCCTGTGTGCCAGAGCTTTACTCTTCCCCGAACTGTGCCAGGTGAGGGGAGGGAAGGGGCTCAGAGACAGTGAGCACTTTGTCTGGGGTTTTGGAGAAGTGTGGGACACTGCCCCTCTGGCTGGGCCTTCCTTCTACCACAGATTGGGAGGCTGACAGAGGCGTGAGTTGGGCACCCATGGGGAAGTCCACCCCCACCCCCGACCCCTTAGGCTCCGGGCATTCACCAGGCACAGGGGGTGGCTTCTCTACTCCCCACCACGATTCAGAGGGCAGGGTTAACATAGACGAGGAGAGAAGATGGGAAAAATGTCAGAGGCCTCGAATGCCAGGGACACTGGGAGTGGACAAGCCCTGGGGTGACAGAAGGATTTGAGGCAGGACAGCAGAGATGCTCTATGAGATGCTTTGAGACTCTAACCCACAGTGATGGACCAGACTTCAAACTGGTCAGGCGGCTGCCAGGGGTCTCCCTGAATGTTGCTCCCAATTTCCTATTTCCCTGCCCTTTCACTCTAGATGAGGGAGCTCCCAGGGCACAAGGAGGCTCAGACAGCTCTCCCATCCACAGGAAGGTGGCTGCTGCCAGCCTCTGGAAGTTGGGGCCACAGAATGTTGGTACTCAGTGCTAGCCTTGACTTTTTACAAAGGTGCCACGTGACCCAGGATCAGTTGCTGATGCTCTCCTGGCCTCAGTCTCCGTGAGGGTAAGATGAGAGGATTAAACTAGCTGATGGTCTAGAGTGCTGTGTCTTTTTATTTTTATGGAGGGCAGAAGCCCGGGAGAGTCATGGGATGTGAACGAGAGACAAGGGTTGGCTGGTGGCAGCCATGTTCACAAGTAACCGAAGGGAGCAGGGACCCGAAAGGAAGTCAGCACATTCACAGGATGTCAAGCCCCAGGGAGAGGTCACTCCTGGGTTCTTCTACCTTGCGGGAAGAAGGGCAGAGAACAGCAGCGAGGTTGGGCCACCAAAGCCTGCGGTACACAGCTAATGTGCCTGGGAAGGTGGGCAGCCCAGTTTTGAGCACACTGCAGACAGCTGCATGGGCTCCTCTCTGGGCCAGGGTGGGGGGTCACCTCAGAATGAACTGAAGCAGAGTCCCAGAGAGGTCAAGTCCTGCGGATTCCTTTGGTGATGACAGCTGCTTTGTTTTTTGGGAGGCAACAGAATTCTTTTTAAGCAAGGCTTCCTTCCTCCATTTATTTATTTACTTTTTGCCAAGTGACTCAGCGCAACAACCTCAAAAGCCGTCTCCAGTGGGAGCCAGGAAGAACCAAACCCTCAAACATCGGAGTCCCTGTGAGGTTTTGCCTTGTGGAACTTTCCCTAAAATAACTGTATTAGGAGACTCTCAGGGCAGGAGTGAGGGGAGAGGAGGGCCAGGAGGCAGAATCTGGCTGGGCTTCTGAAGGATGCACACAACTGGAGTATGGACCCAGCAGCTGTCCCCACGCCTGTTCTCCACAGCGAGGGCCTGCGTGGGTCTCTCAGCATCAGTTTCCCCCATCTCATCGTGGCGGGCCATCTTCCTGAGGAAGAAATGAGGCAGGGGTCTGAACTCTATGGTGGAGGAGAGATGACTTGGTTCTCTGGTGGCAGCTGTGGAATATGGATTGAACCTTCATGCCCTGTGTCCTCAGGCTGTGATATATTACAATTCCTGATGCGATGGGTTGGGTTCTTTTAATTCAGTGGGGAAAACAAACACTAAATTCTTTCTGTTTGTAATAATGCATCTAAATTGGAAACTGGCCAATAAGATAAAAGGTTATGGAGGAAACAGACTGGAAATTCAGGAGATGTGGATTCTATTTCAGCTTTGGCGTGTTAAGCCGTGGGACCTTGCGTAGGTCACTTCCCTAAGGACAGAGACACCACCACGGTCAGGGACCTGCTGTCTAACTAGGAAGTCGGGTAGGATATGAGAACACAGTTGGTGACCGGGCAGATCAAGGTAGGGTAAAAAGCCCTTGCCTGAGAG
Source organism: Cervus elaphus (assembly GCF_910594005.1). NCBI lineage: Eukaryota > Metazoa > Chordata > Mammalia > Artiodactyla > Cervidae > Cervus > Cervus elaphus. Next base: position 48,005,717 of record NC_057836.1, on the reverse strand, counting down.
TCACATGGGGCACGTCCCAGTCCTGCACGTACTGGCTGACCTAGGGTAGGTCAACTCTGTCTCTGGAGCCTCAGCTTCCCCATCCATAAAGTGGGAGAGAACAACAGCCATCTTAAAGCATTGCTGTGATAACTGAAATGGAGACAAAGTGTGGGAAAGTGCCCGGTAAACTGGAAAGCATGAGCTAAATAGGAGAGGTTATCACTACAGGTACACCTCGTTTACTGCACTTCCAGATAGAGTGTCTTTGACAAACTGAAGGTTCGTGGCAACTCTGGGTTGAGCAGGTCTATCAGCCCCATTTTCCCATTTGATCATTTTATGTTTCTGTGTCATATTTGATAATCCTTACAATATTCGTACGTTTCCACAATTATTATATTTGTTATGGTGATCTGTCATCAGTGATCTTTGATGTTATGATTATAATTGTTTTGGGACACTGCATATTGCAACCGTGGGCTTCCCAGGAGGCTAAGTGGGTAAAGAATTCTCCCGCAATGCAGGAGATGTGGGTTTAATCCCTGGGTCAGGAAGGTCGCCTGGAGGAAGGCACGGCAACCCACTCCAGTATTTTTGTCTGGAGAATCCCATGAACAGAGGAACTTGGCAGGCTACAGTCCACATACAGGCGATAGTCCATAGGGTTGCAAAGAGTCAGGTACAACAGAGGCACCTGAGCACACATGCATACTTAACCATATAAGACGGTGAACTTAATAAATGCTGTGGGTGTTCTGACTGGTCCACTGACCACTCATTCCCTCATCTCTGCCTTTCCCCGCCGAGTTTCCCTATTCCGAGACAGACTACTACTGAAATTAGGCCAATTAATAACCCTACAATGGCCTCCTAAGTGTTCAAGTAAATGAAGAGTCAATTGATGGGGCAAATTTCTTTGTAGTCTTATTTTAAGAAGTTGCATGTCAATGTATGGCAAAAACCACTACAATATTGTAAAGTAATTAGCCTCCAACTAATAAAAATAAATGGAAAAAAAAAAAAAAAGAAGTTGCCGTCACTTCAGCAACCACCACCCTGATAGTCTGCAGCCATCAACACTGAGGCAAGACCCTCCACTATGAAAAAAGATTATGACTTCCTGGAGGTTGAGATAACAGTTAGCATTTTTCAGCAATAAAATATTTTTTCAATTAAGGTAAGCACAGAGCTTTTTTTTTAGGTATAATGCCATTATTGCACATAGTAGACTACAGTATACTATAAATATAACTTTTATATGCACTAAACTGAACTAAAAAATTCGTGTGACTTGCTTTACTCCAATAGTCAGTCTATTGCCACAGTCTGGAACAGAGCCTGAGCAAGGTTGGTCCTTAGAGGGACCAGAGTTAAGTAATAATAGTTACAATAACAGTAAGTATCATGTGCTAGACACTAAGAGTTTTAAATTGTGTACTCATTTAAATGTATGAACTTATTTAATCTTTTTATACATAACATACATACAGTAAATTAATAAAGTGCCCTAACCTTGTGAGTACTGTTTGATGAATATTTACATGGCATAGATCACATGAACTCATTTAATTTTCACGAGAGCCCTATACTCTCTCCTCCCATTTTTCAGGTGTGGAGACTGATGAAGAGCAGGGACTCAAATCCAGGCAGTCTGTCTGCAGGCTGTTAGCCCTGTGGTACTGCCTGGAGATCCAGGACATCAGGAGAAGTGACTGGGGTCACCAGTGGCTGGGAGACTGGGAGGTCCTCATGAAGCCACTGGAAGGTTCTTCCCCAGCGGGAATCTTTTAGAAGACTCAGTTCTTAATCAGCCTTCCTGATAAACTGGCAGAGACAAGGAGTGAGCACAGAAACAATTTCCCTTTTCTCTGTGAGTCGCTCACGGCTCCCCGTCCCGGCCCATGGCAGGTGGCCGGCTCATTCCCCATGGAGCTCACTTCCTCCCTGAGTTTCCACTTCACCTCTGTAGAGAGCAGGCAGAGGCTGTGCTGAGGAAGCATGTTTGGGAGGGAGGCACCCGATGGTGCTGATGGTGATGAAGGAGGTGGCAACCTGCTCTCACATGACAAGAAACGAACCAGAACCCTAGCTGAAGGAACGCTGAGTTGGAGGCCAGATTCTAGTCTAGGCTCAGTCCAGCTCTGGCTGCACATAACCTCGAATTCAGATCCAACCTTGGGGAAGTCACTTCTGTCTCTGGGCCTTGGTTCTCCCTCCTGTGGAGTTAGACACACGGAGAAGATGACATCTGTCTCTTTCGACTTAAAGATCTACTTTGTGATTGGAGAACCCAGTGAGACTCTGAGCTTGGCCACTCTTGTAGGTAGGCTCAGGTTCACATGCTGTGCAAATATTGAGTCAGGTGGTAGGGAGAATGGAGAGACTGCAGGCATCCACCAATCTATCTTCATTCTCGTTCCTGCTCCTTCATCCTTCCTTCTAGTCCTTCTCGCAAAGGCTCTGAGAAGGTTGTGAGCTCACGACTGGTGCCATAAACGCCATCTCCTTATTTGGGAGGCAGGAAGTGGCTACCCCCCTCCCACCCTCTTTTGTCTTTGCAGGATTCCCATCTCGTGCCCCCTCTATTCAGTTTCCTGCTTCCTGAGGGTCTTTAAGCTGGTGGGGGGACCTGGGTCACAATTACTCCTCTCTGATTTGAGTGAAAGCCAGAGAGCCCCCGAGTGAGTGTGGATTGTGTGAGCCAGAGGCCGGAATGAATATGCTGGGCGGAGGGGAAAGGCGGGGGCCAGGGTCACTTCGAACAAGCCAGTCCCAAGAACCTAAAATTAGCTCTGGAATGTTAGGGCTCTAAGGAGCTGCAGCTGTGAAAGGAAAGCACAGGGCGAGGAAGGAAAATGCAGCCGCGAACTTCGCCCGCCCACGCCATCTGCCCCCAGGGTCTCCACAGCTTTCAACCCACCCCCAGAATATCTCCGGCCAAGTCCCCGAGGCCGGTCAGCGGGAATCCCCCCTCCCCCAGTGCTGTCCTTTTCCTCTCTGGGACCGCAGAACAGTGCGGCCTGGGATTCCTGATAGTACGGGGTTTAACTGGAAACAGGAAAGCATAGGACAAACGTGGGCCTGGGGCGATGATGATAATGAGAAAGTGACAGGCCTATCCAGGCAAAAGGGTGCCTGCGGAGGAGGGTCACGTGGTGAGGAGGGAGCCCCACAGGCCGGAAAGGCCCCCTGGGAGCACCGACATGTGAGAGGGAGCACCGACATGTGAGAGGGAGCACCGGCATGTGAGAGGGAGCACAGGTTTGCTGAAGAGGGGAAATACCCGGAAAAGGGCTTGGGGAAGGGGTGTAGGGGAGCCTGGAGGCTTCTGCACCCCTTTGCACAGACACAAAGATTGGGTGGCTCACACACTACTGAGTACGTGATCTTGTATTTCTAAGTTTGAGCTCACGCACCCAACAGAAGCCTGAGAAGAAAGTCCTGAGGGGCAGAGGACCTCTAGTGATGATCCATGATGCGCTGGGCTGGACTCCTGTCCCGGAACCCAGGGGTCCCAGCACTAGGCTTCTTCCTCCAGCTTTGTATGCAGATTGGAGAACTTGATTTTCAAGGATCTTTGCTGAAAATTGAGGCAGGTTGTACTTTTGTGGTGTGGAGACTGGGGTGAAGGGAGCTACTCAGAGCTACCCAGTGCCGTAGACCATGGGGAGGGAGGCTGGGAAAGTGGAGTGGGTGAGGAGCCTCTGTGGAAGCCACTTGAGGAAGGGACAGGGTGGAAGTGACATCTACTAAGCACCTGTGCTTCTCATGCCCCAGGCTCTGTGCTTACAATATCCTTGCTCGTGATCAACTAGAGGGCAAGCTCCAGGAGGGAGAAACACGAATGTTTTCTTTACCAAGGAACCCCCATCACTGGGAACAAAGCCGGGTACCCAGTGGACCCTCCGCAACAACCTGCAGAATGCATGTGATATTCACAGAAGCTCTGCAAGGGCTGTGTTATCATTCTCATTTACAGATGAGGAAGCTGATGCTTTGAGAAGTGGAATCATTTTCTCAGGTCTCACAGTGAATGAGAGCCAAGATCTCTGCAGCTCAGAAGGCCATGCCCAGTGTGAAGTGCAGCCAGTCCCACCCTTATGCAATATTGTTCTGTGAAGTTACCTGATTTTGTCCTGGGTTTCTGTCCCTGCTTCCATGGGGCTTGCCCACTTTTGTCATGGTGCTTTCCTCTAGCTGCCCAGACTAAGACTCCCAGACACGCTTTAATTTATTTGTCCTCAAAAAAACACATTAGTCTTATCAGACCCCCTCCTTCAGAGGTCTGCTCTAGTTGACAATGGGTAACAATAGACAGCTTCCAGCCAAACGATGTGCTGACTGGGCTACGTTCCCAGATCACAGAAGTAGATATACTTACACGAAAACACATGATTTAGGTACGTGATTCTGATAGATGGTTGGGTGTCTGTAGAAAACTAGTTTCTTCACCGCTAACACATGTTCAAAATTGATCTCGCCTTCCCACTACAAATGTCACCCTGTCTCACCTTATCTTGCTCTCAGCTGCAAAGGTGGTCAGAACATACCACATCTGAATGTGACTGGAGAGAAATATGACTGTTAACCTCAGGACGCATCTGAAGCTCTGTCATCATACTACACTTCCCTGATCCATCCACTCTCTCATTCTTCTAGGCAAATATTTAATATTTTATCCTTTATTCTAACACTTTTAATATTTCTTGCCCCTCTAGATTCTCAGTGATAATGACCTTGCTTCATATTTTATCAAAAATATCAGAAGCAACCAAAAGAGATATGCCCAAGCTCCCACCATCACAAGTGCCTTCCCTCTTGTTGCTTTGAATGAACTCTGCTTCTACCCATGGGAACCCTTCCATTTTGTGTAGCTATCTTATCACCTTTTCCCCACCAATTTTAGGGTACTGCCTTACCAAGTTTTCCTTTCTCTCCTGCATCAACTTTTATTTAACTATTGGATCATTCCCCTGATCATTCAAACATTATTGCAATACCTCCCTTAAGAAAACCTTTCTTGACTCCATATTATCCTCCACTTAACCACTCAATTGTTCTAATCATCTTTACAACAAAAAGTCTACACTTCTGAGCTCAACTTCTCTTCCAATCTTTCTTGAACTCACTTCCACCTCTCCACTTGTCAAGGTGTTGTATGAGCTCCATATTGCTAATTTCAGCTCTCATTTTACTTTATCAAACAGCTGTACCTGACACAGTTGTTCATGCCACCTCCTAGGAAAACTTTCCCCTCATCTGGTGTCTGGGTCACTATTCTTGATTTTTACCAACTGTTTGATCTCAGTCACCTTCACTGATTCCTCTTCATTGTCCTGACCTCTAAACTTTGAAACACTTTGAAAAGTGAAAGTCACTCAGTTGTGGCTGACTCTTTGCAACTCCATGGACTATACAGTCCATGGAATTCTCCAGGCCAGAATACTGGAGTGGGTAGCCTTTCCCTTTTCCAGGGGATCTTCCCAACCCAGGAATCGAACCCAGGTCTCCCACATTGCAGGTGGATTCTTTACCACCTGAGCCACAAGGGAAGCCCAAGAATACTGGAGTGGGTAGCCTATCCCTTCTCCAGAGGATCTTTCCAACCCAGGAATTGAACCAGGGTGTCCTGCATTGCAGGTGGATTATTTTGAAGCACTCTGGTCTCTGCTTTTCTCTATCCACACTCCCTCCCATGGTGATCTTAGTCTCACAACTTTAAACATCATCTATGTACTGATGATTCCCAAAATTTATACCCCCAGATCTTTCCCTCGCTCTCTACCCAGATCCAGTGGCCTCTTCAATATCTCCACTTGGATGCCTCATACTCACTGCGAGTTAAATATGCTGACAGCCAAACTCTCACTGACTCATCTGCAGACTTTCCCATCTTAGTTAACTGCAACTCCTTTTATTTGATCAGCCCCAAAATCTTGGTGTTACCCTTGACTTTCCCCTTTCTCTTATTCTCCACATCCAATCTATTGACAAATGCTGCCACCCACACCTTCATAACAAAATCAGAGCTGACCACATTTCACCTGGACTACCTTGGTCCAAGTTATCATCATTTCCCTTCCGGATTATTGCAGTCTCCATCTACTCATTGTTTCTGCTCTTGCCCCCATCAGCCTCCCTTCTTTTCTTCATGGCAGACAAAATAATTCTTTCAAATGTGAGTCAAGTGGCACTCTTCTGCTCAGAGCCCACCAGTGACTTCCAAGTCACTCGGAACAGAAGCCAACTTCCATGAGCTGTAAGGTCCTACACAGTCTGCCCCTCCCCCTCCCATCCCACCTCCGACCTCATCTCCTCCCACCCCCGCTGCTCAGACACATCCAGGATGCTCCCATCTCAGTCCTTCCCCCTCTATATTTCCTTGGTCTAAAAACTCTTCTCTCACATAGCCACATGGTTCTCTCTCTTGTCTTTATTCATGTGTCCACTCCACTAGAGAAACCTCTCCTTATCTACCTGCATACTATAGCAACATCCTTATTCCTGTCACTACATACTCCCCAACCCACAGGTGTGTGGCCCGAATCAAGGTTCTTAACTTCCGTCTCAGTTTTCTCCTCTATAAAGGGGCTACAGTAAGAGCACTCATGAGGATGCTATGAGGATTAAATGAATTAACCCACGTAAAGCACACGGAACAGTGCCTGGCTCATAGCAAGTGCCCAGTGAAACGGTAGCCGTTAGTATTATTTTTAAAGACTATTTTATGTAACCATCCTGGCCTCCTGAAGTTGTTCATGACACGGATGATAAAATTCTGAAAACTGAATAACTAGAGAGGAAAAAGTTCACTGACAGACTGTGCAGAGAAGACACCAGAATAATTTCCTAGTTCCCAGGACAGGCTCTTGGCACCCTCCACATTGCCTCTGTTACGCGCTGGCCCTCACCCAGGCCAGTGGAAACACTGGGTGGGGGATGGGCTCCAGGACCAAGTCCGCTACCTACTGTCTTTCTAATAATAGGCTAGTTACCTACCTGACAATTCTGAACCCCAGTTTTCCATCCTATTTTATTATTTGGCCACCTCACGTCTTGTGGAATCTTAGTTCCCTGACCAGAGATTGGGCCCAGGTCTTCGGCAGTGAGAGCACAGAGTGTTAACCACTGGACTTCCATGGAATTCTAGTTTCCCTTCCTTAAAATGGAGATAATAACACCTGTCTGCCTTCTGCACAGGGGAGGATCACATGACATAATGGTGCCCAGAACTCTGATGTCCATACTCAGTATACACAACTGGCCATTTCAAATACCCCACCAAAATATGAACACTGTCCTGTGTTTATTTTCAAGCTGTGGCTTGTGCAAGAAGATGCACACTCTACATGGAGTGGATTACCTGTGCGTTTGTGTGGTGTTCATTCATTCCCACAGCAAACATTCATTTATCACTATGTTTGTGCTAGTTTTTACCAGCCTGGAAACTAACATAGCTCTATTTGCATGATCTTTGTGCTAGATTTTACCAGCCTGGAAACTAGCATAGCTCTATTCGCATGATCAAACTTGGAAAGGGGAGGGAAGGTATATTTCTGTGAGCTGCTGCTTGGCGCCAGGTTTGTACAAGGCTCGGGGAGCAGAACAGTTCACCGTGGGAAGGATGGTTGCTTGCATAAGATTGGAATAGGTTATCAGGAGAGCAGTTTTAGCCAGAAGGGATGAGGTAAAACCCTTCTAGGACATCAGAAAAAGCCATCAAGCCTGTAAAATAAGGTGAAGAAAGCGTCCTGCTCTGGAAAACAGAACTTGTCTGCTAAAGATTTCTCATCCTTTTTGTACCTGAGGACAGTGCTAGGCCACAGGGGAGATAAAGGTGGGACCAGAAAGTCAGAAATGTTGCAGATGTTACTGTAATTTGACTTTTTTTTTCCAGGGCAGAGGTGAGGAAAACCATACATAGTCCTAGGAAGTGTTTGACACAGTGGAGACCCCTGGTGTGGGCCGGATGTAAAGTGAGTTGAGGGGCCTCAGGAAGGCAGCCTCAGAGGGTGAGAGCTGACCAGTCTGGGGGTGGCTTCCCTATCCTTCTAGAACAGGTGTCAGCAAACTTTGAAAAAGGCCATGCATGTGCTAAGCTGAAAAATGGCTCCCCAAAGATATCCACATCCTAATTCCTGAAACCTATAAATATCATCTGAAATGGAAAAAGAATATTTGTAGATGTGATTAAAGATTTTGAGATGGGGAAATTAACCTGGATTATTTGGGTGGGCGGTCAGTTCAGTTCAGTTCAGTCCTTCAGTCGTGTCCGACTCTGCGACCCCATGGACTGCAGCACAGCAGGCCTCCCTGTCCATCACCAACTCCCGGAGCCTACTTAAACTCATGGCCATTGTGTTGGTGATGCCATTCAACCATCTCATCTTCTGTCATCCCCTTCTCCTCCTGCCTTCAATCTTTCCCAGCATCAGGGTCTTTTCCAAGAGTTGATTCTTTGCATCAGATGGCCAAAGTATTGGAGTTTCAGCTTCAGCATCACTCCTTCCAGTGAATGGTCAGGACTGATTTCCTTTAGGATTGACTGGTTGGATCTCCTTGGAGTCCAAGGACTCTCAAGAGTCTTCTCCAATACCACAGTTCTTGACCTGCCTCCTGAGAAATCTGTATGCAGGTCAAGAAGCAACAGTTAGAATTGGACATGGAACAACAGACTGGTTCCAAATAGGGAAAGGAGTATGTCAAGACTGTATATTGTCACCATGCTTATTTAACTTCTATGCAGAGAACATCATGTGAAATGCCAGGCTGGATGAAGCACAAGCTGGAATCAAGATTGCCGGGAGAAATATCAATAACCACAGATACACAGATGACACGACCTTTATGGCAGAAAGTGAAGAAGAACTAAAGAGCCTCTTGATGAAAGTGAGAGAGGAGAGGGAAAAGTTGTCTTAAAGCTCAACATTCAGAAAACTAAGATCATGGCATCCCGTCCCATCACTTCATGGCAAATAGATGGGGATGCAATGGAAACAGTGACAGAATTTATTTTTGGGGGCTCCAAAATCACTACAGATGGTGACTCCAGCCATAAAATTAAAAGACGCTTGCTCCTTGGAAGAAAAGCTATGACCAACCTAGACAGCATATTAAAAAGCAGAGACATTACTTTACCAACAAAGGTCTGTCTAGTCAAAGCTATGGTTTTTCCAGTAGTCATGTATGGATGTTAGAGTTGGACTATAAAGAAAGCTGAGTGCTGAAGAATTGATGCTTTTGAACTGTGGTGTTGGGTGGGCCCTAAATGCCATCATTTAGTAGATAAGGGAATGGCTACCCACTCCAGTATTCTTGACTGGAGAACTCCACGGACAGAGGAGCCTGGTGGGTTACAGTTCATGGGTTCACAAAGAGTTGGACACAACTGAGTTACTAACAATACACACTAAATGCCATTACAAGTATCCTTGTAGGCAGAGAGAGATTTCTCTCTCTCTCTCTCTCTCACACACACACACACACACACACACACACTCACTCACAGAGGAGAAGGCCATGTGAAGATGGAGGAAGAAGAGGTCAGAAATATGCAGCCACAAGCCAGGGAATCCTGGCTGCCACCAGAAACTGGAAGAGGCAAGGAAGGGATTCTCTACCAGAGTCTGCAGAGAACGCACACAGCCTTTCTGACACCTTGATTGCAGCCCAATGAAACTGACTTTTGGCCTCCAGAAATGTGAGGGAATAAATTTCTGTTGTTTAAAGCCACCCAGATCGTGGTACTTTGTTAAGACAGCCCTGGGAAATAAATACACCCATTATCTCACTAAATCATCAAAGTAACCTGAGGTATTAATAATGAAATAGATCACTTACTATGTGCCAGATAACATTCATTCAATATTCACAACAACCCTATATGAAGTAGATAGATATTCTTACTGTCCCATTTTACAGATGAGGAAACTGTGGCCCAGGGAAGAAATCTGGCTTTCCTGAGGTTACACAGCTGGTCCACGGTGGAGCAGGACTTTGAACACAGGTGGCCCTGGGCCACCTTGAGGTGAGCCCTCTGACCCACTGTAGGTGTTCTTTCTACATAACACACGGCTCAGAGAACCTAGTTACCACCTCCCTCTGCACTGCTCTGAGTGGCCTCCTCTGGGATCCAATGGGGATCAGATGTAACAGAACACATCTGTCAAGTGTGGTCCTGGGGAGGCATAAGAATTCCAAGTGGAAGCAAACTTGCTTGCCTAGCAGGCATGGAGAGGCTGCCCTCACTGCTCTGAGGTAGTGGGGGGCCCCAGCAGCAGAAGCCACCCCCTCCCCCCAGACAGGCACATATAGGAAAACTCCTGAAGCTGGGAGTGACCACAGATGTCACCACCCAGGGCAACCCACGATGCTGACTGCACAGATGACAGTTCTTCAAGCCTGAATCTTGTACCAGCTTATCCGTACCTCCTCCCCTCTGCCTTCCCTGTAGGTTTCAAACTCAGAACCAACCCCTCCCAGAATCATAGAATTTCTTTCACTGTAATGACTTCACTCTGCAGGGAAGGAGACATGAAGTGACCTATCCAAGGCCACACGGCTAGTGTGTCCCATCCAAAGTGCCCTCACTGTGGATTTCGATATTCTCAGCTCCTCCTTTACTCCAGGCAGCTAGACATTCTGTCTGTGGGAAGAATCTGAGATGGGGGAAGCTAGTGTTTGGGCATGTTAGATCTCACAGCCTGCAGCCTCCCTGACCCTCAGTTTACCAACAATTATCTCAAAAGAAGCACGTTGAGGAAGGAAAGTCCTCCCAGGTACATTGTTCCCAAGGCACTTGTAGGAGGACTTCAGCCTCGGTGGGTTTGTCACAGCCCAGGATGCCAAGCCCATCTCTTCATTCACCACTTTTGTATCCGTACGTCCCACCTTCACTGAATACTGGGCTCCTTTGGGTCAGGTACTGGCTAGTGCTTGGGATATAAAGAATAAAAGATAGTCTCCATCCTAAAAGAACTCACAAATTAATAGGGAGAGAAGAAAATAAATAATTGCAGCATTCTTAAAGCTCATACATTACTTTTCCACATTCATTTTTGCCATTTTCTCCTAACAGTTTACTATTAATACTTAGTATTTTCCTTGGATTGACTCTTTTTTATCTTCTCTTATTGATGTGTCAGTTTTGGGTTTATCTAAGCAATAATATCCATGAATTTGTGGATCTGATTTGCTAGTTATATTTTTTTTTTACAATTTTTTTCAAATAAATTTTTTTATTGCCCTAGAAAGTTAACTATTAAGATAAAAAGTTGATGGGGATACCACCTAAAACCTGTGAACAACACTAAATTATTACTGGAAGGTGTGAAGGCTCTACACCAAGAAGAAAATGCTTTTCTCCCATCAGGTCCTGGCTGGTTAAGCAGGGTTAAAGAACGGATAAACAGCATCTCAAGGCAGGAAGCTGTATGGCAGGAAGCAGATAATTCTGTGCTTTTACCCTTGGATCTCAGAAGCATTGACTTTTCAATGTTCATGTCATCTGAAAGACAAGGACATTCTCATTTCCAGTTTTCTAGGCCAGAGGCTACAGGCAAAGGGAATCTGCCATATAAGACCACATTTCTCAACCTTCTGTTTCCAGCAAGACCCAAAGACTGGAGGATATTTGAATGGGAGACATTCTCATGGGATTACAATGGGTGGAGTGCAATCCCCAAGGTTTGCATTGAACTGTAGCTCCACCCAAGAAAGCATGTTAAAAAGCAAGCAAAAGAGGATGACATTATTTTAATTTCATTTTTATTTTTTCAGGTTTTTTTTTAATAATGTTAAAGTTTCCTACAGTTTTTAAGAATTATTATGCATACAATGTTTGACCTGAGAGCATTTTGTTTTCCCTTGTTCAGGACCTGTGCTTTCAGGAGGAGAGTCCACTCTTGCTAGAGTGCAGTTGGGCCCCTCTCTGCCCTCCCCCACCAAAATCAAATGCAGAAAGGGAACGAAATCCTTTTGTTTGTCCGGCTGTGCCTCGCCCTTGCAAACTACTTCTGTCTCCACGGTCTCAGGAAAGAGATCGCAGCCAAGAGGCAGAGTAAAGAAGAAAGGCTCAGTGTTGACCTTGGCACTTCTCAGGGCCCGGATGATTTGTGAAAGGTTTAGGGGATGTTGACGGTGAGTAATGCTCAGTTTTGGCTGGGGTGAACTCTGGCTTCGGGCAGGTGTACCTCACTATGGACCGTCTGGTCCTGCCTAGCCCACTCAGTTGGAACTCTAGGCCCTTCTGCTCACCCGGGAAGGTGAGGCTCCAACCCTTTTTCCAGGGGCAGCTCTTGAGGCTGGGCTTTGCAGCGACAGCACAGGGAGCAGGGAAGGGCAGACGGCGGGAGGGACCAGAGCAAAGAGCTGGGCTTCGGAGTGTGTGCTGACTGCGAGGAACACCAGGAGGACGCCTGGGCCGCCTGACGTGCCTGGCGCTTCCAGTCTGGGTGGCCTGGACCCCAGCTGATGCAACACCTCCCTCGCCTCATCTCTTCCCAAGGGTGGTGTCAGCTGTGGGGCTCAAAGCAGGTGTCTGCTGCCTGGTTCTGTTGGTCAAGTGAACCTGACAAATCCAACTAGGCCCTGATCACCTGCACCACTGCTCCTGGTAAACCTTCTGTTAACGAGAATGACACTATTTTAAAGATAATCTTGAAGATGCCTTAATTATTTCTTAAGAACAAAATGAACTCCGGAACTTTCACTACCAAAAACAAAAACCTATTTGTAATTCTATTTTCCAAATAATTGGAATACGCCAGCGTATTAAGTTCCTACTCACTTCCTTCATTAATTTACCCCACACGCATTTATTGAGCACCTATTGTGTGCCAGGTTTATCTTAGGCACTGGGGTGACAGTGATGGCCCAAGACAGACAGTGTTCCTGCCTCCATATATGGCTGGTGAGGAAGTCTGATACGAATCAAATAATCATCCAAATAAATGTAGAAGTGAGGTATGCCACAAAGAATTGCTACAAGTGCTGGCTCGCAACAGCCGACGCTTATCTGGTCCCAGAGGTCAGAGAAGGCTGCCCTGAGGGAATGACAATGGAACAGAACTGTGGATGTAAGACAGCACGCTACTCGTTCCTCTTCATCAAGTTCCTTCCGTGAATCAGGCGCGTCTCATTTCGTCTCCCGAGACCCTCTGAAGTGGACACTACTACCCTCCTTCACAGGAGAGGAAATCCTAGCACAGAGAAGTGTGGTGAGTGGCCCAGGTGCACACAGCTGGTCGGTGGCAGAGCCGGGAGGCAAACCCAGGTCTGCGTGGTTCTCACGATGTGCTTTCCCTCACGACACACGGCCTGCCCCAGAAATGCATTAATAGGAAGAACGTGGCTATCGGCGGCACACACTTTGCAGATTACAATGGTGATGCCATCCATATCGATTCCTTCAATCCTCAGGACCAGCTATGATGAGCTTCCCTGGTGGTTCAGATGGTAAAGAAGCTTCCTGCAATGTGGGAGACCTGGGTTCAGTCCCTGGGTTGGGAAGATTCCCTGGAGAAGGGAATGGCTACCCACACCAGTATACTTGCCTAGAGTATTCCATGGACAGAGAAGCCTGGAGGGCTACAGTCCGTGGGGTTGCAAAGAGTCAGACACGACTGAGCAACTAACACACACACACACACACACACACACACACACACACACCAGCTCCGGCAAAGGTTGAGCAGGCACTGGTGGCCCCATTGTGCGATGGGATAACGGGAGCAGAAAAGCAAAACCTGGCAGATGGAGCCAGAACAAAGAGCTTCCTCTCTCGTCAAGGCTGAGCAAACCTCTGTGTTCTGCCCCTGGCATCACCAAATCTACCTGGAACCCTATGTGCCCTGAATCAGCCCCTCGATGTGTGTTCCCTTGATTTCTCTCTTCTTTTGCCTACCTGCCCGGGCACCAATTAAACAGCTGTCAGCTCACGGGTGTGGGACAGTGCATCTGGTTTGTGTTTTGCTGAACTGGGTTGGGGTTTCATGGCTGCAGGTGGCGCTGGGGGGACGGGGCGGTAAATGAGAAGGGCATCTGAGGAGTGTGTCCTGGGGAATAAGATTACAGGTGACCAGAGTAGAGCTTCATGAGACCGAGCCACCCTAGTGGACCAGGCCACCAAGGGGCCTCTGAGCCGTGCACCGTCGTCGGCTGGCCTGGGTTTCTGTTTCACGTCTCTGTTCACCTTGGCATTTTCCACCTAAGTGTTAGCTGAGAATTGCTGGCTGAGAACCCCGGAAATTTCTGTCCCCATCTCCACCCTTGGAAACCTCACCACAAAGAGTTTTATAATCCGCCAAAAACCCTGCATATGGGTGGGATTACACCTTGACCTCAAATATTTACTGTTTTTGCTACCGACTAAGAGTCTGGGCACTAAAATGACACTGCCAGGTCGGAATCCTGGCTCCCCCAACTCACCAGCCGTGTGACCTTGAACAAGCTAATGAACTTCTCAGGCCTCCATTTCTTTATCCTTCAGAAGGAGATGGTAGTATTAACCATGTCATAGGGCTGTCACTGTGAGATCAAATAATAAAATGTGGGTAAAGCACTGAGCAGTACCTGACAAAATAAACACTTACTAAGAGCAGGCTACTATTATAAATATTGTTGCTTCTATTTCTTTCCTCCCTCCCGTCCTCACTGTCTCCCTCCAGCTGTCCCTCTGTCTCTCCTTTTCTCCCTTCTTCCATTGATTGTTTTTTAACCTGAAACACCCAGCTGCTTAGAGTCCTGCCTGAGGTCCCACAGCCAGAAAGTGGACTTAGCTTGGGAGACTCAGCGTTTAGGGTCCTGCTCTTTCCTCATGCCTCCTTCTTCCTTCCTCTCACTCCCTGGCACTCAGCATGGTGCCGTATCCATGCTCAGTCAATCCTGGAGGGTCTGAATAGACAGCAGTGAAGGGTTCAAGTCTTAGAGCAAGACTGTAAGGGCATGAGTCCTGGCTCTGATGAGCTGTGTGGCCTTGGCTGAGCTACCTAACCTTTCTGGGCTTCAGTTTCCACCTATCAGATGGAATTATGATAATATGTTTGCCCCACAGGGCTGAGCTGAGGCTTAAAGGAATCAATAATAAACTATTTATATCAGTGCCTGGCACATAATATATATGTGCTAAATTGTAAATATAAATAAATACACTACTTAAGCATCAACTATTTTTATTGTTGATGATAACTGTCTGAGGTAGGGCCAAAGCACAATTGCTGTTTAAGGGTTTCCATGATCATTTTTTGGATGCATTTTCCTTTCTCCAGGGGCTGCTTTGGGATTCTTGGGCAGAGCAGACCCACAGCAGAATATGCTTCTCTCCTTACTCTTTCTTTTCACCCTCTTGAAGACTAGCTTTCTTTTAAAAATAGAACAAAAAGGTATCCACAAAGAACTCCTGACCTCACAGTGGCGCTTTCCCTCCATGAGTCCTCCCCTTTCTATTTTCTCAAAGGGTTGGGCTCCTTCCCCCATCAAAGCTATCTCTGAACAAAAACTCCACAGTAAGAAGGAAAACACATGTGTTTTCAAGTCTTGTAGATCTAATACCAGGAATCTGGCTTCTTTTAGATTATGGATCTGGGCCTTGAAGGATGAGTAGGAGTTAGTTTGTTCTCCAGGATCTCACTGGATCCTCCCAAGGACCAGAGCTACCACTGCCATTAAACAGGTAAGGGAGTTAAGACCCAGGGAGGTGAGAGCCTTTGTCTCAGTTCATGGTGGAGGCTGACCTGCTTAACACTTGTATCCTTGTCTTAAGGCTCTCTTCCTACAATTGCTGAGCCTCGCACACGGTCACTGAGGATCAACTCATCCTTTGCCTCCTCCCATGACCACAGTTTTAGACTACCCGAATGCCTGGCCGAGGGGCCTTGAAACAGCAGTATGAGAAGTAGCCGACCTATGGCTTCAGTTGAAGAGACAAGAGGGCATGGCGGAGACTGTGGTAGGCAGACGCACCCTTCCTAGTCTAACCTGGACAGCTGCTCCTCAGGGCCGGCTAATTCTGCCCTGGCAATGTGGACTCGGAGCTTCTGGTAAGCCCCAAACCTACCACCTGGTAGCTTTTCTCCTTTGGTCCTAGTATCTTTTAGGGGAAACTCAACTTTGTCTTCTAATGACTGACCGTCTCTGCCAGGCATGAACCCTGGAGGCAGACTGCCTGGGTCTAATTCCCAGCAGCACTACTCAATAGCTGTGACACCCTGGCATACTATTTGAACTATCTTGACCTAGTTTCCTTATCTGTAAAATGGGGATGATAACAGTAACTACCACACAGGGGTCTATGACAGTTAAGTGAGCTAATATATGAAAAGTCCTCAGTTAAAGCAATATAAGGGTTGATTATTATTATTATTTTCCTCTTTCCCAGGTAAAATATTTCAAGTACTTTTGACTGTTTTCCACACACCATGCTTTCTGGAGTTTTCAACATTCTTATCACTCTTTTTGGAAGGAAAGCCAAAGTGGTCCCTGTTATCCCCTCCTCTTGGTATTTGCATCTTTGCATAGTTCCCTTCCTGAGTGTGGGCAGGACCATGACATGCTTTCCACCACAATAATACAGCAAAAGAGATGGGGTGGATATGATTACCCATGAACATGTGTACATGGTCACACTGCATAGGACTGCGGTGTCCATCTGGGGAGGAGGTACTCTTCTCTGCTGGCACTGGAGAAGCCAGCGCCATAAAGTGAGCTCCCATTGAGAGTCACAGGGCACGGAGCTGAGGGTGAGCTTCTGCCCACAGCCACTGAGAAACTGGGTCCACAGGAGATGCAACGCAGCCACAAACATGGAGCAAGGAAGATAAAGCCAAAGCCCTGGTCAACATTTTGATTGTGGCCTTGCAGCAGACTCAGGTAAGCCAGGCCTGGACTCCTGACCCATAGAAATCATGAGATAACGAATGAATGCTGTTTTAAGCCACTAAGGGTGTGGTAATATTGTCGTGCAGGAATAGACAACTAATACAGTCAATTAACCACAATGGTAACTTTGCCCCTATCTATCCTACTTTGGAAACTCCCTAATATGTCACCGGCCTGCTGAAAACAGGAATCCTGGAATAGAGCAGCAAATCATAGCTGGCAACGTCTTCACACTGCATGAGGGGCAGCCAGCAGCAGTGGCATTGCTTTTCTAACTGGCATAAGAGAACACTCGTCCACATGAGAGCAGGCTTGAGCTCCTACTGTGCACAGGGCCCTAGGCTGGATGCTGTGAGGCAGGGCAGTCATCTCTCCCCTTCGAGCCCCTCCCAGGCAGACCCACTCTCTGGTTTGCGGTGTGATCCCTTGGCGCAGGTGGTACCTGCAAGCTCATTTGTTTTCCTAATTCTCTTCCCTCTTTGCATTACGTTTCTCCATCAAAGAGGAGGCAGAGAAAGTAAGAGGAGGCAGAGAAGGTAACAAACCAGGTGAACTCACCTGATTCAGCTGGAGACACTGCAAGGAACCATCCAGGGTCAAGGAGGGTTATACTGAAACTCAAGGCTCACAGGCCACAGAGCTGGGGTTAGAAAAGTGCCTCTGTCATCTAGCACAACACTCTTTCCTCAGTGAAAACCTGCTGCTTTGTCCCCGTTAGCAGTAAGAAGCTGACCCTCATTTTTGGTGCAAGATGCAGTCAGAGAATATCTTTGTTCTTGGGCAAATGAACTTGCTCCTGCAAACCTCAGTCTCCTCATCTATAAAATGAGGCCAATGACACCTACTTGAGAGGGAGGGCGGGAAGGCTGACAGGACAACCGATGTGAAGTATACAGCTCCAAGCAAGTGGTAGAGAAGTGGTGTTCCCATGATTACATTCTTTTTTTTTTTTTTTTTTTTTATTATTTTTTTTCCATGATTACATTCTTTGCGGAGGATTTAAAACTCTCATGCATCCCACTGTGCACGCAATCATGAGAAAAACATTTATTGAGCAACCAAATTGTGCCTGACATGTTCCCAGAAGGCATTTTTCTCAGATTAAAAGGATCTAGTAGAACGTTGATTTCATCTGAGAAGTCTTCTCTGGTTACCCTAATCAAAGAAATCCCCTACATGCTTCCTGGCCCCCTTGGTCTTCCCTTCTTCACTGCACTATGACCTGCTGAAATGGTCCATCTATTTGCTTTCACGTCTACTCTCTGACCCCACCATGCGAACACAAACTCTAAGGACAGGAACTGCGTCTGCATTGTTAGCTGCTCTATCTCAGTACTCAAAACAGGGTCAGACCTGGCATCAGTGTTCAGTAAGCAAGGGCAGGGCAATGAAGGAAAGGACCTGTCTTGCTTTCTCCTATGAGAATTGGCCTGAAGAAGGATGAGGAGAAATTCAAGAAGTCAAACCATTTCAAAGAAGAAAAAACCATAGCATTCTGGCAAAACACTCCCATTTATTTATTGTGTAGTTTTCACATCCTAAGCACAGCGCCAAGCCCTTAACATGGGATATCTCATTTAATTCTCACATTGACCCTATGACGTAGGGACACATTAGTGTCCCCAATGTACAGATGAGGAAACTGAGGTCCAGAGGTGTGAAACCTGCATAACAGCACACTGTTAGTAAGAGGCAGAGCTGGGGTTTGGAATGCAAACCGTATTGCCTAGGCTGCTCCACAATGCAGGAGCTGATGGAGGCCTGTGTTTGGGAAATGAATACTGAAATACTTAGGGATAAAGAGGCATAATGTCTGTAGCTAACTCCTAAACAGTTGTGTGAGTGAGTGAGTGAGTGTGTGTGTGTATGTGTGTGTGTGTGTATGAGAGAGAGAGAGAGGAAAGAGAAAATGTAGTAATATATTAAGCTCTAAGGGCAAGAAGTATCTGGTATTTCTTTGAACTATTCTTTCAACTTTTCTAAACATAGGAATTACATCAAAATGAAACACTTTTTAAAAAGCCAATAGTGGGGAAAAGATACAGCTTTGTCATGGTGAGGAAGGACACAGATCCTCCTTGGCTAGGAGGAAGCCTGGAGATGGGGGTGAGGCTGGGACAGACTCTGAAGCAAGAAGTTTCTATCATGGAGGCAATGTAGTGACAATATTCCTTATTTAACCAAGTCTGCCCTTCCTCCAACAGCCCAAAGGGTTTTAAAGGCCAACTTCTAAATGCAGCTGCTCACTGCCGAGGTTACCCACATGGTCAGAAGAGCACTGCTCCCCCGGGGTGCGGCTCCCACCCTTGTGATCCATGCAATATACCAGTCTCTCCATCTCAGGACAGGAGAAGGGTATTAGAATTTGGGGCTTCACACACTGTTATATAATTGTCCTTGGGGAGGTGGAAGCAGACACCCACTGCACATTTTATAAAAAATGCTCAGAGAGGGCAATTAACTCATCCAAGGTAGCAAGGTGGCAGAACTTGGATAGACCACTAGTGGGGTGGGTTCCATCATGCGTTTACATTCTTATTTCTTGATCCTACCATCATTATATTATGAAAGCACTGATAGTTAGCCTTGAGTCCTGATTCCTTCTCTTGAAATGCACTCACCATCTTTCCATTATTTTGTAAGCTGTTCATGGGGGAAGGTAAATGCATACCCACCTAAAGCATGGGCTTAGGAATCAGACAGACCTTGGGGACATCCCTCCTATGGGAAGACCTTGGTTGTGTGTGGGTGTGTACGGGCAAGTGATTTAGCCTCCCTGAGCTTCAGCTTTCTCACCTGGAAGGTGAAGACAATGATGTCTAGCTTGCCTGGTTGCTGTAAAGATTCATTATCTTGACATATATTTATTGAATACTGATCTAGGTGCTTTGTTCGTAGTGATACTTCCTAAGGCCCACTTGACTTCACATTCCAGGATGTCTGGTTCTAGGTGAGTGATCACACCATTGTGATTATCTGGGTCATGAAGATCTTTTTTGTACAGTTCTTCTGTGTATTATTGCCACATCTTCTTAATATCTTCTGCTTCTGTTAGGTCCATACCATTTCTGTCCTTTATTTTTATTTTTTATTTTTTTCATTTCTGTCCTTTATTGAGCCTATCTTTGCATGAAATGTTCCCTTGGTATCTCTAATTTTCTTGAAGAAATCTTTAGTCTTTCCCATTCTATTGTTTTCCTCTATTTCTTTGCACTGATCGCTGAGGAAGGCTGTCTTATCTCTCTTTGCTATTCTTTGGAACTCTGCATTCAAATGGGAATATCTTTCCTTTTCTCCTTTGCTTTTCACTTCTCTTCTTTTCTCAGCTATTTGTAAGGCCTCCTCAGACAGCCATTTTGCTTTTTTGCATTTCTTTTTCTTGGGGATAGTCTTGATTCCTGTCTCCTGTACAATGTCACGAAACTCCATCCATAGTGCTTCAGGCACTCTGTCTATCAGATCTAGTCCCTTAAATCTATTTCTCACTTCCACTGTATAATCATAAGGAATTTGATTTAGGTCATGCCTGAATAGTCTAGTGGTTTTCCCCACTCTCTTCAAATAAAGTCTGAATTTGGCAATAAGGAGTTCATGATCTGAGCCACAGTCCACTCCTGGTCTTGTTTTTGCTGACTGTGTAGAGCTTCTACATCTTTGGCTGCATGGAATATAATCAATCTGATTTCGGTGTTGGCCATCTGGTGATGTCCATGTGTAGAGTCTTCTCTTGTGTTGTTGGAAGAGGGTGTTTGCTATGACCAATGCATTCTCTTGGCAAAACTGTATTAGTCTTTGCCCTAGGTCATTTTGTATTCCAAGGCCAAATTTGCCTGTTACTCCAAATGTTTCTTGACTTCCTACTTTTGCATTCCAGTCCCCTATAATGAAAAGGACATCTTTTTCGGGTGTTAGTTCTAAAAGGTCTTGTAGGTCTTCATAGAACCATTCAACTTCAGCATCTTCAGCATTACTGGTCGGGGCATAGATTTGTATTACTGTGATATTGAATGGTTTGCCTTGGAAATTAAGAGAGATCATTCTGTCGTTTTTGAGATTGCATCCAAGTACTGCATTTCAGACTCTTGTTGACTATGATGGCTACTCCATTTCTTCTAAGGGAGTCTTACCCACAGTAGTAGATCAAATTGCCAACATCTGCTGGATCATCGAAAAAAGCAAGACAGTTCCAGAAAAACATCTATTTCTGCTTTATTGACTATGCCAAAGCCTTCGACTGTGTGGATCACAATACACTGTGGAAAATTCTGAAAGAAATGGGAATACCAGACCACCTGACCTGCCTCTTAAGAAATCTGTATGCAGGTCGGGAAGCAAGTTAGAACTGGACATGGAACAACAGACTGGTTCCAAATAGGAAAAAGAGTACGTCAAGGTTGTATATTGTCACCCTGCTTATTTAACTTATATGCGGAGTACATCATGAGAAACGCTGGGCTGGAGGAAGCACAAGCTGGAATCAAGATTGCCGGGAAAAATATCAATAACCCGAGATATGCAGATGACACCACTCTTATGGCAGAAAGTGAAGAAGATCTAAAGAGCCTCTTGATGAAAGTGAAAGAGGAAAGTGAAAAAGTTGTCTTAAAGCTCAACATTCAGAAAACTAAGATAATGGCATCTGGTCCCATCACTTCATAGCAAATAGATGGGGAAACAGTGGAAACAGTGGCTGACTTTATTTTTCTGGGCTCCAAAATCAGTGCAAATGGTGATTGCAGCCATGAAATTAAAAGATGCTTACTCCTTGGAAGGAAAGTTATGACCAACCTAGACAGAATATTAAAAAGCAGAGACATTACTTTATCAACAAAGGTCCATCTAATCAAAGCTATGGTTTTTCTAGTAGTCACGTATGGATGTGAGAGTTGGACTATAAAGAAAGCTGAGTGCTGAAGAATTGATGCTTTTGAACTGTGGTGTTGGAGAAGACTCTTGAGAGTCCCTTGGACTGCAAGGAGATCCAACCAGTCCATCCTAAAGGAGATCAGTCCTGGGTGTTCATTGGAAGGACTGATGCTGAAGCTGAAACTCCAATACTTTGGCCACCTGATGTGAAGAGCAGACTCATTTGAAAAGACCCTGATGCTGGGAAAGATTGAAGGCGGAAGGAGAAGGGGACGACAGAGGATGAGATGGTTGGATGGCATCACCAACTCAATGGACATGAGTCTGAGTAAGCTCCAGGAGTTGGTGATGGACAGGGAGGCCTGGTGTGCTGTGGTTCATGGGGTCGCAAGGAATCGGACACGACTGAGCGACTGAACTGAACTAAACTGAACTGATCTAGGTGCTGCGGATACACCAGAGAAAGGACAGACAAGGGCCCTGACCTTAAGGAATTTCTATTTTATGTGGAAAAGACAACGAATAAAAAATAAGCAAATAAGATTTTTTTTCCAGATAGCAGTAAGTGCAAAAAGGAAATAAATCTGAAACACAGGGCAGAGGGAGGCATAAGTGACTGGGGGTGGGTGTCCTACTTCAACCAGGGCATATGTCTCTGAGAAGGTGACATCTGAGCTGGATGCTGAATAACAAGAAGGAACCAGCCCAGGCAGGACTGAGGAAGGCCAAGGGAGGAGATGAAGGCAGTCCTGGAGCCGGAACTGAGCGGAGCTTGGGGAGAGGATGCAAGGGAGGCCAGCATGGTGGGAACATGGTGAGCAGGAGGGAGAGCAGGGGAGGCGGGGGCAGTGATGGCAGGGACTACAGCATGCTGGGGATGGAGGCAGGAGGCATTCAGAATTCATTCTAAATGCATGAGGGATCCGGAGAGTTTTGAGCAGAAGGGTGATACCGTCCGAGTCTTTTTCCTTGAAATCAGATAATATACATAACGTTACTAGCAGAGGACCTGGTACAGGGTTCACCCTTTCTCGGCAGCACCCCTCGTCATTACAGGCTTCCAGAAGGTGGGTGGCCCACGCGCATCTTCCTGCTAGAGGTGGGTGCACCTGGGTGCACCTGACGGGGGAAGGGGGCTACTCCTGAGCCCTCTGACCTCCTCCCTCCTCCCTACCACCCCCACCCTAAGGCAGATGCCAACCACCTCTGCCAGGCCAAGGGGCAGCCAGGGTAGGATCACTGGGCCTCCAGCTGGCTCCAGCTCCAGGCCTCTGAGCCGCCTTCACGTTGCTGTAAAAATGCAAAGCATTCCAGCCATTTTAATTACTGGGTGTTGCATAAGCCAGCAACCAGTTCATACAAAGGAACAACAGACAAAAAATGATTTTTCAACATGCCTTTGGTCTCTCCCCTCCCTTCTGCCTGAAATCAGCCTGCAATCACTGGCTCCTAGGCCTTGAAAAGCACTCCAGGTATGTGCAATCTCTTTAAGAGTTTGTTGATGTGACATCAAGATCTTTTTTCTCTAAATACTTGAGGCAGAGGCAGTTCCAGCTACCTTCAAGTGGTTTGGAAAGTTACTGGTCATATTCTTCCTAGATACGCTAAAACCATCACAGGGGCTGCATATTATCCACACTGAGAACTTTGTCATAAGAGAGTTCAGTGTGTGGTAGGTCTGTCTGGGCACCAAAACAGGGGACTTTTGGTTCCTGAAATTCCAAAATGACCACATGACAAGGTACTCCCAAGGCATGAACCCCAAACATAATATTCCAGCAGTGCCTGAATGTGGAGAAGAATTTCTTAAAGTTTGTAATGTGATTAGAGAAACCTCAAGTTCCCTAATTCTGGTTTTTTAGAAGCTTCTAAACACTTTGCTCACTAATAATCTAAACAGTTTGTTGAGGTCCTACTGTGCATCAGGCATTGGGCTAAGTGTTCAGAAAAGAAAACTCAGACTTCGTTAGCTAGCTTACTTCTTAAAGAGGGGAAATGACACAGAAACTGATAATCCCAGTGTACTGTGATGAAAATCAAGTTACAGATAATCTTTGATGGTGGGACCCAGCTTGGATGGAAGGAAAGGCTACTTGCACAAGAAGATGACTTAATGATAATAATAAGCTTGCTTTAATAATAATATTGACCATGTCCACTCATTCATGGCTGTTCTGTACTAGGAGTTCTGCTAAATCTTTCCCATGTATCATGTTTATTCTTCACAACTCTGTGAAGTAGGCACTAATACTGTCTCCATCTTATTGATGAGAAAATTAACAGAAAGGTTACTTGTCCAAGAGCACAGTTAATTAACGGCAGTGATGTGCTGGTAAATACTTAGCAACTAGCTCTTCAAGACCAAAAGCCTGGTTTGTAGCATCTGGCAATTACTCTAATGGACCTTCTTCAATCATAGCCAATTTTAAATTACCAGTATGATGTCACTGAATGCAGAATTGGGAAGGCTGTTTTTGTCATACAGGCACAATAGCTGGAAATAACCTCAAGAGCATAGATGAGAGTATATAACAGAATAAAATAATGAGGAAGTGATGGGTTTTAAATATTCATGACTGTATTTTTAATATAATTTGTTTGATTGTAAGTTTATACAATTGCATTTTTAATAATGCCTATGTTCAACAACTGACTGGCAAAATTCCAGAAAATTTAACTATCAGCTCTCACTCACAAGCCAGAGTGAGGCAGCTCCAACACATCATGGGGGGTTCTGGAACCTCACTTTTCATCCCACAAGACAAGTAAGAGGTAGCCAGAAGGGGAGTAAAGACACTTCAGGTCAAGGGAATAGCGTGAACAAAGACTTAAGACATGGAAATGAGAGAATAGACAATAGTGACATTTAGTGTTTGCAAACTGTTTTCAACCCATCACTGGAGTGCAGGGCAGTGGTAAGCAGCACAATTCTGGTTCTACCACTTATTAACTGTGTGATCTTGACCACGTTTCTGAACCTCTTTATGCCTCAACTTTCTTTTCTGTAAAATGGGCATGATAATAACAGTTGCTACATCTTAGGGCTTTGAGAATTAAATACATGCATACTTGTAAAGTACATATAAAACAGGACTTGGCACATAATAAATCCTCAGCCAGTGTTAGTTACTTATTACTTTGATGCTTAAAACTTCCTCTGTGAGTTAAATGTTTGCCCCCATTTTATAGGGAATAAATGTAAGTTTAGAGATAAACTCAGTAGATAGAAGAGAGAGAATTTCAGTAACTGTTCTGATTCTAGCTTCTGTGCTCAACCCAAGGCAGAAATCACACCGACCCCGTGACTATCCTCTTCAGTAGGGCCTGCTGATGTACTCTCTGGCCTATGAAGTGTCCTACTGACAGGGCCCGTAGCTGATTCCTAAACACCTGGATTGATGGGTGCAAGGCCTTCTGGGAAGGAAGACCCACCCAGTGACAGACACTGGGCACTGGCTCCTTGTATCCTTGCTATTTTCTGCATGTTCACCTTCACCCTGGCAGGGTGGTTACGAGTACGGACTCTTGGGCCAGGCTGCTCTGGATTCAAATCCAAGCACTGCAGCATCCTGCCCGTGTGATCTTGAGGAAGTTACATAATCTCTCTGTAGCTTTGTTTCTACACCTGAAGAAAAAAGGGATGGTGAGGATAAGCTCGTCTACCTCACAGCTTTCACTATAAGATGAGTATGAATTAATATACGAAAACTGCCTAGAAGAATGCCCTGCATCTCATAGGCACACTATAGGAATTAGCTATTACTATCAAGGATTGCTTTCTTTGTTTCCTCCCTTCCCGCATCCCTTCTCTGGGTATTACGGACATGGTCAAAGGGGATATGACATGGGAACATGGTCTTCATTAATAAACAAAGATCATCAGACAGCAGGCGACTCAACCACAAGGATCTCATTCATCTCTGTATCTGGAGGGCCACACCCTGGTCCACACAGGTTCTCACTGTGCCAGAGCCTTATTCTCTGCACCTCGTTTGATCCTCATGAAGATCCTACGAGTTGCTCCTCTGTTTTACCATTATATATCTGAGGACATGAGTTTGAGTTAACTCTGGGAGTTGGTGATGGACAGGGAGGCTTGGCGTGCTGCAGGCCATGGGGTCGCAAAGAGTCGGACACGACTGAGCGACTGAACTGAACTGGTCTGAGGCTCAGAGAGGTTAAGGAACTTATCCAAGGTCACAGTATGAAAAAGTCAAGAAAGATCAAAACCCAGGTTTATGGACATTACAAACCTTGGTCCCTAACCCTCTGCCTTCTGTCAGTCTGCCTTCCAGAATATTCCCACTGGAAAGTTATGAGAGGTCATAAAATCTAAACCCTTGATTTTACATGTAAAGAAAGAGGGTTTATTGATTTACTCATGGTCACTCAGCTATTGTGTGTGACACAACTGAGATAAAAACCTGGTACACTGCCTCAATCTTATGCTTAAAATTTCAGAAGGAAATGAAGTCATATTCATTAGCTGTTTAAAAATACTGACCAATATTTTATCAGCTTGCCTCTGGATTCTGGGCCCTTCTTTGGTAATACAAATGTAATTTTCCAGTAGCAATCACTCAGTCATGAAGGCCATAATCTTATACCAGATACTCCCTGCTCTATGATTTCTCCTGTCTCATCTGCCCTGCAAACCAGGTCAAAGAAGAGATGATGCATAAACACTCCCTCAATGGCCCTCCTTCAAAAGGTACCATGTCCCCTGCTTGGCTCTATCACACAAAGATCAAGAGCTCTGAGTACCCAATGGGAACCCAAAAGCCGAAGGGGAAGTCACCCGCAGGCCATGAACCTATGGATACAGTGACTTTTCAGTCTCCAAAAAGAGTGGAAAGAGGCCTCTAGGTCTGAATCATAGTTCTGCCACTCCCTTCCTTATAAGAAATTGGACATGCAGTTTAATTTTTGAGCCTCAGTTTTCTTGGTTATAAAATGGACATAATAATACCTATTTTTTAGGGTTGTGAGTTTTGGAGGAAACACTGTATTGAAAATGCCTTATATGTAGCAGGTACTCCATTAATGCAAGTTCCCTTTCCTTTCTCTTGTCTTAGAAACCTTTCCAGTTTATCATCCCAAGGTTGATGAACATTACAGGACAGGAAAATAATTATTTATGGCATATTTATTATGTGCCCAGCCATGAATTAGAGAAATCTGGAGTGATGGGAAGATGATGAGATACTAAGGGGTCTGATTCCTTGCCTTGTCTTTGCCAGCAATCCTGTGTGACCATATAGAAGCCCACATCTCTGGGCCTTTTTCCATAGGGGTTGGATTTGATGACCCACAATTCTGTCTCACCTCCGGTTCTCTGTCTTACTCTAATATGGGTTTCCAAACATCTCCCCATTCCCTGGTTGGGTGGCCCAACTCCTGGCACACCTGACCCTCCTGTTGCAGATCATGCCACCCACTATTGTTTTCACGTCTTTCTCTCCTGCTAGACTGGGAACTCCTTGAGGGTGGTCTGTGCCTTGTTCACTTGGATCCCTCGTGTGCTTGTTGCATACCAGTGGTCACCCAGTAAGTGTCTAAGGAAACTGGAAGGAAGGAGGGCAGGAAGGTGAGAACCGTATACTTTCCTTCAAAGAGCTGATGATCACACTGTGACACACAAGCTGTGAGGCAAACAGAGACTGCCAGGGTCTGACCGCCAGCGACTGCTTCACAGTAGAGCAGTGGCAAGAAGGCTGTCTGTCTTCCGAGCACTGAAGCTATAAATCCACATGCTATGCAAGTGCTTCACAGTAAATCAAAACACAGCAAGAGGAGAATTCAAAATCCAAAACCCAAACTTGCTAATTTGAGGGTCATTATAGGATGGTGACTTACAATCGAAAATATAGAAACCAAATGGATCATAATATTCCTGGTACAGAAAAAGTCTAGGCAAAAGAAGCCAGGAGTGGCAAGTTGGGAGCAGAAAAATGGAAAGACCAAAGGAGCCAAAGTTGGCAATATGTGTATGACCTTGTCACTCTACAGGCAGAGGGACTCTAGCCAGCAGCTGTGGGCACATCACCCTCGTGGTCAAGGATTTCTCAGTGAGAAGGAGAATTCTACAGTATTTCAGCTGAAATACCCTTCTGACCTCATTCCTTGTGTTCCAACGCTTTCTGATGAGAAACCAGCTTCATGTGAAGCTCTCTATGGTTATCAGGAAAAAATATGAGGGTCATGTTGACACACATATCCTATCCTACATGACAATTATATCTCTCATAGGAAACAAAGATAATGTAGTTTGCTTGGGTTGCTGTTCTCCTATGAGTCCTAGTGTTCCCGGGACTGATCAGCTTGGAGCTGTATCTAGTTGACTTTCTGGACTCAAGAAGCTGAATTCCAGAACCCCTGTTATGATGAACTTGTGAAGCTGATACATTGACTGTCCTTCCCCCCATTTTCTCTGCTATTCATTGGTTAGTTTATTTTCTCAGTATTTGGAAAGTGCCTATGAGGATGAAGTCCAGATGCTGTGCTAGAGACTGAGGAAGGGCCTGGATGTGCTTGCTGTCTAAGGGAGAGAAAGACTTACCAACCACTAGGGACAAGAGAGTACGGGAGGAACCCGGCGGGAATCTGGGGTTCTGTGTGAGCGGGAGGGGACTGAAGAAGGAGAGGCCTCAGAGGAGCAGTCAGATCTGCTGAGGCAGAGACAGGGTCAGGAAAAACATCCATGAGGTAATTCAAGGTGAATCCAGAACGATAAAGATCCTGACAAATGAGACAGAGGAGGGTCAGGAACACAGGGGTGGAAGGTAGATTCCACGCAGAGTGCAGTGTGAACAAGCCTCAGAGGCAGGAGACTAAGAGCTGGAACACAAAAGTCTTGAAGATGAGAATGGGGACATAGATTGGAAGCATAGGTTGAATGGGGACATAGGACAGGACATGCTGTTGTGTAACTGAGAGCTGGAACACAAAAGGTTTGAAGATGAGAATGGGGACATAGGTTGGAAGCACAGGTTGAATGGAGACATAGGTTGGAAGCATAGGTTGAATGGGGACATAGGACAGGAAATGCTGTTGTGTAACTGCAGGGATAGCAGTCAAAATGTATTCTGCTCGAATGGTGCTCCTCTGGGGGCCCCAGGATGAGCCAGAGCACATGGAGCCTTTCTTGGGAGCTTAAGACTTTGTTCAGAAAGCCATGGAGAACAAGTGAATCATTTAAAGCCAAAGACAGCATGACTTCAGATTTATATTTGAAAAACTTAACATGAGAAGCAGTCCAAAAGTTGAATTTGATAGAGAAATACTCTGGACAGAGTGAATAATTATGTGACAATTGAAATTGTCAGGAAAGACTATGGGGGCCTGATCCAAGGCAGACATGGTGGAAAGACGGAGGAAGTGAAGGTTAGAAGAGATGTGTGGAATGAGAATCTACAGGATTTGGTGAGTGATGGTGTCACTGGCAGGGATGGGTCATGCCAGAGAGGACTGAAAGGAAGACAGTGAGTTTGGGCCCTTAGGGGTCTGAGGAGCCCACGGGACCTCCAAGTGCAACTGTCCAGGGGAAACTGGGTCTAGACCAGAGCTATAAGCAGCAGAGGAATACTGCTGCTTATAGCAGCTGACAGACCAGAGTGGGAGGTGGGTCCAGGGGAGACAGTGGGATTAGCCAGGGGGAGTGTGGAAACTAGGAGGGAAGGGAAGGGATGAAAGGGATCCTTGAACAAAATTGGGAAACACCTATATTTTAGTGGCAGGAAGAACCTGAAGAGTCTGCAAAGAAGACAGAGAAGGTACAGTTGGAGAAGCAGAAAGCAAAAACCCAGAGAGAGTGGAGTCTCAGCAGTCGAGTTTGAGGAAGAATGTGTTTAATGGCGTCCCCACTGCATAGGACAAGTCAATTTCAGTTCCAGCAGGTTCCACCAAAAAGGGCTCAAGCACCTTGGCAGAAATGGGATCTCTAGCCCAGTCTGACAGCAGAACAATCCTATATCTGTCTGACCACCCCATTCCCTCCCAAGCCACAGAGCAGCAGGCAGAGACACTCGTGTGCGTCTTCCGTGCAAAGCTGAGCGTGCAACCTTCAAAGAAACCACAAAGGAGCTGCTCATTTTTAAAGGAAAAACACACGGACTCCATGGGCATAAGGAAGACATTAAGACAGGGTCGAGGAGGAGAAGTTCTGCTTCCACTTCATATTACCCTTCACAGAAACAGTCAACCAACTGAGTACACAGTCACTTAAAAACAAAAAAGATCAAGTGCTGGAACCTTAGCTCTGTTGCCATCTCCCACTACCCCAGTGAAAAGGAGCACAAGATGTCTCCACTACGCATATGTGTTTTCTGGTTTAAAAATCTCTGGGAGTAGCTCCCTGCAAAAAGAGATGCCGACACCCCAGGATTCAGGGGAATTCAGCCAGAGACTCACACTAAGGGGTCTTCGCTCCCTGGCAGGGATGGGGGAGAGCCGGGGGAAGAGCCGCCCTGCAGTTTTACTGCTGTGAAATTGGCTCCAGATGGAAGCAAGGCAAGGTGTTCACTCCCTGCTGGTGCCAGACACAGACAGAACCTGAAGTGCCCGCCACCTTAGGTCCGTAATCCCACAGTGCCAGGTGGCAGCCCTGCTGAGGGTCCGGGCAGGGCTCACGGTGCAGGGTGGACCAGGGCTGTCTGTTGCTCGGAAGAGACTATTTTGAATGCAATGACTTTCAGATGGGTTGTGGGTTTGGGGGAAGGCGCGGCGGCTGGGGTCTGGAGGAGAAGGGGCAGGAAAGAGAGGTGTTTCCCGACTCGTCCACAGAGATGACACACATCTTAGGACCTTCTCCAGTTTCAGTTTTCAGAGGCCAGCTCTGCCCTGGAAGAGAAGGACCATGGAATCCTCTGTTTTATTCCCAGGTCTCCCCAGTACCCCCCAAAGCCATGATTCACAAGTATGTAGCTTCCTGAGAGCACGGCTCCCCTTGGGTTGACATGTGGCCAGCCTGGGGGTGGAGAAGCTGGGCAGCTGCAGACCCAGACGGGATGCTGACTGAGAGCTTTGTGACCACTGCAGACGGGAGGGGTTAGCTTCACCCACTCAAAGGCACCCACACCCCACTGACTAGTGTGGAACTGTGCCTTTCCCGCCTTCTCAGAGAGACCGGCTGAGGCTTCAGGCTGAGGGAACGGGTGTTCTCTGGCTTACAGCGCCCCCTAGCATTGGTCAAAGGGATAGAGCCCTGAGAGTTCAAGGGGCTACCCACCTGCCTATCTCAGAACTGGCTGGTGGGGCCAATTAATTCCATCCATTCAGCTAATCCTTATGGACGTCTTTGTTACCAACACCCTGTCTTTATTACGAACACTGTCCTCAAGGAACTTACAATCCAGGAAGGTAAACAATCACATTACAGTCAGACAAGTAGTGTGAAAGAAAGCAGCACAGGATAACATGGGAGGGGGCTGACAAAGACGGGATGGGAATCAGAGAAGGCTTTCTGGAGGAGGTGACATTTAAACTGTGATCTGAAGGCAGTACAGGAGTTCAGTGAATTTTAGAAATAAGGTATGGAGATAACAAAAGGCTTATTTCTTGATCTTTCAGGTCTTATGATGCAAGAGGCAAAAACACAGAGAAACAAGTTAAGTACAACGGGGCTCTATCAGGAATAAGACCCTCCTTCTCTTCTACGCCTTCACCATCAAAATCTTTGGTTTCAGCCTGAGTCTTGGAGGAGGGAGCAGAAAGCAGAACAGGAACTAGGTGTTGATTGAGAAATTGATGGACATGCTTTAGTCTTAGTCACATTTAATTTTTCTCAAACTTGTTTAATGGCAAGATCTATTTTCCCTTCAGAGACATTCACCTTGTCCTTGAGACTTTTCCATGGATCCTGAGACTTTTCAGCCAGGGGGGATCTTGGAGATCGCTGAGTTACAAACCTTCCTCCAATGAACAAGAAAACTGAGTCTAGACAGGTGAGGTGACTTGCCTCAACAACTGTTTCTGCAGCAACCTTTGGAACAAATCTCACATCTTTTGCTTTTGTTTTTCATGCCAGCCTCTTTTTGTCCCCCAGAAAGAAAATTTTCATGTGTCACTTTGCAGCAATATACTTGAAATGCTTTCAAAAGATATTAGATAATTTAGAAAGGGAAAAATAAACACACAAGAGATAAATCTCTGAGGAGTACAGAGCTGCATTTGTTATGATTGGCTCAGAGGTGATTATTAACATAACAGAGAACTATTTAGTCAGTGCAGTAGAGTTCTCTACCTGTTGGGTACTGTACAAAGGGACGCTGAAACTCATCTATAGACTTGAAATGCAGATTCAGGGCTGCGAGTGGCTGCATAAGAGTCTAAATGTTAGATCATGCACTGCAGTTGGGGGGACTGGGGCCACGAGTGTGTGGAAGAGAGCCCCAGTAAGGAATTGGGCAGCCACAGCACAATCTCGGCTCTACCACGAGCTAACCATGAGACTTTTGGGCAAATTTCTTTACCTGTCTGAGCCTTATTTTCCTGTAAAATGAGGATGGGCAGACTCTCAGGTCATGTTTCAGGTCCTCTAAATGTCTATGAGAGACTTCCTAGAGATTCTAGCATCATGGAACTTGATTATGAAGAGGGGGTAGACCACTCAGATTTAGAAACTTCTTCAGTTCCTCTGGGGTTTATAAATCTATCAGTGTCCTTAGCTGTCAAGATAAAGTGGGAAGCCGGTATTCTCATTCTTACTTACCACTAGCTCCAGGCCCCCGCCATCTAGCTTCTAAAGTGGACTTGAGAAAGCAATTCTTACATATTATTAGGTCCATGGACACAATGACATCCGGATTGATGGCTATGAGGTCTGCTTGCTGTCCTGACCCAGAGGCAGTAGTGCTCCTCTCTATAATGATTCATGAAGCTTGCTTTTTCTCTTGTTCAAGGTGAGGACTGAGGATGGAGGGACAGAAGATATTCCCCTTGGGTTAGATATTAGGGAGAACTTTCCAACTGAAACAGAAGCTGAACTCCAAACACACTGACCCCGTTTAGGATAGGGAGTGAGGAAATAAACCAAAGGGCAATTTTGCTACCTTTCAGCTAGAAAAACAATCAGATTACTCTTACACTTACATAACTAAGCAACTGCCATAAAGTCATATGCTTCAGATGTTTTCTATAAGGAACCTGCTGCTTGAAGTTCAGCAAAAGTTATTTCTCTGACATTCATTTTCTAGGAAAGCCTTCCCTTGGAGAAACTACTGGTAATTTGGACAAAACCTTAAAATGAGAAAGAAAAGAGAGAGAGAGCGAAGAGAACGCTTCAACATGTAATATGCTTATCCAAAGTGGATTTGGTCTGGAGAGGCCTATAAAACCTTCCACATGACTGGCACAATATAGGGATAAATGAAACTCTCAAATCCTACCAAGTATGCCCTCATTCAACCTGGATCCTTGGAGTGGCCTCCAAAGTGTCCACAGCTCAAGACTCAACGGGTTGCTGGCCACACCCATACCCGTGTCCCCTGGGATCCTAATTTGTACCCTGAGGAATAAAAAGTAGCCTGCTCAAATATCTTAGGCTTCAAAGTGTTTCTTCTAGTGTGGTTGGGGAAACAGTACAACTACAGTTCATGGAACAAGGAGCAAAATCCTAAGTAAACACTGAGAGAAGGAAAGCTCTCTCTGGATGGGGCTACAGTCAAAGTTAGGATGGGAAGGGTCTTAAAAGTTGGGAAGGAAACAAGACAGAAAAATGTGGAAACTAGATTCCTCTCCTTACTGCTAAATTTTTAAAGGGGAAAGGGGAGCTTTAAAAATGTTCTTGGAAATATTATTTCCAATGAAGCTTTCTGCTCCTGCCATTTTGGTGTCACTTCTCTGAGGTGTAAACAGAGGAATTTCTGAGAAAGAGGATGAACTTGCACTTCAGAGCAGTACTTCTCATCCTTCTTTTGTTCCAAACTTTTACCATTTTTATTGCCAAATCATTTTAGTCTCTTTCCAAACGGGATGAGTTGGGAGAGAAAGTGAGAAAGATGCAAGAATAGAAAGAAGATTCCAGCTGCAAAAAGGACACTTGCACAGTTACAGCTAACTGCCACTAAAAAGCCCAAGAAAATAAACACCTCTCTTAAGGCAGGAATCAGAGATTTCAGTTCCTGGCTGGTTGCCAAGTAATGGCACCTTTCTGCAACAGTTTCCTCATCTGGAAAGTGTGAATAACACTTTGTGTTTTTCCTATCTAAAAGGATCATTGTGAGATGTAATGAGGTGAGGTATGGAAAATATTAATATAAGGCAGACTCAAGAGGTTACTGAATAAGAAAAATAGTCATAGTATTAGTTTTTAGCAGTTATCCATTATTGCTCATATTCTTGAATCCTGGATAGCTCTCCAGGATCTAGTTTCATTCCAGGTTGGGGTCAGCTCACCCCTAACTCCTCGCTGAAGGATGGAGACCTGTCTGCCCTAGGTGGGGTTACCATTTCCTCTTGCCCTAACTTACTGTTTTCCAAGTAAGCCTAGGGACTTTGCACTTGCTGTTATCTCCTCCCAGCTGCCAGAGGGCTGAGGCTTCTTGTTCACAGCCAGGCTGTCACCTTCTCAGCCATTTTGCTTATTATCCCGTAGACAGCAGCGCCCTCCGCAGTATTTCTAACCCATAATTCATCATTGAGGGCACTATTACCTTAGCAAATCACCCTATGTACTCATGTATCTTCTGATGTATTGCCTACTAGTTCCATGGGAGCAAAGCGTTCGTTTTGCTCATCCCAGAATCCAGAACGATGTCTGTTGAATGGCCTCACGATTTACTCCGGCTGAGCCCGGGAAACAGCCTTTCATTACAGCCAGTTCCAAAAGGCAAACGACTTCCTACTGAGCAGGAAAGTCAGGAGCGGAGGGATTGGGGATATGTCAACAACCTGGTTCTTTCCCCTCTGCCCTTACTCTCTCCAGAGAAGGCACAGTTAACCTTACATATCCTTTCCACCAGGCGCAGTCAAGGTCCCCAAGGCAAGGCCACCTCTGACCTGCCAAGGGGTTGGTGCTGGAGTGGGCGGTAGTTGATTTGGGCTTGGGTCAGAGGCGCCCAGAGGGCGGGGTGAGCGTATGGCGGGGTTGCAGGCGAGAAGGGCAAGGGGCGCCGCTCCGAGGGCCCCTGCGCCAGTGCGTACCAGGGGCGCGTCCAGCCCACCCACTCGCGTGCCCACAGCTGCATTATTCCCTAAAAGGACCTGAACGGGACGGGCGGCCCCGCCCCGTCGCCCCGCGCCCCCGGCCCCGCCCCCTTTTTGGAGGGCCGATGAGGTAATGCGGCTCTGCTATTGGTCGGAGTCGGCGGGCCCCGCGCGCTCGAGAGGGGGTGCCCGGGGGGACCCGCGCTATATCACTCGGCCGCGGGGCTGCGGCGCAGAGCGGGCAGCGGGCGGGCGCTCGGACAGCTTCTCCTCCTTCTGCTCCCTCCAGCTCCTGCTCCTCCGCCCGGAGAGACTGCCCACCCGCACAGTCCTGCGCCAGCGCCGAGGCAGCTCCGTCGCACCCCATCCCGTCCCGCCGGGCACTCGGAGGGCGGCGCGCTCCAAGCCAAAGTTGCCCCCCACAGGCGGGCGGGCGAGCGCAGGCTGCAGCGACCCGGCCGGTGGCGCGCAAGGCAACTTTGGAGGCGCGAGCAGCAGCCCCAGCAACGGCGGCGGCGATGACTCCCTGGCTCGGGCTCGTCGTGCTCCTGGGCAGCTGGAGCCTGGGGGACTGGGGCGCGGAGGCGTGCACATGCTCGCCCAGCCACCCCCAGGACGCGTTCTGCAACTCTGACATCGGTAAGCGCTCCCGGCGTCCCTGCCGGAGCCCCCGCGGTGACCGTTCGCTAACGCGCTGCAGCCGGGACTCCGGCGCTGCTGCGGGTGGCCTCGCCAACCCCCTCTCCCTTCCACTGCCTGGGCCTGGGGGGAGGTCGTGGAGGTAGATACTGGGGTATGCTTCAGCAGGACTGAGGTGGGTAGATGCAGAGAAACCGACCGAGGCCGAGTGAACTCTCTGCAGCCATGCTCTTTTAGGGCGTGAGGTCCTTACTGGTCTTTCTGACATCTGGAAAATTCCCCTTTTCACTATCACGGGAGAACTGTCTGGGGAAGAAAGGTGGGGAGAGCATTTCTAAAACTTGGAATGCCAACTAAAGTGCTGGGATGATGAATAGTTTAAAAAAAAAAATGAAAAGGAAAGAAAGTTGCTAGCCATGTGCAGAGAAAGTTGCAGGAGAAACTTGAAGTTTTCTGAGTTTTCACCATCTCCCCATGGATGTTCATTCTTTTCACTGAGACCCAACTCAGCCTCACACTCCCTAGGCAAGTGCGAACTGAGCTTCTTGGATTGCCAAGTTTGGGTGGATTTAAGGGAGAAAATGAGAAGGAATCTGTGGGGTTGACCCTCCCCGAAGGAACTGTATTTGAGAGTGTTGATAGCAAGCAGAAGGTGGCGTGTGTGAGGGATCACTTATCACATAGCTGTGAGAATTCACAGGAAGTTTTTTTGTTTTTTTTTTTTCCCCTTGAATGTGTGTGGGGTGGGGGAGCCGGGGCAGTGGAAAACAGATTTGTAACCAAAAGAACAAAGATGCCAAGGGTCACATCATGGTGACTATTCCAAATCAGACTTAGTGTCTTGATTAGAGACAAGGGCCTTGAGAGTCCTGGGAGAACTTGTTTCAGAGTGTTCAGGACACTTGTGCTTGGATGGCCAGAGGGGGAGTAGCAGCTGGAAAACATCTCTCCTCTCCTTTCCAGCTCATAAAGCATGCAAGTCTAGTGGCCCTTGCTGTGTGTGTGTGTGTGTGTGTGTGTGTGTGTGTGTGTGTGTAAACGCGGGCTGGGGGTGGGGTACAACACAGTCTAGTCACCCTCCGCCTGTATCGATTCAGAGGTGAAGAATGGAGTGTGTGTGTTTTAAGCACAGTCATAAAGAGGAAAAGAAATTTTCCACTGGGTCCTGGGTGAGGGCCTCCACAAATGTGCTGCAGGCGAGGGGAAGGGGAGGGGAAGGCAGGAACTGGCAGGAGAGGCGGCTGAGGTCGGGAGGGGTGCTGCTGGTGGGCCTGGCAAGCCTGGGAGATGGGAGGGAGGTGGCTGTGGTGACTGGGTCAGTCTGGCTGGCAGGCGTGAGTGTTTGTGTGACCTAGGGTCACCCACATTAGTGGTTTCCTGGGGTCCTTGCTGTGCCCCTTTGCTGCTCCTGGGCGAAGCTGACTGGCCCCTGGGTTTGGGGATTGCTGGGAAGGATTCTTCAGGGCTGCCAGAGGTCTGCAAGGTTTTCTTTCTCCTCCTTTGACCGCCCCCACCCAAATTCCGCCTGGCCTGTTCCTCCTCACCCTGTGGGTGTCATCCCCAAGTGATGCTGGGAGCTGCTGCTGCTGGTGGCGGCGGCTCTGGTCCTCTCAGTGAAGAGCGCGTCCTTGGGTCCAGGCGTCAGGTGGAGTCAGGGCGTCGTCCTCTACCTGACAATGGTCTGGGCGTGTTCACTTGGATTTCTGATGTGTGTGGAGAGGGAGACCTCATGCCTTTCCCTTGCTCTTGGCTTTTAGGTTTCCACCCTGGAAGTTCGCCAGGGGACAGTGGAAACAGGAGCAAGGAGACTGCTTCCGATGGTGGCCCCACCGGACCACTGCTTAGGTTTCCTGCCATGTGTCTGGGACTGACACAGAAAGTTTCTTGTAATTTCTCTGGATTTTAGTAAGAAATCTTCCCACGGCCCCCTCCTCAATTGACTGCCCAGAGAAAAGCGAAGTTACCAGGAAATACCGAAAGGCGAGAACATTGTGGTAGCAAAAATGAAAAAGAAACAAAAAGACCTCGGCACTGCTGGCCCGGATCCAGAGCTGTGCTGCCTCGGTTGGTGCACTGCACTAGTGGCAGGGATGAGATAATGCTTTCAAAAATGGGAGGTGTGGATGCGGGCTGCTGGCTTGTTGACCTCCACTGCCTTACAGCACCCTGCCGGCGTCCAGTAGGTGGCTCCCAGCACTCCTAGCTCACAGCTCCTCTTCTGGTTCCCAGTCTGGACTGATGCCTGCCTATTCTCTCCCTGAAGGAAATGTGTAGACGCTCCCATTCCGCTCGACCCCTATGACCCTACCAGTCAATATTGTAGTCCTTAAAAGATGCTCACGCCAGCCCACTAGATTCCTCTTCCAGAACCTTCCTGGCTCTTTGCTGGCTGGGTGCCACATTGCTGGGTGAAGCGCCCCTCTAAGGAATCCCCCCATGGCCTTCCATCTCCTTCCTCCTCATCCACAAGTGTCTCTTCCTGCCTTTACCCCCCAAAGCCCTGGGGATTGGCGCGGCCTTCT
The DNA here is from genome assembly GCF_910594005.1 of Cervus elaphus. Taxonomy (NCBI): domain Eukaryota; kingdom Metazoa; phylum Chordata; class Mammalia; order Artiodactyla; family Cervidae; genus Cervus; species Cervus elaphus. The sequence goes on along the minus strand of NC_057836.1, from coordinate 47,967,690 downwards.
GGATGATGAGGAGTTAAAAGGTGTTTCTATGGCAACTCCAGGCCCTACATCCCAGTGAAGTGTTTAGAAGAATAAACTACATCCCAGCTTATAAGACACACTGTGGTGGAGAGAAAAAGAATTGGCAGCACCCACGATGTCCGTGGCCCCCTCCCCACTGGTCACTGCCCCTGAAACTCTTGACAAAACCTTGACTCTGGAGGACGGGAGAGGGGAGGACTAGGAATGAAAGAGGCAGCCTTGGCCTGCTTTCTGCTCCACAGCTCTGTCCGTCTCAGGAAGGGGTGGGCAGTGGGGTGTGTGTGCTGGTGCCCGCGTGCGTGTGTGTGGTTTCTGCAGGGGTGGGAGCAGTAGGGAGAGAATTTGACTTCAGAATGCCAACCCCTCCTTTGCACAGAAGAAGGGGGCTATGCGATGGAGTGCTGGGGGCCTGCTCCTTGAGCCTGTGGGGAATTCGAGAGGGAGGCTCAGCTGGGGGGCCCGCTGCCAGCTCTGGAGGACGGTCTCTGGACGTCTCCAGATTGTTTTGACAGGGACCAGTGCCAGCAGATTCTTTCGGTATCAGATCTGAGGTTGTGGTTTTAGCGAAGAAGCCATTTTCAAGGAAGCCCGATCTATCCTCTCTCACTTACAAACACAAAATTACACTTTACACTGGGCTTGGTGGCTTAAGGAAAATAAAAAGGATCCAACTTCGGAAAAGAACCAGTCAGTTGGGGAGTGGACCCAGGCTGCGGACATCTTAGCAACTCAGGAAAAAGGAGAGCTGCTTATCTTAGGGAGGAGGGGACATCTCTCAGACTTCCACTGGGTACGGGCTCTTCGTGGATCCCGTGTCTTTTGTCCACTCAGTATCCTTAACAGTGGGTATTACACCTATTTTTCTTCAGATGGAAAACACTGGGTCTGAGATAAATTGTGCTTGCTCAAGCTCACCCAGCTACTATATGGTAAGGGTAAAACCATTCTGAATTATGCCATTCTTCCAAAACTTTTCAACTTCCATTTACCCTTGCTATTGTAAGGCAGACAACCCTTCCCATCCTGTGGAATGGACAGTTAACATTTGAAGTATGCCTTACTTATCGATTTGGGGAGTTTTCCTTAGAAATATGAAGACAGCTGAAATGGCCAGAGGTTATAATTAAACATCATCATAGGAGAGTAAGAACTAATTACTGTCATCCTCATTATATCAGGTTATCAATAGAGGAAAAATAAAGAAAAAATTCTAATATTCTTTGGCTGTTAGAACTAGAAGAGACCCTCAAAACTACCAAGTCAAAGTAAAAAAGAGACTCGGTTTGTCTCACTGAAGCTTGGCCTCAGATACTCTTACCCTTCTGAGGACGGGCTGATGAGTGAGGGCTTCCCAGGGTGATGTGCCCTGTCTATGCAGCCTGCCAGCATGATGGAAGAAACCAGAGCGAGTCGGGGGCTGGGTCCCAGGCTGACTGGAGAAGGTGGCCCTCACAGGTCTGTGTCCCTTTCACAATCCTGGATAGATAAGACTAGAAAAGTGGCCACAGAAGTGGCTTGGGTGGAGGGACTTTTGTTTGTTTTGCAGGAACAGCAGGAACCATTCAGCTCCACTGCTGAATGGCACATTCCAACAGGTTCATTAATTAAAAACAAAAACAACAACACAATTCTCCATTTCATTTAGCTTTTATCATTCTGGTCAGTATGGACAAGGAGGCCCCTTCTTCTAGCCTTTGTCATAGTCAACTCCTGGGTGGCCTGGAGGGGCAGTGTGGGGTGGTAGTAAGCCATGGCATGGGCAGGGCAGGGCTGGGCTTACATCCTTCCTGTGGGGCTTGTTGGCTGTATGCACTTAAGCATGCTATGAGTCATCTTTAAGACTTAGTTTCCTCATTTATAAAAGAGGAATAATAATCTGTACATCCTTGGCCTTTTAATTTTTATCCACATTTCTAAAATTACAAGGGTAGTTGGATACATTCTATCATGTCCTTATGTATATGTATCTGTGTGTTCAACTGTATCCATCCATCTATCCATCCATCTATCCATCCATATCTACCCATCCAGCCATATCTATCCATCTATCTAAAGTCAGGTAAGGGGGAAGTCCTTTTCAATCACTTCCTCTAATTCTAGTCCCTTCCCTATGCATTTACATACATAATACTCATAGAAAATTTACAGTAGCCTTTCCCCTTGGAAACATGAATGGCAAAATACTATAAATAGTGGAATACCAATACAGCATTCAACTTCTTTTCAATTAGCAACATGTTAGAGGTTGTTCTCAGTTAATATGCACACATATATACTTCATTTCCTTTAATGTGCAGAATTCCAGAGGGTTATAAATTATAAAAACTAATTATGGGAGTGATTACTGTGCACCAAACACCATTCTAAATAATTAACATGCATCAGCTCAGTTTAACTTAATTCTCTCAGAAGTTCTATGAGGCAGGTGTGCTACTGCTGTCTCCAATTTACAGATGAGGAAAGTGAGGCTTAGAAAAATTAGGTAACTTGTTCAAGATTGTTACAGAGGCCATATTTAAACCCTTACAGCCTAGCTCTAAAATATAGTCAACTACTATCTATATATTACAATACATGCAATATTATATGATACATATTATTATATACTATTTTATTACTCTAATAATATAATAGCCTTATGCCAGTACCAGTGCCAAGTTGCGTCAGTCATGTCTGACTCTCTGTGACCCCATGGACTGTAGCCCACCAGGCTCCTCTGTCCACGGGATTCTCCAGGCAAGAATACTGGAGAGGGTTGCCATGCCCTCTTCCAGGGGATCTTCCTCACCCAGGGATGGAACCTGCGTCTTATAGGTATAGGTATATATTTATTTATCCATTCCTCTATTAGGTATTTTAGGTTTCTAACAGCTTTCCATGGTTTCAAAGAGCACTATGACAAGTATTCACTGTACGATTCTCTTGTTCATATGCATGGATACTTCCCTATGGCAAATATACAATTTGGAATTCTCAGACATAAAGTATGTGCACTTTACATTTGAACAGTTCCTGACAATTTACCCTCCAGAGTGGCTGTGGGAAACCACTGTTTTCATACATGCAACATGCACAGATGGAGAGACCATTAGCCCCGTGCTAGAGACATTTCTACACTTCTCTCAAACAGGAAAACAATTTATGACTTTTATTGACTTCCTGAGTTTTTTTCCTTTTTTGCTTATTCTTTTATCCTTTTGAAAGGGGGTAAAATTAAGGGTACTTAGACCAAGTTGATAGAAGCATTTTTGTAGGGAGAATGGCCATACTTGCCAACGGTGCTACGTGCCAAATGGCCTTTGACTTGTTGCCGTCTTAGATTAATTCAACTGCGGATGGTTTTATTTTTTGCTTTAATAAGAAGCAATGGGCCTTTCAGTACACTAAGATGCTTGACTCCAGGGTTTGACATGAACCCAGGTTCATGTGTTAAAGACTTGTGTTTTAAAGACAGGGTCTTATTGCTGACCCAAAGATGTGCCCTTCTTGGCTGGGCGTGGCCAGGCTCATGGTGGCAGCAAGAGGACTCAGCCCTGTGTCTCCCTTCTCCTCACTGAATCTGGATGGTGCTTGGATGTGAGTGGTGGGGTGGCCATAGGCGGGAGAGGGACAGTGAAGAGGAGCAGAGTGGGTCCTGGCCAAGAAAGATCAGGCTAGAGTCTCACTTTGATGGCGACTAGAATGGCTGGTTTGAGAGAATTTCAACTGTTCTGATTAAAACCTTCCAGCACTCTTGGGACAAAGTGTCATAAAATGGCTTCAGCAATAGCCCACCTGGCCTCTGCCCACCCTGTCAACGTCACTGGCTTGTCCAGCTGCTGCCTTCCCCATCCTCTCTCTGGGAACACTCTCCCTCTGCCCACTGTCCTCCCTTGATTTTGAGCGCCCCTTCTTACTGTCTCATTCTCTGGATCTCGCTTGGTGCCTTTTCCCTGCCCACTTCTTGGCATTACTGCAGGATCATCAAACCTTGCCCAAATTTTAACCGTGTCAAAAAACATCATCTTTAGTAAAAAACAATTCTTTGGAGCTGCTTGGGAAATTCCTAGAGGGGCTTATTCTTGGGCAGACCTAAGGGCTGTATACTATCCAGAGAGACACATCTAACCCTCCAAAGAGGGGAGGCACCAGCTATTGCATTACTTATTAAGTCCAATCCCACCTTCTGGACATGGTACTCCATCACCATCCCAAAGAAAAAAACTACTTTTTTTGCATATCAGTCACCCTACTAGCTGGTGACTGCCCATCCCAGCTACCTGGTAAGTGATCTGAAGCCAGAGGAGTGAAATCATTCACCTGAGATCACACCATGAAGAAACAGATGAACTGGAAGCTACATTTGCTTCAGTTCAGTTCAGCTCAGTCACTCAGTCATGTCCGACTCTTTGCGACCCCATGGACTGCAGCACACCAGGCCTCCCTGTCCATCACCAACTCCCGGAGCTTGCTCAAACTCCACTGAGTTGGTGATGTCATCCAACCATCTCATCCCCTGTCATCCCCTTCTCCTCCTGCCTTCAATCTTTCCCACCATCAGGGTTTTTTCCAATGAGTCAGTTCTTCACATCAGGTGGCCAAAGTATTGGAGCTTCAGTATCAGTCCTGAATATTCATTGGAAGAACTGATTTCCTTTAGGATTGATTGGCTGGATCTCTGTGTAGTCCAAGGGACTCTCAAGAGTCTTCTCCAACACCACAGTTCAAAAGCATCAGTTCTTCAGTGCTCAGCTTTCTTTATAGTCCAACTCTCACATCCATACATGACTACTGGAAAAACCATAGCTTTGACTAGATGGACCTTTGTCGACAAAGTAATGTCTCTGCTTTTTAATATGCTGTCTAGGTTGGTCATAGCTTTTCTTCCAAGAGCAAGTGTCTTTTAACTTCATGGCTGCAGTCACCAAATGCAGTGATTTTGAAGCCCCAGAAAAGAAAGTCTGTCTTTTATTTTGTTTCTGTTGTCTCCTCATCTATTTGCCATGAAGTGATGGGACCGGACGTCATGATCTTAGTTTTTTGAATGTTGAGTTTTAAGCCAACTTTTTCACTCTCCTCTTTCACTTTCATCTCAAGAGGCTCTTTAGTTCCTCTTCAGTTTCTGCCATAAGGGTGGTGTCGTCTGCATATCTGAGGTTATTGATATTTCTCCCAGCAACCTTGATTCCAGCTTGTGTTTCTTCCAGCCCAGCATTTCTCATGATGTACTCTGCATATAAGTTAAATAAGCAGGGTGACAATATACAGCCTTGATGTACTCCTTTTCCTATTTGGAACCAGTCAGAGGTAGATGTTTTTCTGGAACTCTCTTGCTTTTTTGATGATCCAACAGATGTTGGCAATTTGATTCCTCTGCCTTTTCTAAATCCAGCTTGAACATCTGGAAGTTCTTGGTTCTTGTACTGTTGAAGCTTGGCTTGGAGAATTTCGAGCATCACTTTGCTAGTGTGTGAGATAAGTGCAGTTGTGCAGTAGTTGGAACATTCTTTGGCATTGTTTTTCTTTGGGATTGGAATGAAAACTGACCTTTTCCAGTCCTGTGGCCACTGCTGAGTTTTCCAAATTTGCTGGTATATTGAGTGCAGCGCTTTAACAGCATCATCTTTTAGGACTTGAAATAGCTCAGCTGGACTTCCATCACTTCCACTAGCTTTGTTCGTAGTGATGCTTCCTAAGGCCCGCTTGACTTGGGACTCCAGGATGTCTGGCTCTAGGTGAGTGATCACACCATCATGGTTATCTGGGTCATGAAGATCTTTTTTGTACAGTTCTTCTGTGTATTATTGCCACCTCTTCTTAATATCTTCTGCTTCTGTTAGGTCCATACCATTTATGTCCTTTATTGTGCCCATCTTTGCATGAAGTGTTCCCTTGGTATCTCTAATTTTCTTGAAGAGATCTCTAGTCTTTCCCATTCTATTGTTTTCTTCTATTTCTTTGCATTGATCACTCAGGAAGCCTTTCTTACCTCTCCTTGTTATTCTTTGGAACTCTGCATTCAGTTGGGTATATCTTTCCTTCCTTCCTTTGCCTTTAGTTTCTCTTCTTTTCTCAGCTATTTGTAAGGCCTCCTCAGAACCATTTTGCCTTTTACCATTTCTTTTTCTTGGGGATGGTCTTGATCACTGCCTCCTGTACAACATAACGAACCTCTGACATTTGCTGAGTCACTTTCAAAATCCGTGTTCCAAATTGGCATAGTCTAATGGCAAGGACTTTTTGGATTTGAGAAGATGCTACTCCTGTTGTAATTTCCCCCACGTTGTTTTTTATTTTTTTTATTTTTTGACTCCCTGCTTTGGGGGTCTCCTCTGTATGCTTCTCTTTGATTTTCTTCCACAGCCAGCCCCTGCAGCCCCTGCTTCCCCCAACCCAACCCCCAGTTTTATTACACCATAGTCCTAACAAAACCAAGTCTTGTACCCTATTTCTAATTCCTAACTCAGTAGTCTTTCCACTTAATCAGCAGTTCCCAGCCTTTTCAACACCATGGACTATTTTTATTAATTTTCCTTCAAAGGATTTCATGTTTGGAAAAAATTATCCATCACCACTTCACGTCTTAGGGGTTGATTATTTTTCCATCACAAAGTCTAGTTAAATGGTATCTGTTACTGCTGACACTAGCCAGTCATTATTCTGATATAATCAGATAATACAATTAATTGCTGCCCAAAGCAAAGAAACCTGGTATTTGCTTAAGCCTGGGGAGGACTCTCATGGGTTATTGGATGATGGCAAGGTATGATTTGGGCTGGTTCACAGAAGTGCAAAAGGAGCTGATGGACCCCTTCCAGAGCACTATAGTTCACCTTCTGGGAATGGTTCTTTTCTGTCACACCAGTTTTCCACCTCTCCTCCTGTGGACTGGTCCACATGTCTCCCACCCTTGCCATTTTCTAGGCCCCCCCCCCCGACCCCGTGCTGAGAACAGGGCTGGCCGAGGCAGTGGGTAACCGACATGTCCTAGTTGAGTTGCCTAGCCTTTCACAGGAGGTGACATGGGTTCCTCCTCTTTGTCTGTTTTCCTGTGTTAATCTCTTATGGGCTGGAGCAGATGAGTACTGACTCTGGCTAAAGGAACTCACTAAATAGCATTTGACAGGAGGTCACAAGGTGTCTATCCCAGCTGTAGTGGAACTAAGAGGCTTTTTTACTTGGTTGCTAAAAAACTGGTGTTCAGGGGAGGGGTATAGGGGCCGGGACAACTTTTCCTGATGCCTGTAGAAGCCATCTGCGGCTGGGATGGGTTGGATGCCATAGAAGTGCTGCCCAACACCCACTTCTGATTTATGTTCACATAAAGCCTATCACTTAACAGTGGCATTCACGATGCAGAGTAGAGACCTTCAGTATCCCCATGTCTGTGGCCACCTGCTTCTTGTGGGGGTAGAGAAGGGAAGGAAATCTGAAAGATTTGCCTTTAGAGAGCTCGAGGGAAAGCTTAGCAGGTGGAAAAATAGAGTCCTTGAATGACAGAGGAGGCGAAATCCAGAGCAGACTAGAGTCATTCCAGAATCAGACCTTAAATATTGCCTGACAATTATCACTCCCCCTCTGGCATCTTTGATCACTCTCAGAACGAGGGCGCTGAGCACCAGGTAGCCCAGTTGCCTGTAGAGAAGCACTGTTCATTCAGAAATCTCAGGGCTCCTGCTATCCCCAGGGCAGGTCATGGGGAAGGTAAGCCTTGCAACCTGGGGCACACTTCATGAGGGTTCACACATGACATGAGGGTCCACATTGTTTGGTTAAGGTGCTTGCAGGTCATGAATCAGGATGGACCTCCTTATAGACTCATAGCCTTTGAAATTTGGAAACACAGTACCTCTTGTGAGCTCTGCTGCTCACCCAGTGTGGGTAAGTTCTCAGTTTCCTCATCTGCAAAATAGGGGGAATAATAGTATGTACCACATTGGGTTGGTGATTAAGCGCAAAAATTCAGGGAAAATGTTTAGTACAGAATCTGCCACATGCCAAAAGCTCAACAGATGCCAGCTTTTAGTAGCAGTGTTGTTATATTGGCTTCCCAGGTGTCACGGTGGTAAAGACCCCCCTGCCGATGCAGGAGATATAAAAGGCTTCGGTTTTATCCCTGGGTTGGGAAGATCCCCTGGAGAAGAAAATGGCAAGCCACTCCAATATTCTTGAGGGGATAATCCCATGAACAGAGGAGCCTGGTGGGCTACAGCTGGACTGGGCAACTGAGCATGAATACACATGCATGTTGTTGTATGGCAGAGTGGGTATTCTCACTTTATTTTTGGTGAGGAAAATGGGGCTTGGAGAGGAGATGGGCTGTTTTCCAGGGCCACATATGGAGAGCTGCATTTCAAAATCATGATTTGGTGTCCCCTCCCACCCAAGTCTAATGATTTTCCACTTTGTTACACTGCCTTCTACAGCATAGAAAAATAAAGTTCCCACTCTATATTTTCATGACTCTCCACATTTTAGAGTCTTAAGTCTACCTGACCTTATTTGATGATCACAACATCCCCCTTCAGAAAGCAGGACAGTGAGGGGTCATTGTTCCCACTGGACTGTGAGCACTGGTGTGGTTCAGGAACTCAGCCACTCAGCTGATACGTGGAATCGGGATTGGAAACAGTGTCTTTCAAGGCCAAGTCCTACAGGCTTTTCAAGGGTCAGATGACTCACACCCCTCTGCAGGCTGCTCCCACACATTTATCTCTGGTAGTCACAGGTGGTAGATGCTGGGGGAGTCACTGGGGGGACCTGGGAAAATGGTAATACTGAACTTGGATGTCAAGTCCATTGCACTGTCCCCATCTATCCCATTCGCCCTGTCTACCCCCAGGACTGGGAGATGTGAAGTGTCCAGGAGTGAGCACTGGCTGCAATTTAGGACACCTGGGGTCTAGTTCTAGGTCTCCTCCAGATCCTAGGATCACCTGGGTGATGTCAGCCCTCCTGGACTTCAGGCTGTTATCTGTGAAGTAGCAGGACTGGCTCTATGTGGCAGGTGTACACTTTTTCCCTACATGTATTTATGGTGACTGATATTTTTCTGAATGTGCCTACTATGTGTCAAGTATTTCTGGCTGTAAGTTCCTTTGGAAGGGGCGCTCTATTCTAGCTGAATAATTGAACACCTAAATCCATCAACAGCACCTTTTAGGGGGTAATTTCTTTAGAAATATGGTCTATTAAGACAAGAGCCAGGATCTCTGTGGTTATGAAAGTAGATGAGAGCTTGGACTGAACAAAGCCGCTAATGAGTTGACGTATTTTATCAGATGACATATTTGACCACCAGATTTCCTGTTGAAGCGGAGCTGATGTGCCAAACAAGATACAAACTTGCAGAACTAGTTGATGGCTAGAATTAAAAATCAAGGTCACTTCAGTGTCTGTCATTGATCGCTGGAGGGCTTGGTAAAAATTCTTTTGAACGCCATTAATACCACTCCTGCAGCTGACAGGGAGAAGGTGAGACTGAGACAGTGCTCATGGGAACAAGGCCTTCCTGATCCATGGTCTCCCTAAGCAGCCCCTTGCTCTAGAAAATTTGATTCTTGGCTTGGCCTAAACATCTGTATCTGAGAAAACTAAGAAAACTCCCCTCATAGAAGACTGGCTTAGATTAAGAAGTGTGTCATCTGAGAATACTTTCGTTTAAATGGATGAGGAAGGGGTTTGGAAGACCCAGGTCAAACTTGTGCCCTATTGGGTAACTGTAGCTCCCTTCTCCAACAACAGGACAGGGACCCCCAAACAGCTCGCAACCATGGCTTCCTGGTACAAATGTCCAGCAGAAAGGCTGAGAGATGTGAGAGAACCCCAATATCCAGCGTGTTCTCTGGAATGCAGTTCTGAGCAAATGCGTGCAGGTGTGGCTTCCAGTTCCTTCTTGATGAATTGCCTCTTGGGCTGGGTTTCCTCAGCTCTCATCTGCAGCACATCACAAACCCACATGCCCACAGAGGCCAGTCACTGGAAGCTGGATGTCTGCATATTAAACATGTTGGATTATTATACACATTTACCAAAAAGTATACATGTGTCTCCCTAGTCTCTTGTTTTCCCACTTTGGAGGAATAAGTAGGTACTAAAATTATTTCGTTATTGTAAGACAAACAAAACAGTGGGCAAATGTGATAAAACTAGTGATTTATCTTTGGCTTAGGAGTGGGGGAGTGATAGAAAATGGTGGTGACCATGGACGACTGAATAGTTCACACTCCTTTGGAAGGGGACAGCCACTGTCAGCTCCAACCTATCACAGAATGATGAGTCCAGTGCTGTCAGATTTCCAGTTTATGAAGATAACCTAGAAACCCAAGATTTTAACGTGAAATCTTATTTTTAAATGCCGGCATAATTAAAAAGAAATACACACACACACACATACACATGTGTGAGCCAAACAAAACATCCCTGGGCTAGTTTCAGCCTTATGGATCACCAGCTTTGTGACCTTTGTGATCCAGATGATTTCCTGCATCTCCTTTGGGTTGGAGGATCTCAGAGTGAGTTAGACTAACTGCTTTCTCAGGCAAAATGATATACCTATCCTCTGTGTCCGCAAAGAATACTGTTCATATGCTTGTTATCATACTTCTTGCACTTTCTGATGTGGTTAAGAACACAGGTCTTACTGCCTGGCTCAAACCTTGGCTCCATTAACTGATAGCTCTATAGTCCTGGACAAGTCAGTTCTCTCAGACTCCTTTTTCTTACCTGCAAAATGAAAGATGCCATAAAGGACTCTTAACCTGCTAAGGTGGTGGGAGAATGCATTGAGGTGACGGGCATCACCGGCTTGGCCCACTGCCTGGTGTGTAGTGAGGACTGGATGCACGTCAGCCATTATCTTGTTCCCACTCGGTGTCTGCCCCGGGACAGTGAGCCAGCTGGAATGCAAGGAGTCACACCCTCCTCTCCACTGCCCAGTGCCCAGTGGGCATGCAGTAAGAGGGTCTTGAATGAATGAAGACATGGGAGGAAGACAGCCTTCTAGCCTTTCCAGGCAATGGTGCACTTAGCTTGTGTGTGTGTGTGTGTCAAAGAGAGACAGAAAAAGGAAAATCAGGTTTGACATGTTGGGTATGACCAGCTCAATGAAGAAAAAGCTGTTCTAAGCTGCGAAGATAAGAGATGGAATGCTAACTAGTAGTGGTTGTTTTGGGGAAATACAGCCAAGCTATTGCCCATTCTTTTCCAAACAGAAGAGACGAGATGGCATGGAACCCAGAATTCACATGTTGAACCTTGGGTGCTTACATCATGGGCGCTTTGGCAGCTTGAGGGATTTTATTTATTCAGGGCCCCTTTAAACCAGAGGAGATTCCTAGAGGCTCTTTAAATTTAATGCCTCACCTGGATAGTTAACATCTGTGTTTTATTTTGTTTAAAAAAGTTAACCCCAGATAGTTCAAATTCCTTTGGTATCCTTGCGAGAAGAGTTTCTTACTGGGCGACCCACAGGCAGGGAGGCAGAAAGAGTAAGGCTAGACCAGCACCTTCTGGGAGAAATAATACTGGAAGCCACAAACACAGGCCATGTATGAAATTTTAAGTTTTCTTGTAGCTGCACTTGAAAAAAAAAAACACTGACATTAATTTTAATACTGTTCTTAATCCAATATTCCAAAACATTATCTTTCTAATATGTCATCAATTTAAAACATTATCAATGGGGTTTGAATTTTTTAAGTTTTTGAAACCCAGTATGTATTTTACACTCATAGTACATCTCACTTTGAACTAGTCCCATTTCAAGTGCTTAGAAGCAACCATGGCCACTTCATTTATAGGACAGCACAAGACAGTATTTGTGAATGGAAACCATCTTTTTTCTCTCCTAGTTATTTTATGAGCTGTGCACAGAGATGTGGGGAAACTGGAGTGCATCGGGGTTACTGACTCAGTATTGCTACAAGTGACTTTTCCGGCCACTGGTCCCTGTGTTGTGATACTGTGGAAGCCATGTGACTCCTGCTCTCACCTGACAAATGGGGAACTGAGATCCAGAAATGTGGAGGAGTTTGGCCTAATATATAAAAGCTGGAAATAGGATAATAATAGTACTATTTGACAGCAACAAACATTTATTCCAAGAACTTTTCATGCATTATCTCCATAAACTCTCATCATCATCCAATGAGAAAGGAGTCTTATTTATATTTTGCAGATGAAGTGACCTCAGTTTAGAAGAAACAAATATTAAAGTGGCTAATATGTATTCACAGCTGTTCTAAGAATTTTATATACATATTATAGTAATTCTACTATTTAATTAATTCTACTATTTAATATAAACTTTCATATTAGGAATTATTATCACCATCATCCCACTTAACAGATGGGAAAACGAGGCTGAGAGAGGCTGAGTAACTGACCTAAAGGCAGCTAGTATACGGTGGAGTCAAGATTTGAGCCCAAGCTGCCTGATTCCAGAGTCTGAGCTTTTAATCACAACTTATGCCCAAGGTCACCCAGCCATACACAAAGGGCATTTGAGTTGGGATGTCTGTTTCCTGTCCATGGTCTTTCTTTACCATCTCACTCTACTGCCTGCATCACAGCCCTCTTGATTCCTAGCACTTTCTGCCTTGCTGTGTTGCCAGTAAGGATCAGAACAGGAAGGCTCTGGACTCCAGCAGAGGTTGAAGGGTCCAGGAAAAACAGGCACATCTCCTCTGGTTTGGCTGATCCCAGGCTGCTCCAGCCCATGAAGGCCAACTGCTTGGCCCAGTGGAGGAGGGTGGGAAGAACACTTGTCTTTTCTGCCTTCCCAGTTGGGCGAGGTCAGTGTACCAGGTTGGAAAGTGGTATGTGCCTAATTGCAGGGGGGCCGGGAGGCTGGGAGGATTAACACTCTCTAAATAGACATCAGGAAACTAAGAATAGCTTTGCTGCCTGGAAATTGATGGGTATTCCTGACCACAGGCTATCCCATTTAGTAGGTGCTCAATAAATGCGATGCGTGAACTACAGGAATAAACAAATACTGAAAATGGGTCATTGGGAGAGCCCTTAGCCAGTAAGACACTATTCTCTGTATAAAAAGAAATTCATACTGAGGTTATTTGAGTCTTCCCTCAGGCTGGAGACCTCTGTTACCTTTATTTGTCTACTTTTTTAGCCTCAAGGCCAGTGTCTTTATTTTTGGCCAGAAGAACAGCAGGCAGTTAGAATGCCGGGGAAAGACAAGTGCAGTTAGTTTCTGGCACGTTGACTGCTGTCCCAAAAGGCTAGAAAGAGGGTATTACTTCCTTTTGTCTTAGCATCAAGATTTCATGTTCGCTAGAGCACTTTGCAGATGCCAGTCCCCCTGGAGCCTGAAGCTGGGAACCTCCAAATTTGCCATCAGGCCTGGATACGTCTTCTAACACAGAACTCCTGGGTCCTTACTGAGGGTTACCTCGTTGTCTGGTTCCAAAGAATGGAGGCTGGCTGCCTTCCCGGCAGAAACTCCTAGCACCACCACCTCTTGTAGTTTATCAGGTGAGCTGTGAGGATGGGGGCAGGGAGGATTTCCTTGTACTGTGGGAAAGCCTAAAGCAGTGTTTCCCAGGGCATGATTTTCCGAACACCAGTTGTAAGAAATGCTCTTTCAGCCAACACATTTAGGGAAGCTATTTCCTGTGTACTCCTTTGGAGATGCCCAATGACCATCAGCAGAGTAAAGGCTCTGACAAGTCTTGCTGCATGGTAACCTGTTTAGCTCTGTTGAACCCAGTGTTTCCTAAACGTATCTAATCCAGGAATTAATTTTTCCCGAGAAGGACCTATATCATTGCTGAGGGAAGTTGCTCATCTGGACTTGCCGAACAGAAACGGCTGCATCAGTGTCAGTGGGCACCTTATAGGGGCTGCAAGACAAAGGAGGACAGGAGGAGTGACCCTCAAGGTCAAACACTGGCCAGATTCAAGTTTCCATCCTCTGCCACGACTTGTTTTATCACCTTAGTTGGCCTGGTTCTAGGCACACATCAGAGTTGTAAACCCTAGGATCTTGCTTACACCTTTAGGGGCTTGGTGGAAGGAAAATGTGGCCACGTGAAGCGTTTATGACTTGAAGGTCTGGGGCGTAAGCACTGTGGCGAGAAGGTCGTGAGCAGCCAGGCAGACATACCTGTGTCCCCACACCTGGTGCCCACGTGGTCTTAGCCTGAGCTGCCATCTCTCTGACCTGTAACTCTTTTAGACGGGGGTTTTACCGTTTTACAGACAGCAGCCTCTTTGAGATTCTGGTTAAAGCTACACATTTCTAAGGTCCAGAAGAGACCTTCTCGAAGGCCATCTATATAAACAACCCTCCGCCCACCCAATTCAGAGCACTTGTCTAGAGAATCCCTGAGTTGGTGATGCTGTGTTAAGACAAAACAACAAAAAGAACAGCCTAACAATGTGAAATTGTCTGAAAGTTAGTGGCTTTTCATATTCAGTGGTTGCTTGTAATGTTTTGGTGAATGACTGGATTGGATATTTTGCCGTAGTCCACACAGGATTGGAGATGATCAACTAGGGATTCCATTTCATAGTTTGTGGCTCTGGGCAAAACAAGGATAGACACTCCCAGCCTTTGCAGTGGATCCAGTACCTTTATGCTTCTGTGCTGTGCTGAGTTGCTCAGTCGTGTCCAACTCTTTGCGACCCCATGGACTGTAGCCAGCCAGGCTCCTCTGTCCATGGAATTCTCCAGGCAAGAATACTGGAGTGGGTTGCCGTGCCCTCCTCCAGGGGATCTTCCCAACCCAGAGATCAAACCCAGGTCTCCCACACTGCAGGCAGATTTTTTACCATCTGAGCCACTAGGAAAGCCCCTAGGATATTCATACTGGTACCAAATGAGTCTTGACTAGCCAAGGTCCTGGGGGCCAGTATGGGGTGTAGAAAAAGGGGGCCAGTGCCCCCAAAGGATAGGGCCCTAGACCTGGCTCTGCTCACTCTGGCTGTGTGATTCCAGGTAACTCATCTCCCCTTTGGGCACCCTTGATACAGTGAATGAGAAGTCTTGGACTCTAAGCATTGACCATTCTGACCCCGGCTTTCAAAGTATTTAAAAGGGAGAGGGGAAGAAAAGAGCAGTATGGGGCTGGCAGAGGCAAAAGGCTGGGTGTTTGCTCTCCCGGCCCCAGGCTTAGGGCCCCAGCCCCTGCATCGTTAACTCCCGTCAGAAAGCCCACAGTGACTGTGACCAGACTGAGGAAAAGCTTGAGGATGACTCGGCTTTTACCTTGGCCTGGGGAAGGGGACAGTGCTGGTGAAGAGCAGAAGGTAGGACTCTGGGGCAGGGAGGAATGTGGGCTGGGGAGGGATTCCCTGTCCTGGGGCTCTGAGGCCACTGGTCAGGCAGGCGGTGGATTCCCAGCCAGCGGGGTCACGTGGCCCCTGTTACTCCTCCTTACCCCCTCCTTCATGATTTCCTATTTCCTGCCTCCTTCTCCTCTGACACGGTTATAAATAACCTCCGAGGCTGCCCTGTGGGCTTAAACATAGGTGAGGAAAGTGGAGGGCACGAAGGTGGCGCTGCATCTACACTTGGCCAGGGGGTCACAGGGTTTCAGGTTGCTCAGGGGAATTTGGTTTCCTTATTTTTTCCACTAGGGAATGAGGTAGTGAAAGAGGAAATAATCTGTGTTAGCTTGAGGAGGCTCGGCCTCCCTTGGGCCAGTGCTGGGTTGTGCCTGCCAGGAGCTGCTGCTCTGATGGCCGCAGACCCCGGGGCCACGGGGCTGAGAGGCTTGGAGAGAAGGCATCTCAGGATACTCAGAGGGCCTGGCACCATGTCGGCAGGACCAGCAGTGGCCTTCTGAAGCCTTGTCTGGTCCCATGTGGGAAGGTGAACAGGCAAGAGGCTGTGTGTCCCTTTCCTTCTTCTTCAGTTGCCAGCCTTGTCATTCATTGAGGCCACCAGGCCTGGGCCTCAGCCACCATCATCTCCCAGTCTGGCTGCCTCTGCCCAGCTTTCAGGGACTGTGTAAAAGTCCACACATACATTCACTATGGACGCACTCAGTCCTCGAACAAAGATTTATTGAGCGTCTACTATGTTCCAGGCGTTGGACAAAGTACTGAGGCCACAGAGAAGAACTGGCCACAGCCCCTCCGTCAGGGCCACAGCTCAGGCTGTCCCTCTTTTGGCTGTGGCTCCCTTCCCCACAATTCCAATTTGGACGGATGAATACTTAAGGGAAGCACATGGAAGGGCCCCCTTTCCCACCTCATCTTTTGTTTCCCAAGGTTCAGAAAACAGAAAAAAGGGATTCTGAAGTGGCCAGTGTAATAACCCATTATAACCCATTCACTGCCTGACTTCCCTTCTCCCATGGGCCCACAGAAGCTCTTACAATCGTGATGTGATGGTGTCTTGTGGTACCCCTCCTACTACAAGGGCTTCCTTGGAAATTCATTTTTTTTCTGGAGCCCAAGAGCACTGGGGCCTTCTTCTGTGTGGTGTGTGGCTCGGGCTGCCAGCACCTAGAGAGGGTGCCTTTGATTCACATGAAGGTGCACGATGTGAGTCATTTCTGACTCAGCAAGCGAGGTGAGTCAAACCCCTTGCAGTGTCAGGCCCTCTCTGAGACTGGCTCTGTGCCTAAGACCATCCTCATTCCTTCTGGACATGACTATAGGGCATTCCCAGTATTCCCTTCTTTTTCCACTGTGGTGTGTGTGTGGTCCTTGCTCTGCCTTCTAACCATTCAACTGCAGCTCCTGGCACCACTTGGAGACCTGGAGAAGCTTTGCCTAGGGACAAGGCCTGGAATCAGGAGCCAACAGGCATCCAACTCATTGGGATATATTTTTCAAACCTCATTTAATTTTAGGATGAGGGGCAGTCTTCAGAGTCAGTCTGAGATTTTTCCTGATTCATGTTTCATTGGAATATCTTGATTCTGCAACATGCTTACAGTGATGGGTACAGACTCTGGAGAACCCAGTCCTGGCATCAACAGACCTGGTAACTTCCTGATGCCAGGAAGCACTGGTAAGAGGTGGGGAGGCGTTGGGAGTCTGGGATATATTCTGGGGTAGAGGATCACAGAGCTCACTCAAATCTATTTGTAATCCAAGCCTACAGATGTTGGTTATTGGAAGGAGGAAAGAAGATTTATTGGACAAGAAGTACCGTGTGAATGATAAAGAAGCTCGGCAGGTTTTGCCAGACATTGCTAATTAATTCTCTTGCTGCTTATTTTATAGATGATAAAAGTAAGAGAGAGACATGTTAGTTGGCTTCAAGGCCCCTAAGCCAAACATGACCACTCAGAAATCCAGGTGACTTCAAGCTTTTCCATCTCTCAGCTCTGCACTAGAGAAGATTTCTGGACTTGAAGAATCCTTCCATAGGTCTGACTGGAGACACAGTGGAGGGTGTTAGAAAGAGATGGAGCTTAAGTTAAACAGACTTGAAGTTGAATCTCAGCTCTGTCTTTTATTTATGACTTTGTGAATGGAGGAAGGATGGCTGGAGATCTCTGCTCTAGTTTTAAGGCTGGTTCTGGGATCAAAGAATTAAGAATGTCAGCTCAGATGGAAAAACAGAGGCCCAGAGAGGCGAGAGTTCCTTTCCCAGGGTCACACAGCTGGTGGGGAGTAGGAGAGGCAGCTCCGGGACTGCATTCCTGGGCCAGGTAGTTATCACTGCCCTATGTAGCCATCTTGTTGCTCTGCCCTCTCAGTGAGAGACACTTTAGAAAGACAGAGGGGCCTCTGTGAGGTGCCCTGACACTCACGGCCCCATGCCGCCACTTTTGATCACTCTGAGAGAAGTGGGAGCCATCCACTCTGTCCTTTCCCCACTGCTGACAACTAGTTTGTTTTCTGTGCTGATGCCTTTGGGAATTTCCAGATTGTGTCCCTGCTCTGCCCAGAGCTGTGCAGAGAATCCTGGCACTTGCATTCCCGTCCTCATGGAGTTTGGTCTGTCACCTTCACAGACTGCTGATGGGAAAAGAGACTGGTGTGGCCTCTTTGGAGGACAGGCTGGCACAAAGAGCCACGAGCCTCAAAGCTGTGCAGACACTTTAACCAGCAATCTCGCTTCTAGAAATCTAGTTCAAAAAAGTACTTAAGCAATGGGTCCATGGATGCTTTCTTTATAATTACACATACACAGAGGGTTAATCTAAATGTCTATCACAAATAGATTGCTTTCGTTGCAGTGTATCCATACAGTGGACTACTAGGCAGCCATACAGTGACTTGAGATAGTCTCTATTAATGATGTGGAGAGATTCCCATCATAATTCTCATGATGTGGAGAGATTCCCATCATAATTCCCATGATATGGAGAGATTCCCCTAAGAGATTTACTTTTGAGTAAAATAAACCAGTTTGTTTAAAAAAATGATATGAATATTTATATAGATGCTTAGAGGAAAGTTTTAATGTCTATATACCAAAACATCAGCAGTAGTTATCTCTGCTTTGTGAGACTTTAGGTGATTTTAATTTTGACTGCTATATTCTCGAAAATGAAATTTCACAATGGTGACACATTATTTTCATAATCAGATAACAGAACAATGGTGGGAAAGTAAGGACTCAGGAGGTCCCCTGGATTGGGTGTGCAGCGTGGCTGTGGGAAGGCAGCAGTGAGCCCCTGCTTCCCGGGCACTCACCTTTGGCTCCTGGTCAAGGTGGGGTGAACTCCTGTGTCTTGTGGTGGGTTCCCTGGGAAGCCCTGTTGCCCATCTGTCCTGCTCCTGAGGCCCTGAGCTGGGCTTCCGCTGTCTCTGAGGGGACTGCAGTGGGTAGGACCTGCTGGCACTTGCCACAGGGAATATAGGAGGGGGTGTTCTGGTTAGGGGCTGTGGCGGGGGTGGGTTTCCTCTGATCCTCTTCTAAATAGATAAGACAGATTTGTACCTGGGGCGTTGCCAAAAAGAGTAACCTCTGAGAAACCAGGATGCAGTGGGCCCTCCCTGTCCCAGCCCAGAAGTGGCCAGGGTGCTGTGGGTTGGCACAGGGCCCGCCAGGCATCCCTCCAAGCCTGGCGGGCCCTGGGACTGGGTGAGCCAACGCTGGTGGGAATCGCAACTGGAGGGAAGGAAAAGTGTTGCCAAGAGGAACTTGGGCCCTGAATGCTGGGCTGTGGACCCAGCCCTGTGATTGGCTGAGGTCGAAGGAGATGTGATGGCCTCTCACGGGGGTGGGGAGGAAACTGCTCTCAGGGTGAAAAGACCTGAGTGGAATCCTTGGTCAGCCGTGCTGTCTTAGGCAGGTCAGTTGACCTCAGAGCCCCCATCTTCAAACCTATGGAACGGGGTGTGCCTACAATTCCTTGTCAGGTGGTGAATGTAGAGTAGGATCCCTTGACATCTATGGCAGCAGCTCAGTTGTTTTTGGAGAGGAGGAAAGGGGGGCGCAGCTTAAGACAATCACACGTTCATACAGGGACTGAGACAGCAACACCCTGGCTGAAGCTCACTTGGGAACCAGAGGCAGGAGAAACTGGCCAGACCTTTTAAAATTGAGGGAAAATACATATTATAGTAAAATATACGTAGGTTGGGCTTCCTAGGTGACAACACTGGTGGTAAAGAACCCACCTGCCAATGCAGGAGACATAAGAGACGGAGGTTCTATCCCCAGGTCGGGAAGATCCCCTGGGAAGAGGGCACGGCAACCCACCCCAGGATTCTTGCCTGGAGAATCTCAAGGATGGAGGAGCTTGGTGGGCTACAGTCCATGGGGCCACCAAGAGTCAGACGCAACTGAAGCATCTTGGCACGTCATGCATGCATAGGTTTACGCCAAACAGAATCGCCAAGTTCAGATTGGTTAGAGGTGTGTGTGTGTATGGTACAAATTTCCTGTACATATATAGAAGGAGGTTACTTTTATTAGTTAAACAGATCTGGTCTGTTTCCTCTCCTTTCAACATTATTCTTTTGCTTCTGACACCGAGCAAGGAGACAGAGAAGGCAGTTTGCATTCACTCTGACCCAAAGCGATGCTGCCCACCCATGCAGCATACTAAAACTGCCCACTGCAAGCAGAGAGCTTTCAGAAGTAGAAAAGGGCAGGCAGGGGCAGGAAGGAACCTTGTTTGGGGTGGTGGCCTTAACCACTGGCTTTGTGACATAAACAGCTGGGCTTCTCCTGGCCCTGCCTGTCCTGGGATGTTTACTCAAACCTTGTAAAAGCTTTGAAATAGCAGGCCTGCCCCAATGAGGCAGAAGAGGGATGGGACTCAGGAAGTTTAGGATATCCTTCCAACTTGATTACTGGCTGGTTTAGGTAAGACGGAGGCTACGGGAGAGAGGATGGGAGGAGGTAGGACTGAGCTGAGGACCTGAGAAACGGTGCCTGACGCTCCTAGTTATGCTCACTGTGAGGCTTAGATGTCTGCAGAGTAGCTAGCTTATGAGGAGGAAAGATGTGCTGACTTGGATTGAATTAGCATCAAAATGACGTGTTTAAAAAGTGGTGAGAACTTCTAGATCCAGAGGAAATAATCAGGTAAGTACGCTGAGATGTGTATCTGTATGTGAATATGTGTTTACATGTGTGTATAAACCTTTATATGTATATATGTGTATGTATACACAAGCATAAACACATAAGGATGTTTATCACGGAATTGCTTATAAAAGTGCAGTATCTACACGACTGCAACAATACAGCTCTTCAAAGGAATGAGGCAGACCCAGATGGACTGATGTATTAGGACTGAAAAAAACTCAAAGCACCCGCAAGTTTGATTCTATGACTGGGGTGGGGAGGAAACCTATATCCATAGGCTTATATGAGGAAAAAGACTGAAGGTAACATATAAATATAAAGCATAGTTGCAACTCAGCAGTGGAGGTGTTAAAAATTACCTTATAGTTTTCTTTTTGTTTCCTTCTTTTTTCCCCCAAATTTAATTTAGTAAAGCTGCATTACTTCTGTAAGAAAGAAAGGATATAAGAAAATAAAAAGCATGGGAAAAGCCCCAGAAAACTTGCAGGCAATGTGTGGACCAGGAGCTATAGCAGAAAAAGATACCTTGATCTCATTTTGCCAAATTCCAGCTGTAAAGTCTTGGGAAATTCCAGTGTCCTCACTATACAGATGACAGGCAACTGAGGTCCTAAGATATTAACACATAATTTCTTTTAAACTGTATACTCAGTACAAGTCATCTTATTGATTATTCTCCTCTCTAAATTCCCTGGCATTTTAGCTGTAGTACAGTTATTACATTTTAGTTGTAATACAGTTTACTATGCATCTTCAGATTCCCCAAACATTTACTAAGCGCCAGAGTGTCCACCATTCAGCCCAGAAGGCCCGGCCTGTGAGTGCGTGAACGAAGGCAGGCATGGAGTCCGGCTCCTTCATGTCTGCTCTCCTACTGGGCCCCACGACGGCCCTGAGAAGGTCCTGCCACTCTCCCTCTCTTACTCCACCTGAGGAAGTCTAGAGGTGGAGGTGGGACTTGAATCCAGAGCTCCAGCTTCCAAGGCAGCGCTCCCAACCCCAGCAGAAGGAAGAGCGCTGGAAGCCAAGATGCCTCCAAGCTCTCCTCCTCTTCGCTTCCTCTGAGCACTGGGACATTCGGGGGAGGGGCTCTGCTGATCACGACCGTTGCAAGGATCCTTAGGAGAGATCCACTCTGAAATTAAAAATCCCTAAGTGAACAAACCTTGAGCTTTCCTGCTCTTTCCTTCCCAGTCCTGAAAGTGAGGCCAGGGGAGAGGAGCTTCTGCCAGGAGTTCAGTGAGTGAGTGTGCATGGAGTGTCAGCTTCTCCCATTGCTGGGTGTTAGCTTACCCCGGTCCGGCACCAGCGGGAAAAAGAGTCAGGCGGGGCTGAGCGCAAAGCTCCTGGCTTAAACATGTGAGCTCATCTGGACCGGACAGCTGCCTAGCTCAGGCAGGGCAGAGGCTGCCGCCCTACCCTGTTTCCTTGAAATCCATACAGGGACACGGTTCCAAGTCGTTGGTGCCAGGCCCTGCAAGCTCCTACTTGTAAAAATGGCTTTTAAAACATGTGAGGATAGATGCTGCTTCTCGTGCCCCTGGACTTCTCTAGGTGTCAGCATGAATCTCATGGGAGCCTGAAGTGACCCTGGGAAGCGGGTAGGGAAGGGGTGGTGATGACTATAATTAATTCCCGTGCTTTCACTCCAGTCCTCCCTCCACTCTATTCTCCAAAAAGCCGCCAGACTGACCTTTTAAATATGTCATCTGATCTTGGTAATGCATTGCTTAAAGCCTTCCAGTGGCCTCCCAACTCAATGAGTTCTAGAATGCTCTACGGGATCTGGCCTTTGTCTCCCCGTGCCTTGCTGTGGCTACATTGGCCTTCTGGCTGTTCTCTGAATGCTCTGGGCTCCACATTTGTCCCTGTCTCATGACCCTTGAAGTTGTTGTCCCCTGTCCCTGGAATACAGTATCCTTAGATTCTCACAAGCTGGCTTCTGCACATCAGGAAGGTGTCAGCTTGGGTGTCACTTCCCCAGAGAGGCTTTGCCTGACCTCCCTGTCTTATAATACCACCCGCCGCTCCCAATCTCTACCTCCTTCTGTCCTATACCTGACATCTTCTTGGATTGTTGTTCATTGTTTTGTCTCCTCTACCATTATTTAAGCACCCAGAGAGTAGAGACCTCATTTGTCTGGTTCAGTGCTTAGAACATACTTGCAACCCTGATATTTGTTAAATATAGGAATGAATGCTCTTTTGATAGATGAGGAAACTGAGGCTCAGACGAGTGAAGAGTCTTGCCCCAGTTTACCCAGCTAGCAAGGGCCAATGATGGACTCCAACTTAATGCCTGTGCTCCAGCCTCGAGTGGGCAAAACTCAAGAAAGAGGGTTCTCATAGGGCCACTTAGGAGCAGACAGCCTCTTGGACAACATTCTTTTATGTTGATGTGAAGCAACAGATCTTTCAGAGACACAGGCCTCTGGGAGATTCTGCCATCTGTCGGCTGCCGCATTAGAACCTCTGAAGGAGGTCAGCAATCCAGCCACTCGCCGACTGGTGAGTATCTGGGAAGGAAGGACCAGAATCTAAAGAAGCCTCTCCCGCCCATCTAGATGAGCTTCTCAGACCACAGGCAGGGCCATATGGACTCACAGATTTTTTAAGGGCCACTGTGCAAAATCTTTTGCTTCCCAGTTGGGGAAACAGGCCCAGGGATGGGGTTGACTTGCCCGTGGCTGCCCTGTGGTTAGTGGTCCAGGTGGCTGGCACCATGGTTTTGCAACCCAGCTGGGATTCATTGTCCACCCACCGCAGACCCTCCCACACGCACTGGGCTCCCTGAGCACACTGCACTGACCCTTTCCAGATTCGGTGCTGGGGCCAGCAGAGGTGGGGGTGTTAGGGCCAAGCTGTGGGGGATAGTCACAGGAGGAAATGCACTCTCCTTCTCTTATTAGGGGTCCTCAGGGAGGGAACGGGCAGGACAAAAACAAGGATCTTGGGGGACCAATCATTCCTTACTTCCCTACTACCCCAGAAGTTGCCTTGGGGGTAAGAAGAGACCACTGGTTTGCTCTCTGGAGTGGACTTGCACTTGGCACAAGGGACCAGCTGACGCTGGCACCAATTCCACACACCAGAGTGCACTGCTGAATAGGGGGCAGGGATAAAAAAGGAACCGCGCAGTGCAGCTGGGCAGCACTTCTTAGTGGGCCCCCGCCCCTGCCACTGCTGACTCCAGTCCCAAGCCAGAGATCCAGGAGTTGTGTTGAACATTAAAACTGGTGCCCTCTTTGATCTGATCCTTCCTTTCTTGATCATGCCTAGTGGTTCAAAGAATTGCCTCCAGCGTACTGTGTCCTGGTGGTGCTGAAAGAATACCAGTAATTGTTACCAAACAGCGGATGGAGTGTGGAGACATGTTCCCTTTGCCCAGCGGGCTCCCAATTGGCACTTCATTACAGCACAGACGGGGGGCGGGGGGGGGGTAGCGTCGGCATTTCCTGTATACCCACACTCAGGCGGCCCCTTGACCTGATGACTGATGAGTGCTAGGTGCTCCGACTAGCCAGCGTCCAGTGTCCCCACCATGGCAGGGCCACCCGCCTCCTGTTTCATGAAAAACGGCCCTGGTTTCCTTCAGACCCTAACTGGACTGCATCTGGCCTTTTGCTCCAGCGCGGCCTCCCCACAGAACGCTGGCTGCGGGCCGCTCCCCCTCCAGCCGGAACGATGCCGGGCTCTGGCCACTGACCCCGGCCCAGGCAGGCCTGCCAACTCCATGGCTCCCAGGCCTCACTCTGCACAGCAAGACAGGCTTCCCATGCACACAGCTTCTCTGCGAGGAAGGTCTGGGGGCTACCCCCACACTCTGACTGGCCACTTCAGGCCTGTCCAAACTCCTCCCACCTCTGGGTAGAGAGGGACCAAGATGTGACCCTGAAGGACTTAATTACTCATCAGCATTTCTAGCAATGCTTCCTCCCGCTGCCTCCTGCTGGGCCTCTCTGCACGGCTGTGGGGCGTTCATTCCACTTGGACTGATACCAGTCACTGCCCCTTGCTTCAACCTGACCTGAAATCACAATGCCCTGAACAAGAGTAAGTGGGGCAGCCGACGTCTCATGAAGGGAAGGCTGGCAGCTAGGCTGTGAGCTCGCCATGCCCCATGTGGGGCTCGGCTAGTATTCTACATTTTCTTTTCTCTCTTCTTGGAACTGCTTTGTTCTCTCTCCTGCTGTCCTCCAGCCTCTTCACTGCCTTGGGAAAGGAGGCCTCTCATGAAATAACCATTACCACCATTGTTTACCAAGGTTGTGGCTTGCCAGGCAGTATGCAGAGTTCCTTATGTTCAGGGTCTCACTTCATCCTGACAACCTGCAGAAGCAAATGATTTGTCTGAGAGTCTGCAGCTTGGAGAAGCTGGAACTGAGGGTCAGCCTTAGGTTCTTTGTTGCTGGAGTCCTCATGTTCTTGATCACTGCACGACGTGCCTCTCCTTCACAGAAAATGTAGCTTCTGCTAAACCCTGGAACAGACCCTTGTGAAATTGCCTTTGACCTTTTTTATTGGGTCCCCTCTGCACAGATCATGCACAGGCAGTTGGGACAAGATACGCAAATTAAAATCCCAGTTGAAAATATCAGAGGGATCTGCCAGCACCCCTGCCACAGTTACGTGTTTGCCCCCATGAGGAACTGGAGTCCCACAGCCATTTCCCGTACCCCAGCTTCAAGAGCCAGTCACACGGACTGGAGTGTATCTGCCTTGCACTTGGTGGCCTCTGCTTCTCCCAGTGGATTCTGCAAGGTGTTTCCTGTAGATCTTGCTGATGGTCTTTGCTGGCACGTAGCAAAATCCGCCCAGAACATCATGATCTGTTGGCCTTTGCCTGGACAGGGTTTTGTTTTTGTTTGGTCTTTAAAAAAACCTCTCCCTACCCCCCTCCACCCCTCCCCGCAACCAGGGGCATGGGAGCGGGAGGGAGGAGGACAGAGATGAAGGTGAAAATACTGACAGAGTGAAAAATATTGAATATTCCTTCTGTTTCAGAAATAGAAACCTCTGGGGCTAGGATGGAGCTTGGCTGGGTTCAGGTTGGATTGAGGTTGAAGTTGAGATCAAGGTGGCAGGCTTCTATGCCTCACAGTACACCCTTCAGGAAGGGGTTAGGGTTCAGTAGGGTTGGGTAGAAAAGAGACTCCCTCTTATTTTAAAAACAGCTTTTCTGGGCAGCTCAAGAAGCATCT
The DNA here is from genome assembly GCF_910594005.1 of Cervus elaphus. Lineage (NCBI taxonomy): Eukaryota > Metazoa > Chordata > Mammalia > Artiodactyla > Cervidae > Cervus > Cervus elaphus. The sequence continues at coordinate 47,942,022 of NC_057836.1, read as the reverse complement.
TAAATAAGCCATTCAGGGAGAATAGGGGCAGATGGTGCCCCATCACACTCTATAGGAGAACTAGAGGGACCCAGAGGAGAGGTGAGTTGTTTAAGGTTACTCAGAACACAGGAGTGGGCTAGAGAATCCACACGTCTATTAGATCACTATCTTAGCTTCTGTGAAACTAAATCAGGATGGCAAGGGTGACTGAGTTTTATCTTCATGGATGTGGCATATCCCCAGTTAGTACATGTGAGGTCATTAGAGCATAGTCCCCATGGAGATGCTATCCTGGACTCATTTTTATTTACCTTGGATTAATATACAATTGCCAGGTTAAAGGCAGAAGCCTTCTTCTCAGCATTTTTAGAATCCTTCTGTAGGTAGATATGGGGCCACTCGAGCAGGAGGCCTGACCTGGCATTAATGTACAGTGCTCCCATAATTACTTTAACCACTGAAATTATCCCAGGTTTGTTGACATTCTTGGAAATAAACTCTTTACTGGACTGTCAGCCTGGAAAATAGTATGTTACTACAAAAAATAAGATAATGGCTCATAAAGAAAACAGATTGGTGAGGGTGACTCAGATTGTGCAGTTGATGGACTGGGTGGGTGACTTAGGAGCCACCTCTGTCCAAGCTGCAGTCGCCAGTTTTGGCAACTGCAAATCATCCAGGCAATAACGGGTTAAGAAGGACTTTTACGACAACTCCAGAAGAGTCACCTAAAGCATCCTAATTACTTACTCAGGTTTAATCAACTCTTCAGAAGTATGCTTATAGACCCAGTAAACAGGGAGAGCATGACGTCCTGGCCCATTACCAATGGACAGAGTAGAACCCAGGGGAAATGAATTAGAGATATAAAGTGATGGAAAAATAACCTTAGCCCTTTAAGTTGTGAGGGGCCCTATAATACATGCAGAGCCCTTTATTATAATAATCCAAGCCCTTTATTTTCAGAATAAAAAACTAGCACTGTCAGAGAAGAAAGTGATTCATCAAACTCACAGAGCACATGTGTGGAAGAACCAGAAAGAGAGTCCATCTCCCAACTCCTGGCCCAGGGCTTTTTCTACTACTTGATACTTTCTATGTAATGAGACTCCCCACCCTCCCAAATTTCTTTACTTCCATACCAAAAAAGCACAGTTAGTAGAATAAGTAGAGTTCTTTATTTGTGTGTGCTCAGTCACCAAGTCATATCTGACTTTTGGTGACCCTATGGACTGTAGCCCACCAGGCTCCTCTGTCCATGTTGGAGTGGGTTGCCATTTCCTTCTCCAGGGGATCTTCTTGACCCAGAGATTGAACCTGCATCTCCTGCATTCGCAGGCAGATTCTTTACCAAAGTAGATCTATCAGGAACAGCATGCAGAGTAGGGAGGGTGAGGTCTCTCTTGACTTTGAACACTAATCAGCAGCCCCTGGGAAATCTACATTCATCCTCCACTAACTCGATTGGGGAGCTCAAGGCCCCAAGTGAGGTGGAGAAGGAGACTTGGAATCATGTCATAGTTGGAGAAAAACCATCAAAATCCAGGAAAATCCTTATCTTGGAGACTATGTAGGGCACATGACCATGCTCTTCAGATGTCTTGGTTTGTGTAAACCCAAAATGTCAGCTAGTTGGAGGAAGCCACAGAGAGGCAGTGTAAAAGAGAATTTGAGAACAGTCAAGAAATGGCTCAACATGGAACCTAGGTCAGCGATGTTACACAGTTGCCAGACTAACCCTGGGATGATAGGATGAGTAACTGTGAAGGTCCCACCAATCTAGAGTCTGTGGCCTAAGAAATATGTCTGTCCCCCTAACACCTCAGCCACACACGTGCTTCTAGAAGGGAGTTATGAACCAGTGGTGGAAAACAGCAGCTCCAGACTCAGGCTGCCTGGACTGGCATGCTTTGTCCATAACTTCCTACTCATTCTCCACAAGCCTCAGTTTCTACAAGATGGGGCTAATGATAGCACTTGCTTTACTGAGTCCTAATGGAGCTCAAATGGAATAATCCAAATATTGAGTATGAAATGTGCATAGCAAGTGCTTGATGGATGATGGCATTTACTATAATTAATGGCAGTATTATAATTAGTGTTATAATTGATGACAACAGTATTCTTATCTATAGGGAAAGCTGGGCACTGCCTCCAATGACCATTCTGCTGTTTTTTATGGCAGTGTCTGGCAAACATGTTCATCTCTGAGACTCCTATTACTTATTCTGCAAAAGCACGGGCATATCAAGGAAAACGTGTCCCTATTTGCTCTGTGTCATTCCAGGTGGCAACATCTGCAGGCACTGGTTGGGGATGTGCTCCAGGGACTATCTCAGCCAACATTTTAGTATGAGTTGCCCATGGACAGATTGAGTAGGAAGTTCTGAGTGCCATGTCATGGCTGCAAAGCCCTGGCCACCCTCAGATGTACGGCAGAGGGAGTGGGGGAGGTCACTTTATGGGGGTACTCTGTGATCATCCAGCATCCAGCAGCAGGGCTGGCTGTGATCCAGCACATGCACTGTTTATTGGGCCAGCCCTCTTTTGGAAAACACAGATGCTCCATCAGGAGAGGTGCGTTCTGGGTGGTCCACAGAACCAGAAAACATGACTGGTCTGGTCTGGTGTAGGGAGCCATTCTGGCAGCTGGATAGGGACCTGCAGAAGATCTAGAAAGTGCCTATGGGCTTCTCTATGTTTCTATCACTCATCAGTCCCACTTGGTCCACAGGCAACTCTGCTGGGAGGGAATGAGCCTGCACTTCAGGAAGTGAGGGTGTGGGGGAAGAGGCGGACTTGGCTTTATTTGGAAAACTTATGCCAGGTGGCTTCTATCTTTATTATTTTTCACCCTCACAAATGTGCTATTCACCTTTCTTCAGAATGAGGAAACTGAGGCTCAGAGAGTTATGTATCTGGCCCAGCTTGGAAGAGTTGGGCTGGGTTCAGAAACCCTTTCTCCAGGACACACCCATATGCTTAAATACAGTAAGTGTAAGGTTACCGAGACAGGACTGGGGGCGGAGTGGTCAGGGGACCAAGGACCTGTGCGCAGAGAAGCAGCATCATTGTCTACAGGCCCAGTTTGTGGACAGTCCTGAGAAGTCCTGTGTTCAAGCTCCTGTCACCCAGAGACCCTGACATTTGCTGGGGCTGGAATGAGCTAATGGGGACCCCTCTGCTTCTTTCCAGCCAGGTCGTCATGGTCCCTTAGCCATGGGACCTCTGACACTTCAGGCTCAATGTGACCTCCATGCCCTTGCCCATGCAGTCCCCCTGCCTGGAACACCCTCCTTCTTCTCTTCCCATTATTAAAACCAAACATTCTTCTTGGTCAGCTCCTGGTAGAGGAACTGACTTTGGGAAGTTACAGCCAGTTATAGGGGTGGGATGGCTGTGGAGCAGAGGAAGGTTAGTGGGAACGAGGACTAGATGCAAGCACCTATTCACCCAGCAACTACCCACTGAGCACCTACTATGTTCCAGGCATGGTGTGAGATGTTGGGGATAGAATGGTGAGCCAAACAGGGCATGGTCCCAGCACAACTTAGTGAGGTGGGGGAGGAAGGAGCAGAAAGACACATTATTCAAATGAATGCACAAACATACACTCAGAAACCAGGGACTATGATAAGTGTAACAGGAGTCCTGTTTTGGTCTGATGTTGGGGGAGGGGTTAGGGAAAGCTTTCTCCAAGAGAGTGCTCTTTGAGTTGAAATATAGTTGAAATATAAACGATGGATAGGAGTTTTAGATAAAGGGAAGCAGAAGGTCTTATGCAGAGGGAATGACACTACCCGAGGCCTTGCAGCTGAGCAGGGTTAGTCCAGGGCTATCGATAAGGTATCCAGAAAAGTTTGCTTGTTCTTCCTTCCCACTCTTCCTAGTCCTCAAAACAGTGCTCCTGTCCCCCAAACCACAAGGCTTTAGGAAGTTAATTCTGTTTTGGGAAGTTAACCCCACCTCAAAGTTCTCAGCATCTTGTCTTATATATAAGTTCTCCTCTGATAATTCAGCCTTAAGGATTTTCACTTTCTCTGCGTTTCTGATGCGTTTGACTTCCTGGGTGAATGTCCAGATTTGTACAATGTCAGGTTGTAGGAAGATGACTGAACTTTTCTGTCAGGTATATGTGGAATTCCTAGCTATACGACCTCTGAAAAATTTCTTATCTCTCCTGAGTCACGTTTTCTTTATTGACCCAGTAGAAATCATACTGTGTATCTTGCAAGTTAGTTTTAAGGATTAGATATAACATTTGTAAGGTTTTATTTCCTATGTGTTTCCACCCGGGACACAATGCCTGGCAAGTTGTACTCACTCAAGAAATACTTATTGAATGAACAAGAGGCTCAGGCACTCTTCAAAGGGTAGGTGGTCTTATTCTTTACCGCCGACACCCCTCCCAATCACACCGTTAGGCCAGGGCAGGTTGTTCAAAACTACCAAGGGTGGCCTGTGTAATTCTGCTGTTACCCACTTTGACCAAAGAGGGCAGCAGTTAGCATTCTCTACTTTTCTTAAAACTGAGATTGGCCTCCTTAAAAGGCACTTAGATCTTATCTCTGGCCATTTTCCCGCGCCCTCAGCGTTAGCTGTCCCTGATCACTGTGTTTCAGCGTGAAGAGGTATAGCCCAGTCCTTCTCACACCTGTTTTGGTCTGAGGGTCCACCACCCGGGTTCTGTGGTGAGCTGAGGGTGAGGGGGAAAGGTTCTGAGAGAGTGGGGGCAAGGGAACACCTGCTTTCAGAGCCACCGTCCAAGCTGTGTCCATTTGGTGTCCGCAAGCTTCCTGGCTGAAGTTATGGAAGCTGAAGAGAGGAGGGAGGAGCCTTGACTGTGTTACAAGCTACTCAACCAGTAAGGTATAAAAGCACCAGGGCCAAAAAAAAAAAAAAAAAGCACCAGGGCCTTCTTGGCATCTGTGCTGAACAGTCCCCGGAGATGGAGCAGAGAGCAGATAGTGCAGTTTGTTGAAACCACAACAAAGTCGTCTACCCATCTCTGATGCATTTTGGGGGCAGATTCGCTGTCTGCAAAGAGTCTTCTGCAGGTCTGGGAGGCCCCTGGGCTTTCTTGCTCCAGGACCTAACGTGGAGTCGCCCAGCTCTCCGAGCAAACACATCCCAATTAGCAGAAAAGTGAGATAAATACTGTAGACGACTCCTGAGATGTTGCCAGCTGTTCTGGTCTCACAAAGTGACCTGACCTGAGAGTGCCAAGTTCTGAGAACCATTCGTCGGCACGGTATTTTTCTGGGCATTGCTTCAAAGGGGCCATAGCTGAAGACCAGGCTGCTATTCTGGTAGCCTCTTGTGTGGGATAAAGTTTCCCATGGGCCCCTGGGGAAGGCTGGAGTACTTGGTGGGTGGAGGGTGTTCTGAGCACCCCTCACCCATGTGCCTGCATGACAGTGAGCAGGTCAGCACCTCTGAACTGAGTGGGATAGAACCTTCCAGAGGTTGGTGTGCACTCTGGACTCTGGGACACACTGGAGCTGAGCCTGACAAAACACCCTGGAAAACTCCCGGAAGAGGTTAATGGGCTGGAGAGGAGGGTGTGGGGCAGACAGAGTCATTAAATCTTAACTTTGAAGATCACAGATAGGATGTGAACTGGAATGGGCTCACTGGTGAGTCTGATGCTTGGTGGGGGCAAGCAAGGCTTGGTCTTGTTTCTAGGTCTTTCTTGAGGCTCTGGTACCTACTCATTTAGGCCCATGTTATCATGAGGTCTGCTGGCAGGACAAAGTGATAAGTCTTCATCACTGCCCTCAAAGAGTGAAAATCCATCTGAGAAATGACATTGCCATGTTTTGGAGCAAGGCACCCTTCCCCCACAAGCCAAGCATCCCTGCCTACCTCTTGGATTTCACTGTCCCTTGCCCCTTGTCGCACACTCTGCTTTCTGTCACTCTAATGGGCTGGGCTCTCCTGCCTCCAGGCCTTTGCCTCTGGTTCCACCTCTACCTGAAGACCTTTTCCTTTCCTTTCTCTTGGCTGCCTTGTGGTGATTTTTTCTTAGATCCCAGCTCAGGCAGGATGCCTTCCATAGACATATTCATAGCACCACGAGGGCTGGATGCAGGGCTGACTCACTTGGGGAGGGAGGACCATCTTCAAAGGGAGGTGGTGCTAGCATGATCTGGGTTTCTAGGAGGCCAGTGAGTCAACTACCTCCAAGTGTTCACCAAGCATGATTAGAATCGCTCTGCAAAGCATGGTCAGGAGGGGACTGTCAGCACCCCAAGCATGGGAAGTATGCCTCGCTTGGCCGGGGGTGTCTGCTGCACGCCCCCGTGGCTCTCTGACTAGGACCACCTGGCTCATCTCACAAGACAGAAATAAGCTTCCCTGACATGGGGGCTTCCTCCACCTGCTGACTGCAGAACCCCAAGGCACAGCACAGGACCTGAGGCATGTAGTCCCTCAAATACACCTGAATGAATAGCATGAGTGAATGAATTCATTCCAGTCACTCATGCGAAAGGAAGAGGAGGAGGAGAGAGAAGGGGGACAGAGGAGGAGGGGTGGGTACCACTGACCTCCGTTAGGATGCCGCGTCTTGGGTTTGTCATCTGTGGGTGGAGTTTGGGTGCTGACCCTCTCCAGAGACGTGTTAACTGGTGTCTCTTGTATCAAGACCCTGTAACCCACCTCTTTGGATGCGAATCTTCAGTATTTTGGGATCAGGGTCTCATTCTGGCTTTTCAGATCACACTCTTCCCTGCACCCCTCTTATCTGGGTGACCCTTAGGCGTTGGGACTCTGGAACCTCCAGCCCCACAGCCTAAACAGGAAACCATCCCTGTCTCCCTTTATTGTATTACCTTTGATTCCCTCCTGCAGCGTCATCCATTCCTTCAGTCAACAAACATTCTTGGGGGACCCCTGCCACATTCTGGGCACTGTACTCAGTGCTGGAGCCCCAGATGCAGCCCCCACTGTTTAATAACTCAGGCCAGTGAGCACCAAGAAACTGATTACTAAGAAGTCTGTGTGGGAAGAAATGAAGCTGAGCAGAAGATAAGAGGGACCAGTGTGGCCTGGGATGGACAGAAGGCTTCCAGGAGGAGGTGGCATTTCAGCTCGGTGGGTTGTGCAGGAAGGAAGATTGTGCGGACAGATGCCCAGGGAGAAAGTCATCCTCACAGAGACAAGGGGCATTCCAGGACAGGCCAGTGTAGTGGGGCACATGCAATGGGGGGTGATGGAGGCTGTGGGGGGCAGGTCTTGAGGGAGGGTCCCAGCTCTGGAAGCAGTATATACATCGTTGAGCTCCTCAAAATAGTCCTGTCGGTGCTGGGAAACCAGGAAGCCTTAGGATGGGATTGTTGCTGCTATTTGTTCTTGGGAGAATGAGGGGGGGCTGTGGGCGAAGGACCAACCTTGCCCACTTTCTGTGCTTTGGGATATTGATACTCCTTTCCTGATTGCACTCTCAGAGCAAAAGCCTCTGTGAGTCTAATTGTGCTTGGTGAGGACTTTAGGGCAGCTGCCTTACTGGCCTCCTAGAAATCCCAGATCACACAAACACCATCTCCTGTCAGAGCTGGTCATCAAGCCCTGAATTCAAGGACCAGCCAGTCGTGGGACTTTGCTCTTCCTGGGCCAAATGACCCTTATCTTTCCCCCAAGTTGGCCATGGCCACTAGAAGAAATTGAGAGTAGCTGACTTTACAAGTAGCTGGATTAGAAATGACATATCTTAATACCACGTCGAGGCATGTGCCCAGGTAGTGACTCTTTAATTTTGCCTTTTAGAAGTTTAAAATTGAGGTCACCATTTGAAACACAAAAGCAGGAGTGAGATGCAGATTTTGTTTGTGTTCCCTTTGCAATAACTTCTAAATTCCAGGCAACTTGACCTTTCTGGGACTGTGTTCCTTTCCTCCCTCCTCTGGCCCCTTCATCTCACATACAACAGACGTCAGCAGGGGCCCCTTTGTGTTTCCTGGCCTGCTCATGCAGAAATCCAGTGCTTACAAGGTGAGGAGAGCTAGGACCCTGCCAGCCCCCTCCGCCCCTTGCCAAGAGTCCCAGGACAGGGCATCCCCAGGACAGCCTTGCCGGGGGGCGGGGCGGGGGGGCGGACCTCAGAACACAGGAACGCACTGAGAAACAAGAATCTGTGCAGAAAGAGGTTTTAATATCCTCTGGGTTTTAATAGCTTTCCCTGAGATGGAAACTTGGGTTGAAATGATTTGCAGCCCTCCAGATTTTTCTGAGTGTGTGTGTGTGTATTCGGGTTTATTTTTAGCTGCAGGGGTTTATTTCTTGCCAAAAAAAAACCTGCTTAAATAAAACCAAGATTAATATTTTTACTTAAAGGAAAGAGTTAGTCAGGACAGGCTTTGAACTGGAGACTCCCTATCTTGATTGGGAGTGCATCTTAACAGTCTGGCCTTGGCTTTGACATCAACAAAAAGGGCCTTTGAAACAGACAGAGAGAAGTGCCCTCGAGGGGCCAGGACAGGATGCAGGAAAAGCCTATTTGTGAGACGTCTCTGAGGAGCATTCTTTTCCACACAGCCTGCCCTGCCTGCCCGCACCCCTCAAGTTCTCCAGGGCCTTCTTCCCGGAAAGGTGGGACTCTGCTCACTCCCAGCTGTTTTCCTTAGGCTCTCCCCACCAAGTCTGGTCCGGGTTTCTATTATACTTCCTCTGAATTCAGATAAAGCAAACTGAGTCTCTTCACCAGGATGAGCTAAGACCCAAATCAGAAGCCACCTCTGGGGAGCTTCTGACACCCTTCCCTGGGACAGGCTTTGCCCCTCTTTGTGGCATCCTGGCTGTGTTTGCCAGGTTTGAATACCATTCACTTGTTTCCTTTCCTGCCTTTCCTATTTCACAGTAACTCTGTTCCAAGTTCCTCCAGGGCTTCATTTATCTCCAGATCCTTGTGAACTTAGTACAATAAACTATCACTGGACAGATGTTTATCTGACCCTGTGAACTGGGACCTGCCATTAGCCCCTTTTGATAGAATAAGTCTCAGAAAGACTTGGTCATTTGCCAGAACTTGCTCAGAGGAGCTTTTTTTTTTTTTTTCTTTTTCAAATTGTCCTCCACGTGGGTGGCACTTTTAGCTTCATGTGCTCAGCAAGTACATATTGGGGGCCTACTATCCGCCAGGCTCTCTTCTGGTTGCTTGGGCTACAGTAGTTATAGAACAAAGACCTGCTTGCTCGTGAGGCTTACATTCTAGTGGGGAGAGACAATCAATGAACACACAAGGTCTCTATAACACGGCAGATGGTGGCTGGTGTGTTGAGGCTGGCCGGCAGATGTAGGGAATGCCTGGGGAGGAATGGAGGGGGTCAGGGGAGGCCTCCTGACCAGGTGAAGGAGGGGGTCATGTGGTTACTGAAGGAAAAGTGCTCCAGCAGCGGGGCTGCAAAGGCAAAGGCCTGGAAAGGGTGGCTTGTTTGGCGCGAAGGAAAGTAGGAAGGAGGTGGTGTGCTGGTGTGGAGCCCGTTGCCATTTCCTGAGTCGGGGAAGCCGATGGGAGGCCAAGGTGTGGGTGGGGGCTGTTAACAGGAGCTCAGCTTTGGTTGGGTTGAATCTGAGATGTTGTCTTAGACTTCCAGGTATATAAATGTAGACTCTTGGATATGTAAGTCAAAGGTCACGGGAGTTCTGGGTTGGAGGACGCAAAAATGTGGGGGCTGTCATCTGTACAGCTGGTATGAATAGCACAGGCTGCATGTGAGTAAGAGGAGGGTGAAGAACCCTCTGCTGGACTGAGTACCATGCAGGTCATGGGAGAGAGCAGTTTTGGTAGAGTTGGGGAGGGGCATGAGGTCATCCTAAGAACCTTTTGAGCTTGGTAATCATCACACCAATTTATAAGCTTGGATAGGAAGTGTCCTGCCCAAGGTCACACGGAAATAGGGCAACGACTTCATCCAGGTCCCATGTGCTCCATGCATGTTCATTCCAGTGTATCATGGTCACTTCCATAGGGTTTTCCAGATCTGACCTTTCAGCTTCTGAGTTTTTCCAGAGGGGCTTTTGGGGTTTGGGGTGGTCATGACAAACAGACAGGGAACCAGAAGGATTCGGTTAGGGTGGACCCCGTAGGCCTCTGCCTCCCACCCTTAATTCCTAAGGCCCTTTCCTCAAACACGGACATCATCAAAATGTCATCAAAGTGTCCCCAAAGAGGCAGTAGATCATTGAAGAGGTGCTTGAAAAGGCCACAGGAGGTGGATGCTAAAGACCCTCAGTAGATGAGGAAAGGCTGAATTATAGGAATCTTTTGGGTCCCTGGTTGTCTCCCTCTGGTTAGTACATCTGAGAACCTACAAGCACTCACCACCAGCAACACGGCCATATATCATCTATTCAGCTTCAGGGTTACAAAGTGCCTCTTTACATGTGCATTGCCTCACCTAATTAATCACTCTGATTAACCTCAGGCTCATAGTGTTGTGCGAAACCTCATGGATCATTAGGTTCTGTGGTTTTTAAGTTTTTTTTCTTCTTCCCTGAAAGCCTTGCTGGGGAGCACAGGGTGCTAAACAGATGACACCCTGTTATATTGCTGATGGTGATTACTTGTGGATTCCTGTTACTAATCAGAGGACATGTGTGCCAGAGATTGGAAAGGGGAGTGGGTAGTCAAGAGGATGTAGGGGTCAGAGGGGATTATAAAGGGGTTCTTCCTCCTAGAGACAGTCTTCTCTGATTCTTAGCAGCACTGACAGTGGGGCGGGGGGAGGTGCAGAAAAAGTACAAACTCTTTTGCAGTCAGTACAAATCTCACAGAAAAATTTGGAGCCAGTCTGCTTTCTTGGGGGCCTACCAATTTTTTTCCCCCACTGGACACAAAACTGTTCTCAGGGTATCTGATTTTCTTTTCCATAGTTGGAAGATGGGGACCATAATAGTCACCTCATAGGGCTGCCATGAGGATAGAGTGAGATAACATGTACATACTGCTTGGCACATCAGAGGGGTTCCATGCGTGGTAGTTGTCACCAATGCATTCTAGTTCCTTCCCTCTTCTCTAGACTTACTGATGGGATGCAAAGCAAGGCACGGAACTGAGGGTTAATTAATGGAAAGGCAGCTGGACAAGTGAGAGAGCCTGATACTGCCCTACTTGCAGAGGCTGAAATGCAGGCTGTCCATGATGCATAGGAAGTGAGAACTGCTTGGTGGCTGAGCCAGGTGGGCTATAGAATCTCTTGCTTATTGGCTTTATTGTGAGTACTCTGACCTCAGAAACGACCTTTCCTTTGTCACCCTGTTGAGAATGACAACTGGCAAATAAACATCAGGTGACCATTAAACAAGCTGGATTGCAGACATCTCCCCTTCCTGATTTCTAGAGTGCTTCCATGGGAGTGGGCATCATTTTAGAACTCCCAGACCCCTCTCTTCCTTTAAGTCCAGACCCAAGAGATGGGTGATCCCAGGGTCCAGGCTTCTGTACCTACCTAGATCCTGCCTGCTGCTGTCAGGACAGCCTTTCTCTGGGGTTGACATTAATAGTTATTTCTGCTTTTGGAGGAGTTCATACTGTCTTCTGGCCAGGTGTGCCTTAGTTATTCTCGCTGTTGTCCTAACGACTGACCATTAAGCCAGCAAAAGGGCCTTTGAGAGACAGGTATGGGGCAGTGTGTGTGTGTGTGTGTGTGTGTGTGTGTGTGTGTGTGTGTGTGTGTGTGTGTGTGTGTGTGCAGTGTGTGTGTGCGTGCGTGTGCAGTGTGTGTGTGCGTGTGCAGTGTGTGTGTGTGTGTGTGTGCAGTGTGTGTGTGTGCGTGTGCAGTGTGTGTGTGCGTGTGCAGTGTGTGTGTGTGTGTGTGTGTGTGTGTGTGTGTCCGAGGTAGTATCTCACCCACTAGACCACGAGATGGCTGAATCAACTCCTACATCACGGAGAGGCTCTGTACTGCTCTTGACAGGATACTAAAAGATAGGCAGAATCTAAGGTCTTCCTTTGGTATACATTAATTCAGGTAAAGGATCCTTGCTCTCAAAATAAGCCAAATTCCAAACAGTTTGGAGCAGAAAGGTCTGGATTTGATTGAAGATGGTTGGCTAGGAGGTGGAAGGAGAGGATGAGAGGTAGGGCCAGCTCATGGCCCTTTTTTGAATCTCTGAATATGCTGATGAACAGCAGATGTGCACTTTCGGGACACACCAGTAAGCTGCATTGGAAGCAGAACCCTGTTGGCATCAAAATTGGTTTTCGCTTAAAATTTATGCTGCTTGTGGTCTATATTACCATGGATGGGTGGGGGCAGGCAGCATACAATTATTTCTGGAAGGAATGTGCCTTGTTTTGCTTGTTTTTGTAAGGGCTTATTATTCCTCCTCCAATAAATAAAAAAATTATTTAAAGGAAATAAAGATAATTCTATAGAGATCCATGTTTGTACCTGGATCCTAAGATGTATGATATTTCCTGAGGGCCCCACATACATTTGGGCTTCCCCAGTGGCTCAGTGGATAAAAGAATCCACCTACAATGCAGGAGACACAAGAAACATGAGTTCGATTCCTGGGTCAGGAAGATTCCCTGGAGCAGGAAATGGTGACAACCCACTCTAGTATTCTTGCCTGAAAATCCCATGGACAGAGGAGCTGGTGGGCTATAGTCCATGGGGTTGCAAAGAGACTAAGCACTCACAAGCACATACATTTAAATATCTATATGCCAATTGTATAAGTACATAGAGCCTGGTCAATTTCTTATCTGCTTTTGAGTTAAAATATTTCTTTTGAACTCCATACATTCAGAAACCCAGGAGTAAAAAAAAAAAGGCCCCCAAGACTGAGATTTCAGGCTCACCTCACTCCCACTTCTCTGACTGGTGCTAGCCATGAAATTCTAAACTTTGTCTTCCTGCTAGAAGGTACTTGCTGGAGGTGGGAAATGGGACTTCTATTTCCTGTTGCCACTTCCAACAGTACCCAACCCATTTTCGCGGACGCCTATCCAGTTCAGAGCCCATGTAGGTTCAGTTGGTGGAGGACACTGGGGAGACAATGTGGGGGCTGCTGTCCAGCATGGAAGAGAATAAAGAAAACCTGTGTGTCCAGCCAAGCCCATCTGTGCAGCTGGCTTCCAGCCGCCACATCAAGGTGGTGGGAATGGTCAGACGTTCTGCCAACTTCAAGTTTGGAAACTGTTTTCTGTTGTTGCTGAACCGTGACCTCCCTGTACCTCCCCTGTCCACTCTGGTCCCCGGGCCAGCAAATGCCTTGGGGGCATCCTGACTGCCAAACAGGAAAGTACAAAATAGCACACAATTTGAATTGCAGAGGAAAAACCGAAGCAAATAAAGACATATTAATTCACCGACCAAACAGGCGGATTTGGGGTTGGCCAGTGATTTTACTTTGGATGGACTCTGCAGATCTATTTGTGAGAGCAGAATGTTATTTCAGTTCAGTTTAATGCAATTTTGTTTTTGTACAGAAAACACTTGGTGTGGCCTCTGTGCTGGGTCATCCCTGCCTCAGTCTTTCTGGACCAGGACCATGGGATCTTGTTTGGTCCTGGCAGGTCCCTCTTGGGTTATATATGGATGATGAGATGAGATAGGCACCTGTGATAGAGTGGGTGCCCCAGGCTTAAAAACACCTTGTAAGTTTGTTCTGACCACCTCTGTTCCCCCACCTCTCAATGAAATTTTACAAGACTAAAGTATTTTGATGAGCTTGTCTTTCTCCTCGTCCTAAGGAGAAGCCCCAGGCCTCAGCTTACAGTGCATGTTAGAAGCCTAAAGATGCTCAGGATGGACACATAACAGAAGTCATGGTAGTGGCAGAAATACTAATAATGGTGACGGCAAACACATAGGGTTTGGGATGAGCCACACACTGTCCCTGGTGTTTGTACTACTTAACCTTCACAGCAACTTTATGAAATATTGTCACAGATTAGGAAACAAAGGCACAGAGAGGCTTAGTAACTTTCCTAAGGTCCCACGGCATCAGGGCTGGGATTCAGACCCAGGCAGTCAGGTTCCAGAGACCAGGCTCTTTAATACTATGTCATGCTGCTCTTCACTAGTAATAAGCACATCACTTATGAGCCACATGAGGGGCACTGGGCCAAGACAGAGAGATTTAGGAAGCAGGAGCTCTGGGGACACAAGAATTTGCCTGAGGCTGGACATAATGGAGCTCAATTATGGAGCACAAACTCAAAGTGGCTTCCTGATTACAGAAACTTACTTTCCCTTGAACTATTCTAAGCTCGGACCATGTCAGGGTAAGGAAGGAACTGGCTCCCTGTGCATGCAGAAACTTCCAGAAGTAGCCAGCTTTATAGAACAGGTCTGCTTATGACATGTCATGTCTAAACGAATGCAAGTCATTTTTGAGCCAGGAAAGCACAGACGTTACTACTTAAAGGAATCCCTTCTGCTTTTTTCCCTCCCAAGCCAAGGTCTCACTCCTTCGTTTACCTTCTGTATTAATGAAGCAGCAGACGATGGAGCCAAATCAATTCAGGAAGAATCAATAGGAAAGTCCTGGCAAAGATGCCTTCTGCCCAACAGTTAAGCTGTTACAACCTGCCTGTGGGAGTTAATGTAGAGGAAATAGTCCCTGGGGCCTCTGGGAGGATGGCTTCCTGCCAAGGATGCTGTTTCAAAGTTGGACACAAAGATGGAGGCAGAATCTTTAGGGAGCTTGGCCTGGGATCTTGCCAAGCTCTCTTTTTTTTACAGCATACTTGAAAACAATCACTTGCCTCTTTCACACTGAGCTGCCTTGCCTAAATTGCTAAACTTGCCAATAGGTTCCATGTTTTGCCATCCCTGGCAGCTAAGGTTTGGAGGGGCCCTTGATTCATCTGGGGCCTGACTTCATGTCTGACTACAAGAGTAGACTCTAAGCTCATGTGGGGAGAAACAGGATAGGAATCAGCTGGAGTAGGGAATAGACGATGAATTGAGAAACGCAGTGGGACATCCAAACTGGGGAAGGATGACAGATTTACCAGAATAGGCAGGTGTGTGTGTGTGTGTGTGTGTGTGTGTGTCTGTCTCTGTGTGTGTGTGTGTCTGTGTGTGTGTGTGTGTATAAAGGGTAACCTATTTGACAAACATTTATTGAGCACCTACTCTTTTTTGGGCTAAGTGCAACCTGAAGTAAAAAAGAGTGATAAGATCCTAGCACTGAAAGAGTTCAATCTGTAATTCAAACATGGCTACTATAATGCAAAATCCATTCCATTCTGGTTAAGGTCCTTCCCTGGTAGCTCAGACGGTAAAGAGTCTGCCTGCAACACAGGAGCCCCAGGTTCGATCCCTGGGTCAGGAAGATCCCCTGGAGCAGGAAATGGCAACCCACTCCAGTATTCTTGCCTAGAAAATCCCATGGACGGAGGAGCCTGAGAGGCTACAGTCTGTGGGGTTGCACAGAGTCAAACATGACTGAGCAGCTAATTCAATGAGAGCATCCAGCTCCCTTTGATGGAGACACTCTCTGCCCCTCTGATGGCATCACCTCGATCTCCCTGACTTTGTTGCTAGTTTTTGTTATTAGACAATTTTTTCTTCGGCTGAGTCAATGAATGCAACTTCTTTGCTGTTTCCGAGTTCCATCTGTAAAATCTATTTGAAGACAACTGTTGGGTGTTTCCTCTTCACATACTATAGAAAAAAGAAGCCTCTTACAATCTCCAAGACAATCCCTCTCTTCTCTGTGTTCTTACTGCATATACTAAATGCCTCTCTTAGTCTTTGTCATACTGGCTCTCTCTAATTCTTTTTATATTCATAATCAACTAATATTTACTGAGCAACTCCCTTCAACCAGATGTTGTAATAATAAATTTCGTAAGATGTTTTGTTTAATTCTCGTTCCAATTCCCAATCCTCATTCCCTGACAGGTGGTACATTCTCTTTACAGATAAGAAAATTGAGGCTCAGAAAGAGGAGGTTGTTACATTTCTCCCAGTTTCTGTATCTGTGGAATGTGGATGCTAATACTGACCTTGTAAGGCAGTTGTGAAGAGTAAATAAGTAAAATGTACTTTTGCAGATAGTAGGTGTGTGATAAATGGGAGCTATTTTTTTTCCAGTAACAATCCTTTCATGGTCAGCCTATTTCATTTTGCCAGTGATGATGATAATAATGATGACAGTAATAACATTTACCTAATATACACTCTGTCCAAGATATAGTGCCAAGAGTTTCACATGCATTACTTGCCTAATCAATTCAGGTAACTGGTAACATTATTATCCTGTTTTATAGAAGAAGTTGGAGGCCAGAAACAAAGTTACTTGTCCACAATCATAATAACCCTAAAGAACAGGGCTGGGATTGGGAAAGTTCAGTTGGCTCCTAAGCTCTTGCTCCCAACTGCTTCTTCCTCTACCACACCTTAAAACTGAGCTGCTGTCTATTGCATCCCATGCGATCTAACTGCTGGGTACCAAGAGCCCTATCACAGTGCCACGTGGGGCATGAAGGGAAACTGGGGTGCATCACAACCCTGTGGATGTACGAGGATCTGGCAAAACGTAGGCATGCAAAGGAAAAGTCCCAAATGAGGAAGAGCTCAGAAAGGGGTCTGGGAGACCATGGGATTATCAGAGGTGCAATGAAGAGAGGGCAGGAGGCACTGAGAGGAGAAGATTTTGGATTATGGTGAAACCACAGAGTCACTCCTCCAGAGATGACTGCAGCCTGAAATTTCTGAACAGCAATTATAAACATTTAGGGAAATTAGCTCCAAAGATGTCTGCTTTCCTTTTCTCTCTTCTGCTTTTCCCTGCCTCCTACTCCCCCCATCCCAGGGTTTCTTATCTGAATTCTTGCTCTTATAAACACAATCATCTATTCTAGTTGCCTCACTGTTACTAAGAAAGCAATTCCAGGCACACCGCAGCTGGATGCCAGCCCTGAGATGTGGTCCCTCATATGGTTCAGGCCTCCCTAACCTCCCTGTTTGTCTTGCCTTTTTCTCCAGTGATCCGGGCCAAGGTGGTAGGGAAGAAGCTGGTGAAGGAGGGGCCCTTTGGCACGCTGGTCTACACCATCAAGCAGATGAAGGTGAGTGATAGCCCGACCCCAGGCTCCAAGAGGGTTTGGGGGTGGGCGGGGGGCAAGGTTTCTGTCAGAGAGTCTTGGCCAGTGGAGGCAAGTGGAATTGGACTTCGAGTGTGTTAGCTTGGTGTCTGAGCCCCACCCACAGCCCCTCTTCCTGGCAGGAGAGGGCGTAGATGAGGCAGCAGAAAGGGAAGGGTGGTGTTGGTGGTGGCTGTTTCATCCCAGAGCCAGGGCAGGTGGAGTCCCTCAGAGGCAGCTGTTAAGAAGCTGGGCTCTGAAACCAGACAGCAGACAGTCCTGTTATCTAGTTACTATGAGCTATTGGCTAAGTCACTGGCCCTCCCTGGGCCTCAGTCTTTCTGTCTATAAAATGGGGGCAGGTAGGAATGTTGACTAGATGGTCTCTACGGGCTCTTCTGGGGTTTGACTTTTTAGGATTAAATAATGCCTACATTTATGCAGTCACTAAGGTTACAACTTAGGTTTGACCTCTCAAAACTTTACATTGAACTTACATCAAAGGAACCTCAAGCCAAAGTAGGAACTGCACCCTCTTTCCCTGTTTGCTTGGGTTTAATTGTCTTCTCCCATCCCAGTAGTTAGTATCATCTACGAAGCATATTCATATAACTGAGCATATTTGTGAGCACATTAACATTAGGAAACACATGCAGGAAGCATGCCTTCAGAAAAAGCACATCAGATTAGAAACCTAGGGAGGCCGCCGCCTAGTCTCAGCTCCATCCCTCCACTTGGCTCACTTGCGTTAGAACTGCCCCCTTTCCTGGGCTGAGTTTTGCCATCTGTTAACAGTGTGGGGTGGAGCCCTCCTGGCTCAGGCATTTCGGGATTCTAGGTGCCCTGGGACATGGGCTGTGTTGCTTCTAAGCAGGAGCCAGTTTGGGTGCCTTGGCACAGAGGACTGGGCCTCTACCCCGAACAGCTTGGCAGCTGGTCCATCACTCTGTAAGCACCTCCTTGCATGCAGCACTCTGCCAGGAACTGTGGAGGCCACAGGGGAGATGCGGTCCCTATGTTTAGGAACTATAGTCAGGCGAGAGAGCAGACATGTGCGTGGCAAATCAGGAGTTTGAGATGGGGTGTGCCCAGGTCCCAGTGGACTGCCAGCCTGAGTACAACTCAGTGCTCATATGTGCATTCTCAGCAATTAGAGTGGGACCAACAGGGACGCAGTAAACGCTTATCCATAATGAGGAAATGAGGAACCCTGCAGAGGAAACAGTCGTGGGGAGGACTGAAAAGTAGGGAGAGACACAGCCCTGGGTGGTACCCGGCCATCTCGGAGGCAGACCTCCAGGCCTCATAATTCCTGCGTCCTGAAGCCCGAGGTTAGATGTACTGAGTTTGCAGAACCTGTTGCTTTGGATTCAATTTTGGAAACATCCACAGCCTTCTGGTTATGTAATGTCCAGAGTCAGCCCTGGCCAGCTGCCCTTGGCTGCCCAAGCCTGGTCATGGGACCAGCTTATGTCTTCAGACGGCCATGGGGAAAGAAGAGTGGGTGGAGGGGGGACCAACAAGAGCAGTAACAACCCCAAACCCCACTGTGTAACCCCTGGAAGCTGGCAAGCAGATGCAAAAGCAGATTAGACAAAGGCAGAGGTTCAGGAGATGCATTCCCTGTCTTCTCGGAAACAGCCCTTCCCACTGTGAGAGACGCTCTGCAGCTAGCAGAGCGCTGGGAGGGGAAGAGCTGGGGGCAGCAGTTCCTAAGCTTGCCCAGCTCCTCTCCTTCCTTCAGGGCCTGGATGCCAGGGTCACCAGAGGCCTTGCTATGGGCACAATGTCCCGTTCCTGCCTCACTGGGGTAAGAACAGCCCCCTGGGCATTGTTTAGAGGCCAAATGACACTTGCTCACCTATCCGCTTCAGAGAAAACACACCCATTCCCAAGATGCTGGTCTTAGGCTGTTCATTCACCATCTTTCACCCAGGTCCATGGATCAGAGTGCTGGGCATTAGAAAATAAAATTCCCTGTCTCACTTGTGACAGAGGCTCAAAGAGAAATGAGTTGCCCAGAATCACACATTTCATTAAGGGCAAATCTAGTTCCCAAGCTGAGGTGTCAGGACTCCTTCCCAACCCTGGGTGTTCTTTACATGACTCCCCAAATCTCCCTGAAATCCTACTTTGATCATCAACCACCATCTAGTACCTTGGTTAACTCTGCCCCTGCTACCAGCCCACTATTAGCTAAACCATAGAACTGGTCACTGCCCTTCTATCCAGAGAGGCCACTGGATTCTGCTGGTCTCCAGGTGCTGACGGCTAGGCTGAGAAGGTGCGGGACAGAGGAGCAGGAGCAGGCCGTCCTCCCCTCCCTCACCCCCTTTCTCTCTTCCTCCCTGCCTTCTCTGTGCCTGCACTGCGCTTTTCTGAGCTGAGGATACAAAGATAAGTGTTATAATGAACAGAAGGCTCCACACAAGTAACAGTGAATGAACGTTTACGATGTACCATGCATCCTGATAAGCCTTTGCATGGGTCAGTCCTCACAACAGCTCAATGAAACAGATAAACATTATCCTCTGTTTTACAGGTGAGACTTGAAAGGTTATACAGCAGTCGAGACCACTTCATTAGAAACTGGTAACTAGAGTGAAATTAGAGTTTTTGCCTACAAGGAGATTACAGAGCAGCAGGCTGATTCACTCTTCCTGCCCACTTTGGGGGCTCCCCCCACAACACGCCATTTGTATCTAATTCCCCTAGGAAACAAAAGGAGGTTAGCCTGGGTTTGTGGATTTGTTATCCAGCAGTGTAGCTCTTGACTTGCAAAGGGTGTTTGGAAAAAATCTTTGTAGGAAGAAAGGGGAAGAGGCCTGAGAGGGGAGCCTGCAGGAGTTTTGGCACTGGTCCCTGGGCGCTTTGTTCTAGAGGATTAGAGTCTACCCAGAGAGTCAGCTGCGGAAAGCAAGGACTCCCTTAAAGCACGGCTAAAGGAACTCAGAAGACGTGAGAATTTGAGCTGCGCTATCTTACCTCACTCTTTTCTGAGTTCCCAATCTCTCACCCCCAAATTTCTCACCAGATGAAAGGCAGGCAGACCCTCCCCCATATGCTAATTCTGGAGCCTCCGGTCATCCTCTCAGGTATATCTTGAGTGTGCAGAGGAGAGACAGGGAGGGTGTTAGAATGTTGAGGCAGCTTATTGCAAACTCAGACTTGGAGATTAGCTGGGGCTAGGCTGCGGAGCAAAGGTGGAAGTTCCCAGAATTGGATGTTCTAATCTTTGGGGACCTTATGTCTCATCAGGACTATGAGAAAGCATCTGCTTTGCTGTGGCTATAGTTTATGCCAAGGAAACCCGCTCTCAGACTGGCTACAGAGGACAGCATGTAGGGGACATGATGTCCCAGCTGGTCTCGGGCAAAGTCCCATGGGAAGGCCCGCTGGTCATGTGCTGTGCATGTCCTGACCCTGGGGAGGACAGATCTGCTGGACAATCGGATTGCCTGGCCCCCAGGACTTCCTTCCTTCAGGGCTTTGTCTAATCAAAATGAGCAATGGCAGCCTCTCGCCTTTGAAGCTCCAGCTGGAAGCCTCTCTGGCCACGCCCTCCCTGCGCTCCCCCTCCCTCTGGCCGGCCCACAGGGAGGGGGAGCCCCCCAGCCCCCCACAGCCCAACGCCTGTGGCTCTGTTCTGTGCTCTGCCTCCCCAGCTAGACAGCCCGGCCTGTGAGAGAAAATCCATGCACTTGGTACTTCAGGCAGGTTTCTACTGCCTCTGAAACTCGACTGCCTGTGAGAACCAGCGTGAGCTAAATGAGTTCCGGCTAGAAAGCGGCGGCCAGCACAGTGCTGATCTTCCACAGGAAAGTCAGAAATATCTGACATAGTGGGGACGGTTCATGCTGCGAATATTGATAAAGACCAGGCGACATTCCATAAGAAACAGGCAAGACTCCCCAAACTCAGAAATTTCTTTCTCACATTACTTGCTCCTTCACTCCAAGGGAAGTTAAGTTCTTGGAACTTCATGTACTTACTATCATGAAGCGAGGCCGAGAGGCTTGTAAAGTCCAGTGTGGTGTGTGGGTATGTATATATGTGTGTGTGTGTATACATACATATACAGCAATGAAATATTATGATGGAATATTTTGCAGCCTGAAAAAAGGAAATGTTGTCATTTGTGACAACATAGGTGAGCCTGGAGGACATTATGCTAAGTATAATAAGCCAGACACGGAAAGAAAAATATTACATAGCCTCATTTATTTGTGAAATCTAAAAAAAGTAGAATTCTTAGAAACAGCGAGTGGAATGGTGGTTATCAGGATCTAGGAGATGCAGAAAATGGGAGATATTGGTGAAAGGTTGCAGACTTTCAGTACTGAAGTCTGTGTGAGTTCTGGAAATCTAATGGACAGCATGGGGACTATAGTCAACAACATTGTATGACATACCAGAAAGATGCTAAGAGAGTAGATGTCAAGTGTTCTCACACATAAAAAGGTAACTATGTGAGGTGATGGATGTGTTAACTAGCTTCCTTGTGGTAATCACATCGTATACATATATCAAAATAACCCTTGCATACCTTACATTGATACATCTTTTATCTGTCAATCATACCTCAATAAAGCCAGAGGGGAGTGCAGAAGAAGCAACCTGCCTACTTCTGAAACCACCTTTAACTACTTGTACCAAGAGACGAGGCTGGGCAAGACATGTAGGAAGAAGGGGACCAAGTTCTTCTGTCTGCTCATGATGAACTTCAGTATAATTTGTTTTAAAGTAACTTTAACTAAATGTGTGCCAGGTGGTATTCTAAGGCATTTAATTCTCAAAAACACCTTATAAAGTCAGTGGGTTGTTGTTGTTTAGTCACTAAGTCACGTTCAGCTCTCTGCAAACCCCTGGATTGCAGCACGCCAGGCTTCCCTGTCCTTCACCATCTCCCGGAGTTTGCTCAAACTCATGTCCACTGAGTCAGTGATGCCATCCAACCATCTCATCCTCTGTTGCCCCCTTCTCCTCTTGCCCTCAATCTTTCCTAGCATCAGAGTTTTTTCCAATGAGTCAGTTCTTTGCATCAGGTGCTTTGCCCCATTTTAGAGATGAAGCAACTGAGGCCCAAAGATAGTAAATGACTTTCCAAGAAGCTAATAAGTAGCAGAGACAAGATACAGACTCAAGCTGTCTGTCTATAGAAATTGACTTTACCATTAATCTTCCACTGAATTCACTGGACTAGATTAACCACCTTTCCAATTCCAAGATTCTCTGATTTTAGGACATTATAAACCCATTATAACCCTTCTAAATTTTTCAAACCAATTCTAGGTCTCTATGGCTATAGACATAATAATACTTTAGGATCAATATTTAGATTAAGTTAGATTAATATAAAGAAAAGACAACAAAATGAGTAAAAATCTGCCTAACTTGACCATACATTTACTACAAATGTATTTTCAGAATTGACCCTAAAAGGCAGCTCTGTATTTGTCAGACTCAGTCATTTATAATGTATTAAGATTCTGACTTTGTGTGTAAGTGCTAGAAACCATGTTAAAATAAGGTGTTCTTCAATGCAAAAGTAGCAATGATGCTAAGCTGATTTCAACAAGTTGAGTTCTTACTGGGCAGGGCCTTGATTCTCACTCATAAAGCAGAGAGGAGATAAAGGGAACAGACCAACATGGAATAAACTGAGGCTCCAATGGGCTGTCCTGAAAAACCTAGAGCGAGTACTGAGTTGGAACACTTGCCAAAACGTCAAGGGTAATCCACACCAAAACGAGAAGTTGCTGGGCCTGGAAGTACGTGCAAGGGACGTTCTCCCAAGGCCACACATGATGGCATGCACACAGAGCCCTCTTAGGTACGGTTTCTATTAGAGCCAGAGAGGCACCATCCGCCACTGAGGAACTGGGGGGTGGGTGTGACGGGCCCCTGCCCCCCGCAGCATAACTGAAAACGTGAAGACAGAAGCCGCCCCCACACCCTGCTCTTGGCTGCATTTCCTTGTTTCGTTGGAGAGCCTCGAGGGGGAAGAGGGTTGAGAAGGGAGGCCAGGTAAATTAAAAGCACCTGCACTGATGGTTGTACACAATTAGAACAGTACTCCCCTTAAAAAGGAAGTCGCTCCCAAACCCTGTCAGTCCAATAGACCCATTATGATGGTGGGGCAGGGGGAGGGGGAAGGGGGGCTCATGGACCACCTATTCCCGCCAGGCAATAACCACTTAAAAGAAAACAGGGAGAAAAAAACCACCCATTAGATTGAATGGGAGACACTTAGATGAGACACCAGTGAGGTGATGTCTGGCTTTTTATTAATTACCATAAGTAAATTAATAACGCATGCCAGAACTAAAGCAGAAACATTGTCTTATTGGAAACCCTTGGGATAACCCCAGAGACCACCAGCCATCCAGGGCTGAGAACTGGGGGATAATGGGATTCAGCAACACCTCGGTGCCCCCTCCCACCCCTACCAGCTCACACGGTTAACAGTTGTCTCAACAGATCAGGGCCCGCAGCACGCTCGTGGACTTGACCTGGAATCACCAAGTGGGTTCAGCCTCCATTATGTTCACACTGCCGGCTCTGAGCACATGCTGAAGAAGGAGGCACATAGCTATAAATGGCACCTGCCTGCATCAGGGGCCCTTAGCCATGAGCTTGTGAAGCTGCCAGGGAGACGGCATAGGATAACGGTTAAGAACAAGTTCTCCTGCTTACATTCCTGTCTCTGCCACTCACCAACCGTGTGGCCTTAGACAAGCCGCTTAACCTGCCTGGGCCTTGGGCTCCTCGCCTATAACATGGAACGGGAGGTGTGACTGGCTGGATGGGAAGGTTTCTTGGGGAAGGCACCAACCCTGGCTCAGAAGAGAGAGGAGCAGGTGGCTTTGCCTCTGGAGTGAAGACCCTTGGGCAGGTAGTTCAGTGACCGGCCACAGTGGCCTCTTAAGGAAATCCCATCCCACAGCCCAAGTGACAGCATGTGTTCTGAGGTCTGGTCTTCCTCTCATGACATTCCTTCTGCCCACAGATGTACCGAGGATTCACCAAGATGCCCCATGTGCAGTACATCCACACAGAAGCTTCTGAGAGTCTCTGTGGCCTTAAGCTTGAGGTCAACAAGTACCAGTACCTGCTGACAGGTAACGGCCCACTCCAGCATCTAGGTCAGGGTTTGGCCAAGGTCCACGGCTCTTCAGTTCAGAGGATGAAGGGGTTGTAGTCAGAGCAGTGTTCTCAGGGCCCTGGTGATGTGCCCGCTGAGTTGTAAAAGAGTTATCTAGAGCTGAGTCTATCTTACTCGGCCAGTGGTGGGAGCTTGAAGTTCCTACGTGAGGCTGGGTTTTACTTATTTTTTCAAATTAATTTTTATTGGAGTACAGTTGCTTTAGGAAGCTGGGTTTTAGTCTCCATTCTACCACTGATTGGGGAGGAAATCTAGTTTTGCAATTTCTCAGCTTTACTATAAGTAAAAAGAAATTGCTAGTACCTATTGCTTTCCACATCTGTCAACCTATTAGGTCTGTCTTTTAAAGTTATCCACTTTTAGGCAATCAGTGGAGAAAAGGAAGAAAACAAAAGCAAGAACAAAAAGTCACTGATGTGAGAAGAGAAAGTTGGTCTCTGACCCCAGCTCCAGTGCTCACTGGGTTTGTGGACCTTCCACAAATCGCTTAACCTCTCCAAGCTTAAATTTTCTGCATTTGGAAAATGGGAATACAATCCATCCTAAAAGGTGTTGGAGAGGATGAAATAAAATCATGGGACTGAAAAGTACATAGTACATACATTTCCTGGCCTAAGGAGATTACTCAGTAGGCATGAATTCCTTGTCTTCTGGCTGGGTTCTGGACAAAATAACTCTTCCCTTGTCTCTTTCCTCCTCTAGGCCGTGTCTATGATGGCAAGATGTACACAGGACTGTGTAACTTCGTGGAGAGGTGGGACCAGCTCACCCTCTCCCAGCGCAAGGGGTTGAACTATCGCTATCACCTGGGTTGTAACTGCAAGGTAAGCCCCAGGGAGCAGGCAGGGGAGGTGCTGGCTTGCAGCCCTAGAAACGTCAGCTCCTCCAGTACTGGGCGCTGGGCCCTTGGGCTGGGAAGGGCGTACATGTCAGGCCTGGGCAGAGGGGCAGGTCTGAGCAGGGGTGGAGAGGAATGTGGCACCTATGCTGAGCAGCGAAGGAGAGGAAAGAATGCCTTTCTGCTGTAATCTGTGCTGCCCACTTTGCAGCTGCTGGGGCAAGAGAACTCTTCAGCATTCTTGACCCCCTGCCCCCACTGTGGCTCAAGGTTGTAGAAGGTACAGGATCCTTAATGGCAGGTCCTGCCAAGCAGTCCCAAGTGGGCTTGCCTAGGCAGCTGACTCACTGGTGGCCCCCACCCAAGGCGGCTTAACTGGTACAGGACTGCTGATACCACTTGCTTCAGAAGGTCACTCTTCAACCTGGCCCAACTTCTTGACCCGAGCACAGAGTTAGGGCCCACAGCCTTGCTGCTGTGGGAGGCAGTTGGGCCAGTCTCTCAGTTAATTCTCCTAACAACTCTGCAAAATTGAGAGAACAGTGATTACTACTATTATAGTTTTAATTATCTCCATTTTGCGGATGAGGAAACAGGGGCCCAGAGAGTAGTTAGGCCTAAGTCACACAGCTCACTAAGTCTGATTTCCAACCTATGGCAGCTGGACTCTACATTTTTATGCTTTAATCTTTCTGATTTCTCAATTTTGTACAACTGCTGAGAACTCCCATGCTTGCCTGTTACCACCTGAGAGGAAAAGCTCTCCCAAATATCTAATTCTACCACTTTCTGACTGTGTGACTTGGGGCGAGTTACTTAACTTCTCTGAGGCTCTATTATTTGTAAAAGGGAGATAAATCAGTTGTGAGAATTAAAGAATAAGATAGAAGCACTCAGCAGAATGTCTGGTACACAGTAGGCGCTCAGTAAATACTGGTGAGTGTTATTTATATTGTCCTCACTAAGGGAGGGATGTGGCTGGCCTCCACCACAGAGAACTCAAGTTCTGAGTCCAAACTTGGGCGAGCATCAGGCCTAAGTCCACCAACCTTTGGTTGTTATCTCACTGCAGATCAAACCCTGCTACTACCTGCCTTGCTTTGTAACCTCCAAGAACGAGTGTCTCTGGACCGACATGCTCTCCAATTTCGGCTACCCTGGCTACCAGTCCAAACACTACGCTTGCATCCGGCAGAAGGGTGGCTACTGTAGCTGGTACCGAGGATGGGCTTCCCCGGACAAAAGCATCATCAATGCCACAGACCCCTGAGCGCCAGACCCGGCCCCACCTCACCTCCCTCCCTTCCCACTGAGCTTCCCTTGGACACTAACTCTTCTCAGATGATGACAATGAAATTAGTGCCTGTTTTCTTGCAAATTTAGCACTTGGAACACTTAGAGGAAAATCTATGCTGTCATATGGAGTTTATTTGGAACCATCCTCCTGGCCCCACCCCTCCCTTTTTTTTTGGTCTTTGACATCACCCATTTCCACCTGGAAATCTTTGGTGTCGTGCCAGAAAGAATGAGGAATGGGTACTCCTATTCTTCGTGATGATATAATCTATATTTTTCTAGGAAAACAAAAATTGAAAGACTACCCGATTAGGGCACTGTAACATCTACCCTTCTTTCTTCTTCCCCATCTCACCATCTCCCAGGCTCTCCTCCCTCTGCCCTTCTCTTCCCTCTTCACAGTACATAAAGGACACAGACAAGGAGGCTGCTGAAAAGCCAACTGTTTCAAATCAGTCAAGGGCAGCCAGCAGATAGACCCAAGGTACGCGGAAGATCTCACACACCGAGGAGATGCTACTGCATGTCCTCACCAGGCTGTGTCTGTCTGTGTCTGCACGTCAGAGTGAGGGAGGGAAGGAAGAAACTGCAGGAGGGTCTGGATGATGCAGCACACACACAGTTCCCCCATCCCACCGATGCTTGGGTTGACCAGATGTTTCTGCGTCTGGAGCAAGCAGCCAGGCCAGAATAACTTCTTGGTTGATGAAGACTTAAACATCTGCCTGAGGTCAGGAGGCAATGTGCCTTAGACAAAAGCTCAGGTGAGAGACTAAGATGAATGTCTTTCCTCTCCTTACTTCCCACGAGATTTCCTCCTGGAAACGTCTTCGGTAGATCTGGCCAGGAGCTTGCCTTTATGTAAATTGGAGAAATATGAACACCATACACTATCCACAGATATAGAACAAGTAGATTTGGGTAGAGGATATTATTTCCAAAGTAGCATTTTAGTTCACCTAGGGGGGTGTGTTTGCATACACATTTACATATACCCAAGTGGGGACATAAGCTAATTTTTTTTTTTTTTACAGGACACAGAATTCTGTTCAATGCTGTTAAATATGCCAATAGCTTAATCTCTTCTATTTTGTTGTTGTTGCTTGTTTGAAGAAAATCATGACATTCCAAGTTGATCTTTTATTTTTTTTTTTCATTTTAATTAAAATTTGAAATTCTGAGCACCCTCAGCATCCCTCTAATTGGGGTCATCTGACCTCTGTCCTCCTTTTCTCCTGCTTCATGTTTGGGGCCTTCATGTAACTGCCTTTACTGGCGTGGCTCAGATGGGAGATGCGAGTTAGTGTGGGTCAGGGCCTGGGCACAGGAAGGAAAGCTGCAGTGTCCTGCCTTGGCTAGATGGCCACCTTTCCTGGGTCTGGGGACAACTTGCTCCTTTTCCTGTAGCTTACTGGCAGGTGAATGCCACCTTCTAAGGCCCTCACCTCATAGAATTAAAAGTGGTGGTCACTGGGAAAACCTGACTCTGCAAACAGCTGTAGGGTTTTTGTTGTGTTTTTTTGAAATAAAACTATAATATAAATTCTCTGATTAAATAAAATTATTTTAAGTTTTAGTGTTGACAGTGAGATGCCAAGAGTAGGTGATAAAGTATATTTTACAGAACTGAGGATGCTAGGATGGTTACATTTAACATGATGGCTCTGTCTCTTTTTTCAGATTATGGGTATTTGTCCTCTATTAGTATTTGTATCTTCAGTTCATTCCACTTTAGGAAACAGAGCTGCCAATTTAAACGGGAGAAAAAAAAGAAGCAGACAACACAATGTAATGTCTCGCTCACAAACACAAATGCCCAGGCAAGGTGTTTGGCAGAACCTCAGAGCGAGAAGGCAGTCAAGGCATCTGGTTTCCTCCAGACTGGTCTCATTACCTAGTACCTTTCACCTTGTGGTTGTGACATTTGGCATGCAAGAAACAGCAAGCTTTGCTCTCTCAGTGGGGCAGCGTAAGCAGAAGGAGCTGAATTCAGCAGGCCAGTGGTTTTTAAGGGGTAAGCCCCAGACTTGGTGTTTAAAGATTTTCTTAATTTGAACCTCAAAGTTCTACAAGGTGGAACCCCTAACCCGATCTGCACAGGTGCCCTCCCACAACTGGACATCAGTGTGACCTCCAAGAGGCATCTGGCTATTCTTGGTCCCTGGTGGGGTCACCTCCACTCACACAAAGAGGGACTTGAGGTGAGGCCTGAGGACAAATCACCTGAAGTTTCCCTCTGAAAAGTTGGTGGAACCACAGTCCCATCTGCCAGGCCCTGGCGAGGAGAACAGCAGGTCCTGAGCAAAGAAGGGTCCTTTGCAGAGTGATGTCAGAGGGCGGTTTTTGAGCTTTCTATAAGCTATAGCTTTGTTTATTTCACCTGTTCACTTACTGTATAATTTAAAGTCATTTATGTAGCTGAGACACCTCCGTATTTCATTCATTTCATGAACGTTTTATTTTGCTAAATCTTATGTCATGTGTAGGCTGTAATATGTGTACACTGTGTTTAAGAGAAATGAAAAAAACAAAACCCACATGCCACCATTTTTCTGAATCAAATTCTACAGTGGAATGGAGGGTAAAGACTTCTACTGTGCAGGCAGCTAGACTGGTAAATGGGGGAACTAGAAGGAACGAGCACTGCAGAGTCCTCTAGACTCCTTCCTCCCTGTTGGCATCCTAGTGCTTTCTGGACTACGAAGGAGGAGAGAAAAAACAGCAAGTACATTCACATCCTTGCTCTGTATCAACTGGTCCTGGGCACTCTGCTGGTTATTCCCATTCCTTTTCCCCTCTAGTCCATCCGTCCACCCCATTGAGAGCCATGGTTTCACCTAAACATCCAGGGCCACGGGACCTGTGATTCTGAGATGTCTTGGCCTCCTCTGGCCCTCTCTTCTGCCTCCCTATGCAGGAGGCACCACATCTAGGCTCTTAACTCTCAGGCCAGTGCTCCATCTTGCCAGCACTGGGAGACTCCTGTGCTTTTTTACCCTTGCACAGCCCCAGAAACATGGCAATCAGGCTACAGCCCATGAGCACCATTTTTCATACTGTGGTTCTTGAGCAATTAAAAAAACTGACTTATTGGAACAGCTGTCTCAGAGAAACTGTGGTCCCCAGAAGACAACACCCTCCCCTGCCTCTGTCCTTCATCATGTGCTAGCTGACCAGCAACATGGATTAACCAAAAATGACACCCAATGTTTGGCTCCTGGCTGTGAAAGTAAAAATATCACTAAAAGAGTTTCACACAAGAAAAACACTTTAAAAATTCTGACGGCAAAAACAAAACACAGTGGGCGAGTGTTGGGGAGATGGATTATCAACAGCTTCCAAACCGGCTCCTGGGAGGCACGAGAAGGGCTCACGGTCCGAGGGGAGGGGCTTCATGAATTCTCCCAGGCACCACCCTCCTTCCTCCGTAGCTGGTCTGCTGTCCTGAGACCCAGAAGTGATGGAGAGAAACCAACTAGAGAAAACCCTGTCTGGAAGGAATGTATTTGTTGCTAAATTTTGTAGCACTGTTTACAGTTTTCCTCCATGTTATTTATGAATTTTATATTCCGTGAATGTATATTGTCTTGTAATGTTGCATAATGTTCACTTTTTATAGTGTGTCCTTTATTCTAAACAGTAAAGTGGTTTTATTTCTATCACATACCTGCAGTCTCTTGCTTTTTTGTGTCCTGACCGCCACTGGGGGTTATGGCGACCACAGAGGGTCTCAGAAGTCAGGTCCTGCCTGCTTTGGCCCCTGGCCTGAGTCGCTTCCCTCCATTCAATTCCACAGTATGGACCCACCCTGCCCCAGCCCTTTCCCCAGGCGGGAGCATTTTCAGGAGAGGCATCCTAGACTTCCTGTGGCAGCTAGTCCAGCTCTGACCTTCTTCCCTGATTCTATGACCAAGGTTCGCCCCAGTTCTATGGAATCTGGATCAACATCTAATTACCTGTTAGTGGTTCGGGTATTCCCAGACTGGAGCCCTGACTTAGCCTTCCCTATTTTCTTTCTTAGAATCTCAACCTAGTGGAAGTGGGAGGGGGAGGCTCAAACAGCAGTCCTTGATGCCAAATGCCTGCCTGGAATTTCAAGTATGACTTGGCCTAGTTGGGAATGCCAGGAACTCACTACAGCCGTGCAACACCCCTCCCCCACCCCGGCCCCACTCAGAACTTACAGCTGGGCCTGACACCCTCAATGGGCTGGGCTGGCGGCAAACCCCTCACCCAAATATTATCCCACTGTTGACAATGTTTCAAGGTATGGCTTTGCCCCAATTTTAAAACTACTCTATTTTGAGAACCTATTGTACGCCACTGAGAAGGCAATGGCACCCCACTCCAGGACTCTTGCCTGGAAAATCCCATGGACAGAGGAGCCTGGTGGGCTGCAGTCCATGGGGTTGCTGAGAGTCGGACACGACTGGGCAACTTCACTTTCACTTTTCACTTTCATGCACTGGAGAAGGAAATGGCACCCCACTCCAGTGTTCTTGCCTGGAGAATCCCAGGGACGGGGGAGCCTGGTGGGCTGCCGTCTGTGGGGTCGCACAGAGTCAGACACGACTGAAGTGACTTAGCAGCAGCAGCAGCAGCAGTGGACGCCAAGCACAGTACCCTGTACACATGACCGTGTTAAATCACAACAACCCAGTGAAGTGGTTCCACCGTCATCCATGGTTTTCAACCAAGGAAGCTGAGGCTCACAGAGATCCAAAGGCTAGTAAGCAGACAGAACTGGGGTTCAAACTCAGGCTGGTTTGAGGATAAATCCTAAATTTTCTTCACCGTTTCTCACTTTGTTGGAATATGCCGGGTTCCACATGCCCCCTTCTTGTTCCAACCAGCACACCCTGGCTGGTAGGACACCTCACTAGATCAGATACAAGGGAAAGATGGTCAATGAGAAACATTTTTGCCTGCTTAGACTGTCCCCCCACCTGGAGACACCTATCAGTGTCTCCAAATAGGACTTGGAAGCTCAGTTGCCTAAGCTTGGGACTAAAAGCAGACTGTTGGAACCCTGTTAACCATCTTGTGCCCCAAGACTCGTGTTCTTTGCAAGGTATGCATGGGGCCATGGCCCTGCATTCCTTTAACCAGTTTAACAAGACCACTGACCATGAGAGCAGGCATGTCACGGACTCTTTCCAGCAGCCCAGAACTCTTCCATCCAACTTCTGGCCACAGGATGGAGAGCTCCCCACCTCATACTCAAAAAGACGTTCACCTTTCCCACCCTCCAAACGGGAGGCTATCCCACATATTCAAAGCTAAACTCCAACCACTTCCCAGCAACAACCTTGGGTATATTCAAAAGTTTGAGGGCAAAGAGGATGCACAAGGAAACTGCCCTTTGACGATTAATGGAAACAAAATATCACTGCTTTTATTAAAATAAGAGTTGAAACCAAGTCCTGCACAGGGTTCACATGAAATAACATTCTACCTTAGAAACATCTTTCACCTTTACTATAAACCTTTGTTTCCAATTGCCAGCTCAAGTTGTCCCCTGATTTGCTGAAAATTCCATATGCCACAGAATGCTGTGTATCTTTGTCATTTACTCTACCACCTGAAATTTCACCTGGAGACCTGACTCTGCCCCTGGAAAGCCAGGTGTTCCCACAGGATGTCACAGCTCTTCCTTAGTGCTTCGGCGGTCAGGAAGCAGCCCCCATGCTGACCTCCTCCATTCAAATGGACTGAGTATATGGACATCTGTATTTATTCCATACCACAAAAATAATCAGAGCGAAAAAAGGTACTCACCATTGGCTTGTGATTGGGGAAAAATGTTTGCTCCACAAGCGGGAACTTCTCAGGACCCAGCGAATGGAAGATCTTGATGAGCTGAGAGAACTAGGACAGAATATGACAGAACATTGGTCAACCACTGCTTCCTGGTATGGCGAAACATCCCACTTGATCCCAGGCCTCAAGCACCTATCTGCTCCAGTAGCTGCTCCCTGTCCCCGGGATAAAGACCAGAGTCCTTGACTGGACATTCGTCCGCTCCAGTCTCCTCCATCATCCACCTTACTCCGCAGCCCTGGGAGCTCATTCTGTGCCCAGCACTGTGCTGGCCAACACACACAGCTATATATACATGGCATGTAAACATCCATGTGTTGTTCAGGGGCAACGCACTGAACATGTGAGACCAGGTCTGGAGGAAAGACAGCCTGTGGGCAGATGGCTGAGATAACAACATCTTGCTGGAGGGAAGTGAGGGGCTTGTGGGACCTGGAAGAGGAATAGACAGGGGGTGATGACGACTTCAGGAGCAGATGATATAAGAGAAGGAGGAAGGGCATTCCAGTGTGCAGTGAGACAGCTGTGTGCTAGAGATGCTCAGTGGACAATGAGCTGGGAATTCACCCATCAGGCAAAGGGAGCTGTCGGTGAACAAAAGCAGAGAAGAGCAAGGTAGACTCTGATCAGAAAGAAGAAATCAGGTGCAGTGTAAGGCCTAATGTGGATGCCTAGTGGCTGGAAGAGGAGCTAAGTCTTGTGCCAAACTGACTTTGGGGTAAACTCAATACTGAGAGCTCACAAGAACAGAACAGATAACTTAGGAACTCTCCGCATCATGCCAGGATTGGAAGACTCTTGGGCTGTAGCCCGCTGCTGTGGTGCAACATGCTGTCAGGTTAGTAGGCTTGAGGGACCTCAGAAATATGAGAAATGATGGGAGGGTCCCTCATTCTACAGATAAGGAAACTGAAGTCCAGAGAAGGAGAGTAATTCCATAATCAACTAAGAGTTTTGGAGAATGTCCATCTTCACTACTTACTATTAGCAACCTAAGTCTCAATTTCCTCTTCTGTCCAATGGAGACATTAGAAATACCTACTCATCAGGGTGAAGATTAAATATAATATGCATGTGAAAGGCTCAACACAGTGCAGTTAGTACTAATGAATTGTACTTGCTACCATCACCAAGACTATGTGGGAAAACAAGGATGGTGAACTAACACCGCTGAGGACCCTTCCTGGGTTGTTGCAGGCCTAAAAGCTTAGTCAGGGAAGAGTGAGGAGGAGACCAAGGCCATAGTAACAATGGTTAAAGACTATCCATATCTACTAAATGAACGCATATGTGCATTCAATAAATCCTGAGTGCCAGCTCTGCAGAAACCTTGTCACCATGCTCAAAGAGTGAGAGCAGCAGGGTACCCTCTCACCACTGACATTATTATAACGTAACACTGTACCATAACATGCTACAAAATATCTGTTAGGTAATAACTACAAGAAGGGGTTTGGGAGCCAAGTTGTTTCTTCAGTTGCTTTGAATAAAAGACTCCCTTCATGACTGAGCCTCCCCGCTGGGGAATGGGTCCATTTCAGGGCCAGGAGGCCAGCCCCTGCTTCCCCCTTCCTTCTGAGTCAGGCTGGCCCCGCACCTACCACCCAGGGCTTGCTGCAGAAGTTGTAGATAGAATAGAGGGAGTTGACGGCAGGCAGCCCTCCATACTGGAGGCCGATGACCAGGCTGCGGTAGTCTTCGCCCAAGGCCATGCTGTAGGCGTGCTGGCGGACAAGAATGAAGTCTGGCTTGAAGGATCTGCCAAGAGAGGGACCAACAGCAGTGTTACATACTTGATGGGCTGAGGGGACAACCAGGACCCCAAGCCAAAGCCTGCTGGGGGCAGCACCTCAGTTCGGAATGGGGACAGGGTGGGGGAGTGGGGATGAGGAAGACCAGATGCAAACACACAGCAGCTGCAAAGTAAAAGGACTGAAAACAATTCACATTTTCTTTTATTTCTTTTTAAGGCTGCTTTCTAAACTTTTTATACTGAACAAGTATTTAATTTGAAAATGGAAAAAAAAACATATCAATTCAGTGAACATCCTGTGGTTTTACTAGGCACTGCGGCAGACACACAAGTTACTGGGTCCTCACGATTGTCCTGGGATGTGGGTGCTGCTGCCGTCAATTCCGTCTCACAGACGAGCACCCGGAGGCTCGGGAAGACCAGGTCACTTGCTCACAAAGACACACTGCAGGTAAGTGGCACGGCCAGGGCTGTACAGCCTCAGGGCCCGGATCACAGTGATGGTGCCGCGCAGTTCCCTTCTAGTGCGTCTCCAACGCTTGTCCCTTTCAAGCGGCAACCTCTGGAAAGCAGCAAGAGTAGTGATGCCATGGCATGAGAACATGCCAGGCTCTGCCAGGTCCCTCTGGAGATAAGATCCTGACTGAAGCTCACAAGCAGACCGGGGTAAAGTCAGGACTATTTCTCCAATTTACAGATGGGAACACACTGCAAGTCAGAGATGTTGTGAACTTCCTCAAATCACAAAGCTGGGAAGCAGGAGAGCCACGTTTGAACACAGGTCATCTGACTCCAAGTCCACATGCTCCACCCTCCATCACACGGCTCCAGGGAGCTTCACACAGTGTTTCATTCACACCGCCAAGGATCCACCTGTTTCTGGATTCCTTACTTCTAAGTCCAGAGAAAATCAAGACTCACAGTAGGTAGGTGGTTTATACTTAAAATGGTGTGATCCATCTGACTCATCCAGACACAGACACGTAGCTTCAAATAAACTGTAGTTCTTCAAAATAATTCAAATATAAATTAAAATAACTCTCAAAAGGCAAAGACTTGCCCCCCAGGGAAGACACTTTTTGAATTGCTCTGAGCTTGGGCCTTATGGTGCCTGTCCCCAGGATCAGGGTCATTACAAGAACATGTTGAAAGAATGAATGATGTACATAAACATCACATCCCATTCCCAAAGAAAAGGGCAAAGGAGCCCCTGGCTAAGCTGTAACTGATCCTGAAGGTGGCCGTGTGGACGGTGACACCCGAGTGTGGGTGGCATGTGCTCACGGAAGCAGTCAGTGATGTCACTGTGGTTAGGGCCGGGGTTGGCTAGAACCTTGGAGCTGCTATGCCCACATCCCTGCTGCACTCTCAGAGACGAATTAGTCCACCAGTGCATATTACAGACGGGGAAACTGAGCCCTATAGCCAGGCAGCGACACGGCCCAGGCCACCCAGCAACACCACGGCCCAGGGGGAGGACGTTCCGCGTCCCTTCTCTCCTCCTGCCTCCCTGCCCTTTGCCCTGCACCCTGCAGTGTTTCACGGCAACAGACAAGGAAGGAGGGGTGAAGGGGTGTGTCTGTCTCTAATAGGGATCCGATGACCAAAGGGGGCACTGACTTATAAGCACTTTTTACTTTTATCTGATTTTAAAAATAATATATGCTCATTGTGCAAATAAAAAACCACCCTTGGAAAACAGGAAGAAACAAAATTATCTGCAATTCTCAACACAGAAAATTCTAATAACATTTAGAATAATAAGCACATATTATTTGTGTTTTCTTATGTGTACATTATGACTCAATAATCTATTTTATGTATATAATATGCATTCATATTCATAATTGATTTTGTTTTCTATTAATTATGATTTTGCTGTTTTCTACATATTATGGTGTATTTTCCCTATCAAAATAGCTTCAGAAATATAATTTCTAATGGCTTCCTAATAGTGCACTGAATGGATATACTATATTAAGCCAACCAATCATCTATTATTATCAACTAGCCTCTTTCCAATATTTCACACATGCCCATCTTTGCACACAAATGAACCTCATTTAAAATTATTTCTTCAAGATAGAGTCTAAGAAGTGGAATTGTTGGGTTAAAGGGTATGAACGTTTTAAAGGTACTCAGAAAACTCTCCCTTTTAAAATGTGCACATCACCAGGGCACATGACACTGTCCGTCTCACTGCAGCCTCATCAGGACAGCAGTTTTCACAAAATGCATTTTTCAATTTGATAAACTATTTCCCTCTAAAGATACCCTGCACCCCATTTCTGTTTCAGTTTGCATTTTTATGATTTTAGTAAGACGGAATACTTTTAATAACCATATGTACTTTCTTTACTATAGACGTCTGCTCACATCTTTCCTCATTAAAAAAAAAAAAAATGGGGTCTCCCTGTTTCCTCATTGACATGAGCTCTGAGCTAGGATGGTGCCTTCATCTGTCATGTGTGGCAATGTTTTTACTAGTTGATTGTCTTTTTATTTATGACTGTGAATCTTAACAAAACATGTGAACACATTTTCCATTCCCCCTGAGTCTTTCCCTTTTGATTCTGCTCTCTGCTTTGAAGCTCCGAGGGTCCGCTGGGGCCCCGGTTCTGACGGCGCGACGCGCCCTCCTCCCAGCAGTGTGGTCTCCCTCTCAGACAACAGTGCCAGCAGATGCGGTGCCTCACTCGGGGGACTCCACTCTGCTCTGGGAGGAAGTAAAAGTCTTGCGCTGGCCAGAATCCGATGGCTTGTCTCGGGATGCTCCAACTCTAGTCCCGGATATTACGGTGCTCTCTCTCTAGAGCACCTAGAACTCACCTCTAAACCAGATCTCTCTTACTCTTTGAAATAAAGTAGTGGCAACCTCCACTTTGTCTTCCAGGATTTGAGAACTTATCTCAAGCTTCCATATTCCAAGTGCTCTTTTAAAATTACATATCAGCTCCATGCTCAAAACCCTCAGAAGGCTTCTGTCTTTCTGATGACAAATCCTCACCTCCTTACCATGGCTACAAAGCCCCTGCCTGCCTCTCCATTATCATTTCTGCTTTCGCCCTCCTTCACCTCCACCAAGGGCTTCCCAAGTGGCACTAGTGGTAAAGAACCTGCCTGCCAATGCAGGAGACGTAAGAGTTGTGGGTTCGATCCCTGGGTCGGGAAGATCCCCTGGAGGAGGGCATGGCAACCCACTCCAGTATTCTTGCCTGGAGATTCCCATGGACAGAGTAGCCCGGAGGGCTACAGTCCATAGGGTCATAAAGAGTTGGACACGACTGAAGTGACTTAGCAGCAGCAGCACCTCCACCAAAAGCACACTGACAACTGCTCCTCCCTTTAATTTCTTTTCCTGGAGGCTCTTTTCCCAAATGGTGTGTGGCTGCCTCATTCTTGTCACTTATTGGCTTAAATTCATTTCCTGAAGGACACCTGTCCTGTTAGCTCTATTAAAATTTTCCTCAACCCTCATATTGCCCTATTTTCTTCACAGCTCTTATGACAACTGTATTTCTCCAGTTTATATACTTAGTTGTTTATTGTCTGTCTCTCCCCTCTAAAGATGTCAGCTCAATGAGAACAGGGGACCTGCTCAGGTCCTTATCAGTATTTTTAAACGAATGATGAAGCTAATGAATGCACATACACACAAAAGAAGGAGGGCTTCCCAGGTGGCGCAGTGGTAAAGAATCCTACAATGAGGAAGACCTGGCTTGGATCCCTGGGTTGGGAAGATCCCCTGGAGGGCAAGGCAACCCACTCCAGTGTTCTTGCCTGGAGAATTCAGTGGACAGAGGAGCCTGGCAAATAGATAGAGTCAACAGGGTTGCAAAGAGTCGGACACAACTGAGTGACTAACACTACTGTTATGAAAGAATGAGTGAATGCGAAGTAGAAAAAGGAATGACCTCTTTTCTTGTGGTCCTAGAGAAGAGAAACAGGATTGATGGCCAAAGTAGCCAGGAAATTAACACGTGGCCCCTAATAACCAGAGGGCTGCCTTACAATGAGTCCTGTGTTCCTGGAGATATGTTAGCATCACCAAGAAAGTTTTAACCCTAGGAAATGCAAGTTGGACCCTATGACTGCTTAAGATCCTCAGATACAATATGTGAGAAATAAACACTCTCCATGAGTACTATATCAGGGCAAACCAGGCGTGTGTCACAGGTCAAATTCTGCCATTGGCTGCTGCACAGAACGCCCAGTGTCTTCCATACAGCCTGGGATTTGCATGGAAGGTGAAGAATTAGAGACACCAGCATGCAGTTCCTCCCTCTACACCCAGCACCCAAGGTTCCCTGCGCAGTGAGGGAATAGCCACGTCCTGCATGTCACCCCACCATCCAAGGATGTAGTCAGTAGTTTCAAGCCCTGACAGTGGGCCAAGCACCCCTGTAGAGGCTGGAAATCCTAAGATGATTGGGACATCATTCCTCCTTTCACAAGACTCACAGTCCTAGAGGAGATGGGTGCAATGCTAAAGGATAAGGATTTGCTAAAAGAACAAATAAAAAAGTGAGTGAGTGAAACAACAGAGGCAAATACAAAACACTAAGGTGGCCCAACTCTCTCTGGGGAGGGTGTGGGTGAGTGTGTGCCGAAGGTCTCGGGTCAAGAAAGAAAGATAGGGGTTTGTCACGTGGACAGGGTTTTAAGGGTTTCCAGGTGGAGGGAACAGCACCTGCAACTGAATGCAGGGATCCCCGAAATGAGAAGACAGTGGTCTGTGAGGTTTTATCTGCTCAGTATACTTCTCTTTTGGAGGGGGAAATAGACTCCCTGATAAAATTCTCTCCAATCAGAGAACTGCATTCCTCTGGGCAGTAACTGATCTAAGGATTGCATTGCTGATGTCAAAAGGGTTGTCACAATCCTCCTTGAGTGGCCAGCTAAGCTCGAGTGACATCATCTGGGTTGACAGACAGCGTTTTCCTGCTCCATGAAAGGATCCCACCTGTAACAGGGAGACCCAAGGCTGTCTGCCTCACTGAGCCCCTGAATCCTCCTAAGCCTAACACTGGAGCCATCCTTCTCTTCTGAGTTACTTGAGCTATTGGTGGTGGTTTAGTCACTAAGTCGTGTCTGACTCTTGCGACCCCATGCAGCCTGCCAGGCTCCTCTGTCCATGGGATTCTCTAGGCAAGAATACTGGAGTGGGTTGCCATTTCCTTCTCCAGGGGATCTTCCCGACCCAGAGATCGAACCCGGGTCTCCTGCATTGCAAGCAGATTCTCTACCAACAGAGCTATGAGGGGATCTTCCCACTGGAGCTATTAAGTATTCTATTTTGCCTGCTGCTACTGCTAAGTCACTTCAGTCGTGTCTGACTCTGTGTCACCCCATAGATGGCAGCCCACCAGGCTCCCCTGTCCCTGGGATTCTCCAGGCAAGAATACTGGGGTGGGTTGCCATTTCCTTCTCCAATGCATGAAAGTGAAAAATGAAAGTGAAGTCGCTCAGTTGTGTCCGACTCTTAGCAATGCCAAGGACTGCAGCCTACCAGGCTCCTCCGTCCATGGGATTTTCCAGGCAAGAGTACTGGAGTGGGGTGCCATTGCCTTCTCCGCTATTTTGCCTACACTGGTTTAAAGTGGGTGTGGTGCTCGCCCTCACTATTGCTCTGACTAGTATTGGGCAGAAATGGCAAAGTCTGCAATTGGCAACATGGCAGGAGCATAAAGTCTGATGAGGTGGTGGCAAGAGATACGGTTGGGTAAACATTCCCAACAACTCTCGTGAACCCTTTCCTGTTCTTCTGCCTCCACAGGCCCTCTGGGCACATGACCTGTGTCTTTCATGCCTCAGCAAGAAGACCTCCTTCAGTCCCACACAAGCTGGCACATCCTGACTAGAGGCTGTACCTGGGTTTTCTTATTCCTTAGACTTAAAATGAACTATCTTATATGGTTTCTGATCCCAGGTCTTTCTCGGAAGCGGCAGTCGATGCTGGAGAGGAAATCAAGGACAACAGACAATTAAATGGTAGAGACGGGACAGGTGATGCATTGCTGGGAGATCAGCAGGTGCTCCAGGCAGTGTCAAGTGCGGGGCCAACGGCTTAGTGACTTTGCATCACTGGAGAAGCATAATAATTCCCTCAATATGCAGAAGCCTGCAGTGGCCAGAAAAGATTTTGACTGGGCTTTGCCTGGGGCCTAAGTTAATATGCAGAAGCCTCGTTATTCTCAGCCACCTGACTGCTATTTTGTCACAGTCCCTTTTCTGAAAGAGCCAGGCTGACTAAGGGACAGTGTTGCTAACTTTGGTCACATGTTGACCGACCCATCAAAGCCAGAGGAGACCCCAGTCATGCCTGGGAAGTCTCTGGACTTCTGATATCCATGCCCACCAGCAGAAACTTCAGGTGTCCTTGGAACTTCTCCCACTTCTCACACTCCTTCCCCATCCGCCTCCACCTCTGAAAATACCAACTCAGGTACCAAATCTGTGGGAAGGAGACCAAGAGGACTGAGATCCTCAGCCATAACAGGTGTCCTGAGGAAACGCAGAGCGGAGTCCATGCTCCTGAAGGCTGTGGACCACCACTGTGCAACAAGGACAGAACCGAGGAGACGTGCATGCCAGGCAGATGCGGGGCCTTGAATGGGCCATATGGAAGGACTTGAGGAATTAGCGATGCTTCCCGCCAGCCCGAGGGCTGCAAGAAATTAGTCCAGGCCGAAAAGAAACTAGGTGGTGGCCGACCAGGAATCTGGCGAGGAGAGGACAACAGGAGGCCGCAGAGGGGTCGGTGGGGGCCGCACAGCAGCCGCCAGCCACACGGCGAGTAGGCAGTGGGGAGGGGCCCGGCGGGGTTTACACACAGCCAGGCTCTCTGGTGAGTCGGGGGCTGTCTCTGTAAACTACTAGGAGGTTAATAAAACACAGACTTGAGTTGCTGGAGGAAGTAGGCTTCCTCGTCTCCCTTCTCAGCCTCAGAATCTCGGTCTCTTTATCTCAGTCTCTTCTCCCTTTCATTTCAGAGAAGTTCTTGCGACTCCACCCTTGCTCTATCCTTCTTCTCCATCACCCTGGGGATCCCACATGTTCTGGGTTGAATTGTGTGCCCCCAAAAGATACATCGAAGTCCTGAGTCCTGTTCCTGGCTGTGTGACCTGATTTGGAAACAGGTCTTAGTAGATTTAATCAAGTTAAGGTGAGGTCATACTGGAGTAGAGTGGGCCCTAACCCAATGCCTGGATCTTTATAAGAGAAGGTTAATCTGGATGCAGACACAGAGAGGAAGAGGAGAACTCCATGTGACGATGGAGCCAAACATTAGAGCGATGTGTCGACACGTCAAGGAATGTCAAGGATTGCTGGCAACCACGAGAAATGAGGAAGAGACAGGAATGGATCCTCAGCTAGATCCTTGAGAGGGAGCATGGCCCTGCTGACACCTTGATCGCAGACTTCCTGCCTCCAGAACCATGAGAGAATAAACTTCTGTTGTGAAAGCTGGCCAGCCTCTGGCACTTAGTTATAGCAGCCTCAGGAAACAAATACTCCACACACCAGCAGTATTTCCTCTTTCTAGCAGCTTCCTGGCTTTCTTTCTTCTTGTGCGAATCCATCCACCGCCCCCTCCTCACTTCCCAAAACAACAACCCTGACTCCAACAATAAGAAAACCTTTGCTTCAAGGTTGAAAATGAATGACAGTTAAGTAATGTTTACATAACTTTATGTAAAAGAGTTAACAAATCAACACACAGATAAGTGTATGGAGATTTATTTGGAAGGATGTTCACCAAAAACGCTAAGCTGGCTATCTCTGAAGGGTGGGGTGGGAAATGGGGGGTTTTACATTCTCTTAAGACCTTTTTGTACTATCTGCACTTTAAAAAAAAAAGAGTACAAAGCATTTTTACAACTATGAAAAAACAATGAGGTTTATCTTCATTTTGGAAAAAAATGATAAATGTAACAATGATGTAACATCATGGAAAATGCTTATGGGACCATTTTACGTGACATAAAACAATAGAAAAGAGAATCTGTGTTATGACTAAAGCACCATAAACATGATACGACTGGAAGGCTAGATGGAACACTGCTCATTCGTTAAGGTGGTGAGGCTATAGGTAATTTTGTTTTGAAAATTTCCATTTTTGTTATACCATGCTTTGGGCATTAACCAAAATTTTGGTTGGCATAAACAAGTAACTGAAGGTAAAACAATCCCCTTCACTTGGCCTGGCGGCCATAACTAGCCCCTCCTCCACTCCCTGCCATTGCTACAATATGTGCCTACAGCCCCAGTTCCCCTGTAGCCATCTCCACCCCCATCTGCATCCGGCTGCCAGTCCCCTTTCCACCTTAGTGAACTCATAGTTGAGGTCATTCCTAAAAGCCAAACTCCAAGATCAAATGCACTCTGCTATGCCCTCCATTTCCCCGATCTCTGATACCAGCTAATGTTCAGGGAGCCTCCATTCTAAGCCCTCCGCATATCTTCACTCATTCAACCTGACTCATTTAAGGAGCTGCTATTTTCATCTCCAATTTCCAGATGAGGAAACTGAGGCACAGAGTGGTGAAGGAACTTGCTGAGGCTCCACAGCTGCTGTTGGTGGAACCACGAGTCCAACCTGGAAGCTGTTGGCTCTGGAGGAGGGTTTCCCACCCTCTGTACTATCGACCTTTGGACCTGGATGATTCTTCATTGTGGGAGGCTGTCCTGTGCATTGTAGGGTGTTGGGACCATCCCTGGCCTCTCCCCAAAGACGCAATAGCACCTCCAGGCCCAGCTGTGACAACTAGAAATGTCTGTAGACACTGCCAAGAGTTCTCTGGGGGCAAATTCACCCTGGTCCTCTGCAGCATGATTACCATCCGCCTTGCACTCTCCCCTTGATTCCCAGCTGTTCCCTCCCGGCTCCTCCCTATGTCTTCTCCCCTGACTGGCTCTTCTCCAAGGCTCAAGGGTGGTTCCCTGCCCTGGAAAATCACCTCTATTCAGTGGGTTCACCCACCTTGTCCTCACGGGCAATAGTGGAAATGACTCAGATTTACAGAGCACCTCCTCTGCCCCAGGAG
The DNA here is from genome assembly GCF_910594005.1 of Cervus elaphus. NCBI lineage: Eukaryota > Metazoa > Chordata > Mammalia > Artiodactyla > Cervidae > Cervus > Cervus elaphus. Next base: position 47,899,077 of record NC_057836.1, on the reverse strand, counting down.
TCATTTGTAGGCTTTATGTTCTCTTCAATCCTCACAATGACCCCATAAGAAGGAGGCTATCAATAATCTTATTTTTCAAGAAATCATCACTAATTCATAAAGATATCAAATCACTACTAGTTGTACATCTAAAACGAATATAACATTGTAAACTACACTTCAATTAAAAATAAATAAATACAAACAAAAGTAAAGAAGGAAAAATTTTTAAAAAGAAACTAAGGCACTGAGAGATTAAGCACAATAAGAACAAGTTCCACATGGACCGGAGTGCTTCAAAGTAGATGTGCACAACCAATGTGTCACCAGCATCATCATTACCTCAAATTCACTCTGCCTGGACCCCAACTCCCCCATTGTGGATCTCCTGACTTCTGTCAAAGCACCCCCAGTCTCATAGGAACCCAGGAGCTATCACCCTGAAGTCATCTGTGATTCTTCTCTCGGACCCCCCAGGTAAGGAGCCACTCCTCACTCCAGAAGTGTCTAGGATGTTCTCCTATACCCAGCTCCCCTCTCTCACTCTGTTTTTCCCTCCCATTGCCTCAGGCTCAGAATATCTCAACACACCCTTATCTCCTAAGCCCAGTCACAAGTCCCTCCTCTCACTCCTCTTTGAAGCTCAGAATCCAGACTGTTGAATGCCAAGTGTGATGTGACCTCATGGTCTCTGTCCCAGGGATTCTCAAGCTAAATGCCAGCAGAGCCCAAGCAGGTAACATCAGGCTGGAAGCTCAGAATCCAGACTGTTGAATGCCAAGTGTGATGTGACCTCATGGTCTCTGTCTCAGGGATTCTCAAGCTAAATGCCAGCAGAGCCCAAGCAGGTAACATCAGGCTGGGAGAGTGAGCCGTCTTTCCTAGCAGTGTCCTTGGTGGTCTTCTAACAGATACTGTCTTTGAAATTAAACCCAGCAACAATCTTCATTTACACAACGCTCTCTCCAACCTTTTTTAGAAGCATCAATTCAGTCCAGTTCAGTTCAGTAGCTCAGTCGTGTCCAACTCTTTGTGACCCCATGGACTGCAACATGCCAGGCCTCCCTGTCCACCACCAACTCCCAGAGTTTACTCAAACTCATGTCCATTGAGTCGGTGATGCCATCCAACCATCTCATCCTCTGTCATCCCCTTCTCCTCCCGCCTTCAATCTTTCCCAGCATCAGGGTCTTTTCCAAAGAGGCAGCTCTTCTCATCAGGTGGCCAAAGTACTGAAGTTTCAGCTTCAGCATCAGTCCTTCCAATGAATATTTAAGGACTGATCTCCTTCAGAATATACTGGTTGGATCTCCTTGCAGACCAAGGGACTCTCAAGAGTCTCCTCCAACACCACAGTTCAAAAGCATCAATTCTTCTACACTCAGGTTTCTTTATAGTCCAACTCACATCCATACATGAGTACTGTAAAAACCATAGCTTTGACTAGACGGACCTTTGTTGGCAAAGTAATGTCTCTGCTTTTTAATATGCTGTCTAGGTTGGTCATAACTTTTCTTCCTTCTTTTTAGAAGCATGCATGCCCCTTACTCTCTCTTTCATTTTCCCACTTTCGATAACGACTTGAACACTAGAAACGTTTCATCTTCCTGTAGGAGAACACAACCTCTATGACAGACGGCAGCTAATGCAGGTCTCTGTGAAGAGCTGGGGGAAGTGGGCGCTGGTGAAAATAGAAAACAGCCTTTGCTCTAGCTGCTAGGAACAAGGTCCCAGGTGGCCCTAACGACTTTCTAAAGAAGTCCAATTCTGGATATTTATAAGATATTCTCAGTAACTTAAAGGCTGATGGCTCATCAAAAAAAAATTTTTTTTAAATCATGCACCAAAAATAAATAAAGCAGAACTGCTATGGGAAAAACTCCAATGAGACTCAAGTCTCCACCTACGAAGGACAACTGTGACCCAACTCCAGCATGTGGTAGCCACATGGAAATACTGGATCAGTCTTACCAAATCCCCTGGTTTTCAAATGAAGCCAGAAACCTGCCTTTTATGTGAAGTCTTTTTGTGTAAAATCTTTCCTTTTAAAAAAACAAGGGACCACACTGTATGTGTAGACCAAAGTCGTCTAGATAAGACATGTGACCTGAAAGCTGGTAGTGTATGGTCTCCAACTTGGGGAGGAGGGGTCCTCTCTCCCACCACCACCCTCATCTACATTCCACTCCTGCACGAATTTTGAAATAATGCTTCCCTGCTGCCACTCTGCTGTTCAAACCCCTGGCACCCACGGGCAGGAGTTCCTACTTCTTCCCCTGCGGCTCAGTGCCCTCCAGAAAGTGGTCTGGGCTTCCGTTTAGCTCCGTCTCCTCCTTGCTCCTAGAATGTCCTTACACCAACGTCCATGGCCCTGCCACCGCCATGCTCATCTTCCACCCATTCATACTGTGCTCTGTCCATGTGGCTCCTATGCCTAGGAAGTACGTCAGTTGCCCAGTCATGTCTGACTCTTTGCGACCCCATGGACTGGAGCCCGCCAGGCTCCTCTGTTTATAGAGTTTCCCAGGAAAAATACTGCAGGGGGTTGCCATTTCCTTCTTCAGGGGGATCCTCCCAATGCAGAGATCAAATATGTGTCTCCTGCATTGTAGGCAGATTCTTTACCATCTGAACCACCAGGGAAGCCCATGCTTAGGAAAGTGAAAGTTGCTCAGTCGTGTCCGACTCTTTGTGACCCCATGGCCTATACGGTCTATGGAATTCTCCAGGCCAGAATATTGGAGTGGGTAGCCTTTCCCTTCTCCAGGGGATTATCCCAACCCAGGGACCGAACCCAGGTCTCCTGCATTGCAGGCAGATTCTTTACCAGCTAAGTTACAAGGGAAGCCCATGCTTAGGAAACTGCCCTCAAAAATTCCAATTCAAATCCTACCTCCTCATGATTCCTCCCCATCCTCCATTCCCGTATCTTCAGGGTGTCTGGCTTACATGGAAACTCCTCACGCAGCATCTCCTGACAGCTCACAGGTTGTGGTCTCCTAATTAACTCTTCACCTGTCCAAGACTGCCTTTATCGGGGCAGTGTTCTTGCCCCGCCTTTCAAGTCTCTTCTCCACATTGCCCAGAGACATTTTTTATGGGACACTCATCTGAGTATGTTGCTCTCCTGATTTTAGAGGCTGTCTATTGTGTGCAGATTGAAGTCCAACTGCCGTCTCACCACACACAGAATCCCAAGTCTGGTTTGAACTTTTCCAGTTCCACTGTGGTCATCTCTGGTCACATGGATGTGCATGCTCAGTCTTTCAGTTGTGTACAACTCTTTACACCTGCGTGGACTGCAGCCCACCAGGCTCCTCTGTCCATGGAATTCTCCAAGCAAGAATACTAGAGTGGGTTGCTGTGCCCTCCTCCAGGGAATCTTCTCGATCCAAGGATAGAACCCAGGTCTCCTGCATTGCAGGCAGATTCTTTTTTTTTTTTTTTTAAGTATATCACAATTTTTATTTTTACAGATTTTGATATTCATATTTACAACATTTGCTTCTTACATTTAAGCACAAGTTGACAATTAAAAGTCCCTCAGCAATTTTTGCTAAACGAATTAATAGTGAATATTTGGCTCTATTGCAGCAGATTCTTTACTGCTGAGCGACCAGGGAAGCCTGGGTTGGTCACATGGATAATAATATGCGCTCTATACTTCCACCACACAGGCTCCATCTATATCCAGAAGCCACGATCTGCCTCACCTTTGTAATTCAACACATACCTGGGGAAAACAAGGACAGCCGGCTATTCAGAGAGACTATTATGAAAATTAAGAATATCCTTCTTATTTAAGATGATAAAAAGTGAGTCCAGGAATGTTCTTTCCCGTCTACCTGCTCTTACTGTTCTTTCAAAGCTCGGTCAATAGAATGTTCCTTGTAGAATAGGCTGGTATTATTTACTTCCTGGGATAAAAGTTAACCAACACACACACATTTTAAAAAACAGTGTGGTCTCTGAATGACGAGGAGGTGGTATGTCGGTCTGTAATATCAAGCTCTGAGCGCCCGGCAGGTGTTCGGTACTAGTAGGTGCTCATGGCCACGCGTGTGGAATTGGAGTGTGCTCCAACTCCCCTTCCCAGGTCCTGGCCCATCTAAAGTCAGCGGCACTTCAACAACTAGCAGGGACAAAGCATCTCAAGACACCAAAAGAGCATGAGGAGGTGAGTGGGAGGGTGATGGGGCGGGAAGCATGGCACAGGGTAGTACCAGCTCTGCTTCTGACTTGCTGTGGGTCTCTGACACCTCAGCTTCTCCTCTCTGGGCCTCAGTTTCCTCACTGTAAAGGACAGTTTGGCTAAATGACCTCCTATGGCCCTGCTTCCAACTCCAGACTTGGAACTGAAGCTTTCAACACCCACCTCTCTGTCGTATCTGCCCGCGTTCCCTTGTGACAACCTGTCACACAGCAGTCGTTTATAAGAATCAGAATCACTGACTATTTGGTACTTGCTGAGTGCCAGGCACCCACACGGGGATTTTTAAGCTTTATCTTATCGAATCCTCACACAGAGCTCCTGTGAAGTGGGTACTTGTCTGGGGTTGGGTCCCCTAAAAGTGGTGCCTGAAACAGTCTTCCAAAGCCTATGATCCATGGAGGAGGAAGGGTGTGCTCTTGAGCGGGTAAGCGGGTGAGAGAAGCAGGACAGGAAGGGGAAGGGGCTGAGGGTGGATGTAGTCATGGCTAAGGTCTAGCCTTGGCTTGATTTGTAGAGATTTCTGGAGCACAGTCCCATGGAGTTCTCCCATCTTGAGGAAAAAGGCTCAGCTTCTGTGTCCTCAGCATTAGTCAGTTACCAGCTCGGCTGATGGGAGAGGAAAAGAGAGGGTGGCAGAAGGAGGTAGCCTTTCGGATGTCTCAGGGATGCTAATACCTTAAGCCAAAGGCTCTGGAGAAGACCAGAGGTATAGCTGTTACCATGGCACTCACAGCGTCGGGATGGGTGCACTAGCCGGCAAAAGGGGTCTGAGTAGAGAACCACAGCGTCTACACAGCACTATTAGCCCATTTTGCAGATGGGAAAAACTGAGACCTGGAGAGGTTTGATGTGCTCTGTTGGTCACAGAACTATGAAATACAGAACTCTGTACCATTAAGTACAAATCACATCTCCCATAAGCAGTCCCCTCCCCTGTGGAGCAGGACCCATGGACTTCTGTCTCCTCGGCACCCAGAGTGGTCACTGCATCCAAAGGGGGTAAGGTGTGCTCAGGATGGCTGGGTTGGTGAGGCACAGCTCTCCATGGCCGTGGAGCCTTGGGTGGCATGTCTCTGTGAGGCAGGGATTCAGTCCTCACCCTCTGAGGGCCCAGGAGAGCACCCCACTCTCTGACAGCTGCCTGGGCTCCAGGCCCTGTCAGCAGCCTCCTTCTTCCCAGGGGCGGGCCTCCGGCCAGGCTGCCGCTACGGGAAGGGGAACGTTATTCATCAGAGAGATAAGGCAGCTGATGAGAGATGGGCCTCCAAGCAGCTGTTCCTCAGCAGGGTTGGAGCGGATGCCGGAGATGCACAGGGGAGGGGGGCAGGGAGGAAAGCCCATTGTGAGATAAAAAATGACGGCACTGCTGAGGGGTGACGAGAGAGCACACTTCCAACCCAGACTGGGTGCTAGTACGCACTTGTCCCCAAGCCCGTCCCACAAATGTCTGTGCCTGATGACCCCCATGTGTGCCTCTGATCAGGCTAACTCCTCAACAGGTCAGGGGGTCCTATCAGCTCAGGCAGCAAAAGTGTCCAAGTGGTGGGGGTGGGGTGCACAGTCCCCAGAGAGGTCTACCCCAAGTTTACCTTTCACTGAAACAGACTTGGGGCCAAGCGGGGCTGAGTGCTTCAGGCCAGGCCACAGCCCTCAATCACTCATTTCCTGCCTCCAGGGCACTGAGGGCACCTAAGCCCCCTTTCTGCAGCTCCCCTGGGACTCTCTTCTCTTAAAGCTAGCCTGTACAGGGTGGAATTTTCCAGGCTGAGGAGCAAACATGGGTGAGATTACTTTAGGAGCCATTAAAAGGGACCCCAGGGGTTTCCTGAGAGAAAAGAGTTGGGTGGGTCCTCTCTGGAGGGGAATGGGCTCATCAGGGCCCCTATTGACACACCCAGCACCGCTCCGCCCCCTTCCCTGTGCACCCATCACCTTCCTTTCTGACCATACTGGAGGGTTTTCCCAGAAGTCAGGCTCTCCCCTGCCCCGTATCCTGCGGTGGACGTTCGCACGTGGACCTCCTAGCTAACCTTTATTCTTCCTTAGCAGTCAGGACAGGGAAGTGTGCACAGAGGGGTCTTTAAAAGCACCTATGATATGATGTCCAACTCTGTGTGACCCCACGGACTGTAGCTCTCCAGGCTCCTCTGTCCATGGGATTCTCCAGGCAAGAATACTGGAGTAGGTTGCCGTGCCCTCCTCCAGGGGATCTTCCTGACCCAGGGATCAAACTTGCATCTCTTATATCTCCTGCATTGGCAGGCAGGTTCTTTACCACTAGCGCCACCTGGGAAGCCCACTTTATAAAATAAATGCAGCAGAATGTTGATTTGACAAGCAGGGTCATGAGCACATAAATAACAACAGTTAATGTTTATTAAGCACATAGTGTACGTGAGGAACTTTTGTCTTTTAAATAGCTTTATCTTAATTAATCCTGACAATTACCTGTAGATGTAGTTTTTTTTTTTTTCTTTTTAATAAGAGAAACAAAAGGGTTAAGTCACCTCTCCAATGTCCCACTGCAGAGCTCTGTAGCCTGGCTCCTCACCACACCACCTCAATACATGGGTGTTTGTTATATTATTCTCTGAACTTCTACTATGCTTGAAATAGTTTAGAATTGTTTTCTTAAAGGATTTGAAGTAAATATGGCAAAAATATTAATATTTGTTAAATTTGTGTGTTCAACTTTAAGCTTAAAATTATTGCAAACTTAAAAAATATATATGAATATTTCAAAAGCAAAAAAAAAACCTCAATGTTGCTACAACTTCTCAGAAGACTGCTGGAGCCCCCTCAAACCTCCTCCCCAAAGCGCTCACACAATCAATCACATTATTATTATCATTCTGTGCTTTTCTCCATCCTGACTCTTATCACGTCCCATTCTAGTTGTTGATTCACTGTGCATTTCTCCTTCTAGGCTGTGAACTCCACTGGGGTGATGTTGGATTTTTACCTGCATTTCCAGGGCCTGGCTTCCTGCAAGGAAAATCTAGATGCTCAATAAAATCATTTGATGAAGCTACATTGGGGGCTCCCATGGGTGATGACTGAGCTGCTGGTGGAAGGGAAGCTGCAGGGGGTGGAGGGAGAACCGTGGGCCCTGCCCTCCCTGCTGGAGACATATGGCAATAATTTCAGGACTATCACCCAGTCAGGTTTTCCAGCATAAGTGCTTCCAGCTGCACAGGAACTTCTTAAGACAGGATTCTGGCTGCTTCCACCTTGGCTGACAGGCCTAACCTAAGAAGTGGAGGGCAGCATTCGAGGAAGCCTATCTGGGTTTTACCCACTGGGTCTCCAACTGTGACCCTCTACTGGTCTGGTGGTCATCAGGGGAACACTCTGCAACGTGGCTTTTTCACTCTGGCTCAGGGGTTCTCCATGGTGGCCGCATCTTGAAATCACCTGGGGAGCTTTCAAAACTACTCACACCTAATCCTTCCCCTTCTTCTCCTACCCCTGGATATTCTGAAATGATTGGCCCCAGGCTGGTGTTTTTAGAAGCTTTTCAGGTGATCCTAACAGGTAGAGCTCCTGTTGGGTGCTTTTTGCTAAAAAGACAGCTGTCAGCAGGTGAACTGCGATGACTTCATCATCAAGAGACATTACTGAGCATCTACTATGTGAAAAGACATTACTGAGCATCTATTATCTAGGAAGGAAGGCGTTTGAGATCTCTTTCCCAAGAAACAGCTGTGTTGGGAGGAGAAATTACTTAGCCAGTGTTGGCATGCACAGATCACACAGACAGCCTGGGAATGGTAGGGTCTTGGTACCCATTAGGCCCATGTAGGACATCACTGATAGGTCACAGGATAATTTCCTGCTGAGTCCATAAATATCTGTTGGACAAGAAAGCAAGGAGGGAACTACATTTATAATACTTAGGTATCTTTCCTCAAGGTTCAGCTGGCATGGACTTATTCTCAGCTGATATAAGTGAAGTCCCACCAGTATAAATGCTTATATTCATGTCAGCTAAGGAACATATCAACATGTAAAACCAGGTCTATCTAAACGTGGGCAACATTTTTAAGAATTTAAGTACCACTTCTAACAAATGTCTAGCAATGCTGATGTATGGACTACTTTTTGGGGACCACTGGTTAAAGCCAGTACCAGTTAAGCATACATGAACTTATTTAATCCTTTCAATAGCCCCAGAAGTCAATTAGTAAATTGTTTAAGACATGGACTTAAACATGTTTCAAGTCCTGGTTCCAACATTTAACAGCTGTGAGAGCCTAGAATACTAATCAAAATTTCCATGCCTCTGTTTACCCATCTGTAAAAAAGGAGGATGACAATGATGATGATATGTACCTCATATCCAGGAGGACTGAATCTACCAACACAGGGATCCCAGTGTCTGGCGCACGGTGAGCCCTGACAAACGGTCGTCATATTAGCTAATCACTGGGTCTGACAGGTAGGTAGCATTTTATTTGTGAGATAGGCCAAAGTTTCCATGAATATTTTTTTTAATTGCTTTAGTATCTTGAAAATAGACCATCTCATGTAAATGAGACCACATACAGCAGCCCTGCTGCAAACCCATGCAATCCCTGATGCTTTTGCCCCAAGACACTGGTTTTGTAGCCATTTCCATGTTGTTAATCCACCACCACTCTGCACTCTTTTACCCATGATCGCTTCCTGTCCTCAGCAGGCCCATCTATGGTAGAAGCTCTCTTTAGCCCTTTCCTGTCCCGCAGTCCAGCAATGAACTTCAGATGTTTTTCCATGACTGCACACTTCAAAGTCTTCTGAATACTGTTACGACTCTTGTATTTCTACTCAGCGTATCTTGGAAATCACTTTGTATTAGGACAAATGGTATTAATCAGTATCTCATTATAAGGCTCTACCCTAATTTACTTAACCAATTCCCTACAGATCAACAGTTAGGTTTTTTCCTAATCTTCAGTGGTTAACAAACATTTCTAAGAATGAAACTAATCTTAGCATTCACATAATGTATAACATCAACTACTTGCCGTTAATTTTGAATGTATTGTAGCGCATACAAGGGCTTATAAGAATTTTATGCACCTGGAATTGAGTGCAAGAAAAGTACTTGACATTATCTACTTATGTATGCAAGAACATATAAGCAGATATTTGGCTGCAAATCACAGCAATGACTAAAGCAATAAAGAAAACGTATTACTCACATTACTGAGATGGGCAGTCCGGGGCAAGGGAATCAGAGGTTCACTATCACCCTTAAGGACTTACATGTTTCACGTCCTTCTACTTCATATTCTCAGGGACTTTTGTCCTCATACTGTCCCTTCATATCATCAGTGAGTCATCGTAGCTCCCAGGTTCCCACTCTCATACCTTTGAGGAAAAGTCCCTTCCCTCTGTTGCTTTTAAGAAGCTCGGTAGAGTTTCCAGCATCCCTTGGCAGGTGCCTCTCTGACCTCAGTGGTCACAGCTGCATCTCAGACTCTCTCCCAAACACATCTCTCTCAGTGGGAACAGAATGATCACAACTGCCTGAAACAAATCAAGATTCATCTGCTGGCACTAGAGGGGGCCTATGCTTCCCTGAAGTACAAGATCTGGATAAACTCAGTATTTACGAGGCAAGAAAGAAGGCAAACAACGAACAGTATACACACACCTTCTGAAGCCTTCATCTTCATGGATGACCATACATTGTTCTTTTAAAAAGCTGGTTCATAGGATTATGTGTTTTAAGAGAACAACATTGTTAAGTGCATTTACTCTGATGCATATGGATAAATTTTAAAATGCAATGATAACTCTTAAAATCTGTTATAAGGCTTTTAACAAAGTCTGGAAGATCTAGTGGTACAAAGAACTCTTGACTTGGAATGAGAAAACACAAGATCGACACTCTGCCACTTCTGACCCACAGAGACTGTGAGATAACCAATACCTATTACGTTACATGAATAAGTTTCTGGTGGTTTGTTACCAAGCATAGAAAACTAATACATGTCTCTCAGTAGTTCATTCCTTTTCATCACTGAAAAGCATTCCATTTTGTGGGTATACTACATTTTGTTTATCCACTCAACAGTTGATTTGGGTTGTCTCTAGTCTGGAGCTATTCTGAATATAATTGCTATGAAAATTCTTGTACAAGTCATTTAGCAGACACGTTTTATTTCTCTTGAGAAAAAATGTAGTAGGAGAATAGTTGGGTTATATGGTACATATATATTTAACTTTGTAAGAAAGAGCCAAACTATTTTCCAAAAAGGTATTACCATTTTACACTCCCATTGGTAGTTTTTGAGAGTTCCTGTTGCTCCATATCCTTGCCAACAGCTTGTATTGTCAGGCTTTTTAATTTGATATCTCATTATAGTTTTTATCTGCATTTTCCTGATGATTAATGATGTCTGGCACCATTTCATGCGCTTATTGGCTATTTTATATATAGCTTCTTTCGTCAAATGCCTGTTTAAATCTTAAGGAGTACTGCCATCCCATAAGGTTGTTTCAAGAAAATAATACACATATAATGTGATTGATATTTAATAGACACCAAATAAAAGAGAGTTATTACTATTTATATACTTTTTAAGAGGCAGAGTTCTAGAATTCTATAAAAGTCCCACAGAATATACTTTAAATAATATATCCCAGATCCCTGTCCTGAAGAAGGGGAGGAGGAGAAAGAGAGAGAGGTAACAGAACAGAGAAGATGGAGCAAGAATGCAAGAGCCCTCAGGATCTGAGCTGGAAGAGTTCAGGGGCAGGAGGCACTGCTTGGTTTAGGGATGATCAGGAGTTGTGCTTTAGAGATACTGAGGTTGAAGGGAAAGCTGGCATCCAAGTAGCTTCATTGCAGAGCTTTAAACTAGGGTGAGTGCTGAGGGCCTAGCCCTGCCAGACCTGCCATCTAAGAGGGTGCCAAACGCCTCTATTTAAAGCAGCAGAGATCTGAAGCATTTCATTAGCCCTGCAGTCACGGGGGGAGTAGGGAGCTGGAGAAGAGAGCTAAGCATGTGCGAGGGGACCTTACAGGAAACCTGGAACGACCCTCTATCAGCGATGCTAAAATTAGCACATCTCCCTCCTCACTGCTCCTCCGGCATCACCTCAACTTCCTCACCCGTACCCTGAGATCCATTCCTGGGCACTAAACACCCCTGCTATAGGGGGCCTTGGAAGCTTGACTTTCTAAAGCCTCTGAAGAAGGGTAAGGGCAGTGACTGTGTCCAGCAAGTTTCTAAGGGCTAAATCTCTACCCCCATCAAAGGAGAAAGAAATTTTATAGGGATTTTTCTGTTAATCAGTATGACATGTGCTTTTTTAAATAAAGAAGATATCAAACATCACAGCAACATATAAAGAACAGGGTAAAAGTATGCAGTAGTCCCAAGGTTCAGAGATAATATTTATATCCCAATAGTTTCCTTCCATATTTTCAGTATGTAAATATATATATTTCTAAATAAAATGGAAATTATACATCCATGCCATCCTATAATCTTTTTTCAATTACTATTCCACAGGGATCTTTTTTTGCTAAAATGTAAATATGTAGACCTTTTTATTGATTACATATTATCTTGTGCCTATTTAGATTTTTAAAAATTATTACATTCAGTCCTGGGAAGAATGTCTCTATATATTTTTGAATTTTTAAACCTTTTCCTTACCTAAAGCCTTCAGGAGGGAACTTAGAGGGTCAAAGATTATAAACACTTAAAATTATACTGTCCTCTAGAAAACTTGTTTCCCTGGTGACTCAGAGATTAAGAATTTGTCTGCAATGCAGGAGCCACAGGAGAATGCGGGTTCAACCCTTGGGTTGGGACGATCCTGTGGAGGAGGGCATGGCAACCCACTCCAGTATTCTTGCCTGGAGAATCCCATGGACAGAGGAGCCTGGTGGGCTACAGTCCATAGGGTCACAAAGAGTCGCACATGACTGAAGCGACTTAGCATGCACGCTAGAAAACTTATATTAATTGTCGCTTTTATCAATAGTGTATTGGAAGGCCAGTCTCCTCTACCCTTCACAACATGAAGTCAATCTTTTAAATCTTTCTGATTCTGAAAAAAAAAGTTTCCTGGTTTCCTCCATGTTTTCTTTGGTAATTACTGAAATTTAGCATCTTTTCACCTAGTGTCCACAGGTCATTCCTTCTTTTTAGTGAAGAAGATGTGTATGTTTACTTATATTGGGATATTCATCTTTGTTGATTTATAAGAACTAGTTACACATGAGGTAGTAATCCTTTGCCAGTGTTTTCTCCAAATTTTTTATGGCTCTGAGAAGGCTTTTTCCCCCAAGGGAACCGTGGTGGTAGCCAGGAGGTGTTCTAACTTTCCTGGCTCTTACTCCCACTGGAGTAAGATGTGTTACAGCTTCTTTGTACTTCCTGGGGTGAAAGGAAGCTAACACCACTTGAAATCCAGCCTCTTCTAAGTGTGTGTGTCTTCCTGTCCTGTGGAGGGTGGAATGCTGGGAACTTCTTTCCCTGACTTCCTTGTAGCTAAGACTTTGAATATAAAGCAGATTTGATTAAATGAAGCCCTTGCTCAACTTTGAAGAACAGAAGTGTGCTGCTCTTCCTCAGCCTGACTCTTTTTGAGCTGGGACATCAATCTTTTCCAGCTTTTGGACCTAAACTTAGGCTGGAATTTACACCAGAAGTTTTTCTACTTTTCCAGTCTTTGAATGAAGGTGGAACTATACTATCAGCTTTCCTGGGTCTCCAGCTTGATGACTGCAGATCTTGGACTTCCCAGATTTCATAACCATGTAAGCCAATTCCTTGTTTTATATGTAAGTGTATATATATATGTATTTATATACAATATATATTTATATATAAAATATTTATAATATATTGTATGTATTATAAAATGAAATATATTATATTTGAAAGTGTTAGCCACTCAGTTGTGTCTGACTCTTTGCAACCTCATGGACTGAAGCCTGCCTCTGTCCACAGAATTCTCCAGGCAAGAATACTGGAGTGGATAGTCAATCCCTTCTCCAAGGGATCTTAATATACAATATATTTATAGATTCCTTCTATTGGTTCTGTTTCTCTGGAGAACACAGACACTGGGGTATTGAACCTGAGAACAAAATGCCAACAGTTTAAGGACAAGTGACAGAAAGACAAGAAGAGCCTGAATCCTTGACAGCAACTTCTCTTACTGTCCCCATCTGGAACACCCACATCTAGACCCTTATTATGTGAGAAAAAGTGGTGTCTTCACTGCCTGCGCTGCTACAGGTCAAGTTTTCAGTTACCTGCAGTGAAAACATTCCTGACCCACCCAATTATCTCACATCTCTAAGCCTCATTTCCCCAGGTTACACAATGAGAAAAAGAACAGAGAAGGGAATGACCTTAAATGAAACTCACAGGCATGTCCCAGTGCCTCCCAGCTGCAGGGCTCTGAGCCTGGGGCTCCGGGACAGGCAGCAGGGTTAGTGCCTGAGAGCGAGGACTCTGGGGCCAGACCACCTGGCTCCGAAGCCCAGCTTCACCACTCACATACACACACAGAAACATTTCTTAGCCACTCCACGTGTCAGCTTCCTTGTTTTTAGAGTAAAGATCCTAACAGTATGTTTGATAAGAATTGCTAGAAGGCTTAAATGAATTAATCCATGTAAGGCACTTAGAACATTATCTGGTAGTTAGAAAAATGCTCAATGAACATTACTCATAGCTAAAAATTAGACATGGGTCAGCTCTTGGGAGTTTAGAGTCTAGCTTGAATATCAAGAAATATACACATTTGAATATGATTCAAACTTTAAAGATGCACATTCATGATTGAAAAAAGGAAAAATTCTTCTTTCACTCTTAAGTAAACTGAGTACCTTCTTGTCACAAGAGATAGGAGGTTAAGAGCTGCCTTCAAGGAAGATTAAGATAAATTACTGGATGACAAAACCATAATAATATGTCAAAGAAAGAAGCAAAGCATGTTGGGATCACTCCAGGATTTGAATTAATTGTACTAACATGAAAGTGAAAGCGTCAGTCACTCAGTCGTGTCTGACTCTTTGCAACCTCATGGCTATAGTCCACCAGGCTCCTCTGTCCATGGGATTCTCCAGGGGAGAATACTGGAGTGGGTAGCCATTCCCTTCTCAAGGGGATCTTCCTGACCCAGGGATTGAACCTGGGGTTCCCATATTGCAGGCAGATTCTTTACTGTCTGAGCCATCAAGGAAACCCACTAATATAGCAAAAAAAAACAAAAAAAACTGCATAGCTTTTTTTTTTTAGTTTCTAAATCATTTTTATGAATTCACACAACTTTGTGAGAAAGAGGCAAATACTATGTGAAATTCGCTCTGAACTTGACCCCGTTTTGCTCCTCACATCATTAAATAATGAGCATAATTCTCATTTTACAGATGAGAGGCCACAGGCTTATTGTGAGGCTCACATGGGATGATGCAAGGGAACATGCTCATTCACTAACTTTTCTAAAACAGTTTTGTTTTTTTTTAAGCACATGAAATTATCCCCGTGTGAAGACTCAGAGATCATATATTCGTCAGTGGTGTCCTACCTCCACCTCAGGTCCCTGGAAAGAGCCCCATATTCCTCCGATGGGCTCTATTTAACACACTTCTCTCCAGCTGCTTGGCCTGTGGGAACTGCCCCTCAGAAAACTCTTTCTGCCTCTCTGGGTTCTCTAAAGAGCATCTCTGAAGCTGGGGAGGTTGTGAAGGACCTACTCCTGACCCTATCCCGACAAGCCACCTGCCCACCCACAGAGCACCCAGGCCCTTCAGGAATGTGAGCGCCAGGACCTGGCTCCAGCCTCTGTGACACAGAAGTCAGAACCTTGCCTTCCTCTCCTCAGAGGCCCTAGATTCCTGAAGCATGAAACTCCCTCTAATCATCTGAGATTTGAGGCTTGGGAAGAACCACTGATTCAAGGATGCTCTTCTTCCCGAGCCAGGCTGCTTCCCAGCTCTGCAGGATGCTGCCTTAGGGTCATTTCTGCCCAGGATGGGGACCCTGGCCTTCCTAAAGCGGAGCTCTCAGTCACGGCAAATCCAGTTTACACACTGAGGGGGTTCGCAGGATGCCTTGAAGGGCAGGGATGGGGAACCTGCTTCCACCTTTCCCCTCCTGCAGAAACAGCACCAGGAAGCCAGTCACACGCAGATTCAAATGGGATGAGAACACAGGGTCTGGAGCCAGCCTCTCTGGGCTCGAATCCTGAACCAGCCACTTTCTAGCCCTGCAAACTCAGGCAAGTTACTTTCATGCTCTATGACTCTGGTTCCTTTTGGGAAATCAAGAGAATTACACTACTTACTTCAAAGAATTAAGAGAATTTGAGTTCATGAAAAATGCCTGGTATGTAGTAAGCGCACAATGAATTTCAGCTATTTTTATTATTTACCCTGTGATTTCTGAGTAAGTCTTGAGCCTGTGAGGGCCTATTTCCTCATTCATAGGATGGGGATAAAAACATGTCCAGAGTCACTCTCTCTTCTCCCTTTGGTAACACTCATCACTCTTGTAACTATGCACCCAATGTTTGCCCACCTGTCTACACAGCATATGCTTGCAGCAGGGTTTAGTAGAGTACCTAGCACATAGTAGGTGCTCAAAAGATTCACTGAATGAAGGAATCGTACTGTTGTCAGAACTGGATGAAATCAAAGAATACTGAATTTGCTTTCTGTACGTGTGTGTCTGAGAGGGAGAGATGTGGGCTGCCAAGCAACCTGGACTGGTGTCCCGGCTTGGTCCTTTCTATCTGTGTGACCACAAGCAAGTAGCCGACCTCTCTGAGTGTCCTCAATGATAAAATGGAGACAGTGATATCGACCTAGTTAGGAAGATCAATGAGGTAAATTACGGTTAAGCATTTCGTTCTGTGTGCAGCACACAATAGGTGGCCCACAAGCAGCAGCTCCACTCCCTACTTCTCTGTGTTCTATTGACTGAGCCAAATACACAATAAAATGATATAAATGAACATTTATTGAGCACTTACTGTGTGCCAGGCATCGTGCTAAGAGCATCATACACAGTGCAATGGTTTTGAAACCAGACTTAGGAGAAAAAATCTTTTTGTAAGCAAGTGTGGAATTAGGGAATCGAGGCATTTATGTGCACTTTCACAAGATTGAGAAAATGTTAACTGTCTCCATCAAAGAAAGAGTGTATGTATAAGAAGGGAGGAGCTAGTCCATGATGGAGATTATGGACCCCGCCACTGGCCCTTCATGTGGCTTTATCCAGGGCAGCTCTGAGTTTATCCACATAAGCTTTTATTTGGAAAAAACAGGATTCTGCTGCTTAAAATAAAAATAAATAAGTAAACTGAAATGGCTTGGAAAGTCCTCATATAATGGAAAGAACACAGGCCTGGAGTTGAAAAACCTGGCTTCCTGTCCTGGCCCTGACACTAACCAGTCTGAGACCTTGGACAAGTTAATTCCCCTATTAAGCCTTAGTCCCTTTATGGGTAAAATGAGGAAGGGAGAATAGGACAACTTCTGAGGTCTTTTCCAGCTAAAACATTCTGAGAGAGTGTGCCCTTCTGGCTCTTTCTCCAACAGAACTTTCCAATGAAAACCCAGAGACCAGCACATAAAGATGGACTTGAGTCAAGAGAGGGTGGAAATGGAATAAAAAGAATCTTAAGCTGCCATTCAGTCCAGAACCATCTCATGGATCCTTGTTCTGAGCAAATCTTCCTTCATCTTTCAGTCAGCCCTGATGGACTCTCTTTCATCCTGGTCACTGCCAAATCTCTAGGCACATTTCCTCATAACATCCCATTCATCCCTTAAAAACCAGTGCCAATGTCATGGTCATTTGTTCATTCAATGACTAGCTATTGAACATCTACTATGTGCCAGGCACTCTTCTAAGGCATATACAGTGAACAAAACAAAATCCATGCCCTACACATTTGAATGGGGATAGCATTTGCTAAGCAACCCACCCTTTGCATGCTGTTATTGTTGTTCAGTCGCTCGGTTGTGTCTGACTCTTTGTGACCCCATGGCATGCAGCACGCCAGGCTTCCCTGTCCTTCACCATCTCCCAGAGCTTGCTCAAACTCATGTCTATTGAGTCGGTGATGCCATCCAACCATCTTGTCCTCTGTCATCCCCTTCTCCTCCTGCTTTCTATCTTTCCTAGCATCAGGGTCTTCTCTAAAGAGTCAGCTCTTTGCATAATCATACCATTACATTTTAAATTACATGTTGACCTCCCTATTAGACAGTAAGCTCTACTAGGGCAATGGCCAGAGCCAGAGAATAGTGTAGCCTACCTCTGAAGAGGTGTCTAGAGATCCCTATAAGAACTGGGAGTCTGCACAGCTTAGTTGGGACAGATGATGAGGGAGCTGGGAGCTCTCCAGCTCTGCTCTAAACTCCCCGCCAATGGTAAGGGAATGATGGCACATTCCATTGGCCCACCCCACCCTACCCCGGTTGTTGCTGTTCCCAACACACATTTATTATTTTGCATGGGGCATAGGGCTTAGTGCTTGAGATAAACTCTTGAGCAAGACATATGCAACCCTTGAGTCCAGGGCAGTTCTGGGAGATAAGCAAGGACAGAAGGCATTTGAAAAACAATATGATGAGTGTATTCCTTGCAGTCCCCAAATCCCAGGCTGGGCCAAGTTGAGGGGGGAACATAGCCCGTGAAGGCTTCTAAACCCAAACGAGTGTTAATACAGAGTCAACAAAGTGGCTGGGAGTTGGCCATGCCAGTGACATTTTCTGGGGGTGAGGTGATAAAACAGGTTTTTTTGTGCAAGATTGGTCAATATCTGCAAATCACAACCTTATGGAAAGTAGTTATTAGCCCCTTTTTTGAATGAAAAGATTAAGGCTCAGGAAGAACTTTATGCAGGTCACTCTGCTAACAAGCATTAGAGCTGTTCATTCCAAAGCCTTCACACCAGGTTCTGGGAATAGAAGCTTTTACAAGACATGCAAAGACGAGGATGACACAGCTGGTGGGCAGATTTACTGGCCCACCTTTGAACGGAAGATCTGGTACCCTCATCCACTATGGAGAAGTTACTTGCTCTCTCTGAGCTCCAGTTTCCACATCTGTTGGCATCTGCTGCAGGATCATGTTCACTTCCACTGGCAAACAGAACACATCTGAATATGCTCCAATCAGAGGTTGCAAACCAGTAGCCTGGACTAAATATAGTCTTCGGAGGCAAAAAGAGCCAATGATTTTAGATGAATGTTACAGATGAGGTTTAGAGTGGTTAACAACTTGCCCAAGCTTGCACAGCTAAAACGTGATAGAGCTAGGACTTTGGCAATCTGGATCCAGCATCCAGTCTTAAGCAATACAAGACTCTACTGTTCTTCAAGTGCAGAGAAGTGGCAACTGACACTCAGCCTCTACATCTGGGAGGCATTAAGGAGTGGCAGGGACTATCGTGAACTACAGGGTCTGGGCTTTAACTAAGGAATGCTCCTGCGATGGATCGTGGGGAAGGCCAGTGGATGTTTTGTGTCTCAGTGTTCTTCTCTATAAAACGGGATAATAATTCTGCCTGTCTCATAGGGTTAATGTGAAGACTAGATGAGTTAATGTGCCTAGCACACAGCAAACATTACCTAAGTATAAGCTGTTAGTATTGTTACTGTCTGAGGAGTGACTCTTGTCTTAAACATTCATAATGTCCCTTTAAATATGGTATGTTAAGCTGGGCACACCACTAGGGATCAATTTCTGACAGTATCAGAGGCCATCTCCTCCTCCTTCTGAGCAACACAGGGAGTCCTGGAAGGGTTAGGAATAGACAAGATCTCCAGGACACAGGCCACGAGCTCCATGCATGAGCAGCAGCCTCCAGAGCTGGCCACAGCAACCCATCAGTGAGCATGGTTACCACTGGCCTCTAGGCGGAAAAGAATGTGAGGTGCAATGGGCAGCCTTCCAGGGACCCAAGAAGGGAGGCCTCATCCTTTCAGGATGTTCCTGGCTTCAGATAAAACCCTTCCTGTGTTCCAGTTCACAGCTGGCAGGGCCATCGGCAATGACTGATTGCAAAGGATGAGCTGTTGAAAAGATGTGTGTGTGAACCAAACGCCAGCTAGATCAGGCAAAGAGTGCACTCAGGAGGCTGGGAGGAAGACCAACACCTGTACAATGGTTTGTTTTGCACCTACTAAGGACTTGGCCTTGGACCAGGCATTCAGGAGGTGGCAAAGTTAGTAATAGTAGCAGCTCACCTGTATTCCCTCCTTCTGAGTCCTCTAACAGCTCTGATCTCTTGATCTTTAGCACAATCCTATGACACAAGCAGGCCTCATTTCCTGAATTTAAAGACGGGTAACAGAAGAGACCTGTTCAAAATTACAAAGTGTAGCAGAGGCCAGATACTTGGCCAAATTTGTTCCCAAGCTTGTTCACTTGGGTACCCAGCTGGGCTATACTTCCCTGTAGGCCTTGTGTCTGAGCACAGCCACGTGACTGAGTTCTGGCCAATGGAATAAATGAAACACTGGTAATAATGTGTATGGCTTTGCTAAGCCTGGCCCACAAAAATCCTCCCAGCAGTCCTCCACCTTTCTTTTTCCTTCTTGTCAGTTAGCAGATGCAAACTGCCTGCAAAGAATCCCGAGGACACAGGGATGATGGAGCCGCATGATGGAAGGGGCCTGGCTGGCCTCCTAAGTAACTCGCTAAATGTGAGAAATGGGCTTTTTTGGCATTAGGCCATCTAGTTTGTTTCCCCCCCACAGTTAGTCTACCTTATATACACAAAGAAAAACCAGAACTTGGGTTTTAAAGGCATTCTCCTCTACAGCTGGTAGTTTTTTCTACCCTGTTCCAAACAAGCAAAGAAACCTCCTTATGGCTGTAGGGTCTTTGGATTTTACCGAGCACTTGGATGAATAAGGGGCAGTTTCTTTCTTCCATGCCACTAACCACTAGACTGTGCCTCTCATGTTGTGTAGGAAGCTTTCAGATGAGTTGCTTTCCACAAAGGTGGTATTCAATAAACTTTAAGTGAGTGGCACCCATACACAGTATTATCCTAGCTTGAGACTTCACTGAGCCTACAATCTAGCTGAAAGGATGAGAATCACACCTGCAAAACCAAGAAACATCCTAGAGAGTGGGGGATATACAGTCCAAGTGGAAGAAGAGGGGTGAGCAGGCAGGGGAGATCTCCTGGTCTCCCCCAACCCACCTCACATCCTTGCTTGTCTGTAAACACAGTTAACACTCTGACAGCATGCTGATACCGGCTGGGTGCTCTGCCTCCTTACTACACTTAGTTCTCACAAGAGCTCTGCCAGGATCCAAGCGGTCCATGGATATTGAATCTCTATCTAAGGCCCCTTGGTCTGTATACTACAAAGTCTGCAAATCCTCCCCTTTCGCCTCTGCCCTCCTTTCAGGCACATCTCTCTCCCCAGCTTCCAGCTGCCCTTGAAGGAGTGGTGCTGGTTACCCCTCTAAGGGCATCCTGGCCTTTGACAATCAAGAACCACAAAACCAGATCTCCTAGGAACACCTCTGTTTTCAAGGCGTCCTCCGCAGAAGAGTCCCACATTCAGCTGAAGGGTATAGCAGAGTCCTTGATACACAAGCTAGGAAGTCCCTGAGACAAGAGGGCCGAAGGTTTGCACAGCTGGAGGCCCCGGGGAAAGGTCTGGCGGCAGCTGAAACTAACTGACCCCATCTGGAAGCAGAGCCTCCTCAAGGGACACGGGGCGGGGTGGGGGGGGCGGGGGGAGGAAAGGAGACAGGAAGTGGCTGATCTGCTTGTTCTCAGGAAGCTGCAAGGCCTGAGAGACGCTGTTCCCTGGAAACCAAAGATCTGCTGTTTCTCAACACGTGCTCCTGGGACCCCTGCATCACACTCACCTGGCAAGCTGGAAAAGAGGCTTTGGGAGCCACAAACGTAATGAATCCAAATCCTGGGAAACAGGAATCCGCATGTTAGACAAGCTCACCAGAGAGTTCTGATGTTCAGTAAGGTTTAAGAAGAGAAAACGCCACTTTACTGAAAAAGTTCTAGCTAGTTCTTCCTTAGATGCCCTACTCATTTCTACCATTTTGCCCATCAGTGACTCATAACCCCAGGAGAAAAATAATAAAGAGGTTACTATCTATTGAGTGTTCAAGAAGTGTACCATACTCTTCTAAACACTTTGTATGTGTGTGTTAGTCACTCAGTTGTATCCGACTCTGCAGCCCCATGGACTGCAGCCCACCAGACTCCTCTGTCCATGGGATTCTCCAGGCAAGAATACTGGAGTGGGTTGCCATTCCCTTCTCCAGGGGATCTTCTGGGCCCAGGGATTGAATCCAAGTCCCTGCACTGTAGGCATCTAAACACTTTAGATGGATTAATTCATTTAAAATTCTTATAGCATCCTTATACGAAGGTACTATCATTAGTTTCATATTACATATAAGAGAACTTAGGAACAGAGGCTAAGAAGCACTGAAAAGTCACACAGTGAGTGACTGGGCTCAGATTTGAACCCCAGTGGTCTGACTCCCAGACTTGAGCTCTGAACCCATGTGACACTCAAACACTATGGGAGTTTCTGTTTATTTGAAGGTCCACTTGTGCCAGACCCTGTGTTCAGGCACTTCATGCATTTAGCAAACATTAACTGAATATCTACTATGCGCCAGTATTGCTCTAAGCTCTGGCCAGCCAGGGATTAGGATGAGGTGAGTGAAGCTCTCACCTTGGGCAGAAGATTTGAAGGAGAGATGCCCTAAAATTCAGTAATCAAGATAAATAATATCTTAAGGCAGTATTAAAAAAAAAAAATCAAATTGGTAAGCTGAAGCCCAAAGCTGGACATTTGTTTTTGTAAATAAGTCCTATCAGGAGGGATGAAGAACGAATGAAACACTAAAAAACCTAAGCCCTAATGGAGCTCACATAAATGACATCATCTGACCCTTACCATCCAAGGCCCCATACGTTTGTTAGTCCCTCAGTTGTATCCGACTCTTTGAGACCCCATGGACTGGAACCTGCAGGCTCCTCGGTCCAAAGAATTCTCCAGGCAAGAATACTTGAGTGGGTTGCCATGCCCTCCTCCAGGGGATTGTCCCAATCCAGGGATCAAACCCAGGTTTCCCGCCTTGAAGGCGGATTCTTGACCAGCTGAGCCACCAGGGAAGCCCATGAATACTGGACTGGGTAGCCTATCCCTTCTCCAGGGGATCTTCTCAACTCAGGAATAAAACTGGTGTCTACTGCACTACAGGCTGATTCTTTACCAGCTGAGCTACCAGGGAAGCCCTTAAGGGCCCATAAGTAAGTAAATAAGTGTTAGTTCCTCAGTGTGTCCGACTCTTTGCGATCCCATGGACTGTAGCCCTCCAGGCTCCTCTGTCCATGGAATTTTCCAGGCAAGAATACCGGAGTGGGTTGCCATTCCCTTCTTCCGGGATCTTCCCAACTCAGGGATCGAATCCAGGTTTTCCTGCATTGCAGGCAGATTCTTCACCGTCTGAGCCACCAGGGAAGCTCCTAAGGTCCCACAGGGCAGGTATTAATATCATCGCTCTGCCACACCTACTACTCTCCCTGTGGGTAGCTAATGATGATGCATGCCGTCAACATGCCACACACTGTTCTCTAAGTGCCTTACAAATATTTTATTCCTCATAACCTCCTTATAGGGGAAGGATCATTACCATTCCAAATCTGTAATGGTGAACCTAAAGCACAGAGAAGTCTCGTAATTTGTCCGAGATCAACATAGCCAGCAAAGGGCAGAGCCAGGATGTGAACACAGGCAGCCACATCCCAGAGGCCACACCCTTAAAAAGAGGTTCAGTTCAGTCAGTTCAGTCGCTCAGTCGTGTCTGACTCTTCGAGACCCCATGGACTGCAGCACGCCAGGCTTCCCCATCCATCACAAACTCCTGGAGCTTGCTCAAACTCATGTCCATCAAGTTGGTGATGCCATCCAACCATCTCATCCTCTGTGGTTGGATGTGGTTTTTTTATTTTTTTTCTTTTTTGCTAAAAATAGGTTAGCAAACTACAACCCACAGGCCAAATCTGGCTAAATCCAGCCTACCGCCCATTTTTTTGTAAATCAGATTTTATCAGTACACACTTACACTCATTCATTTATGTATTGCAAATGTCCACTTTCACGCCACAACCAGAGCTGAGTAGTGGGGATTAAGACCAAATGGGCTGCAAAGCTGAAAAAATTTGATACCTGGTCCTTTACAGAAAAAGCGTGCCATTCCCTGCCTGTGACCACTGTGGAATACCCTGAAATCGGCATGAGTGTACAGAGTGTGAAGGTACGCCCGCAGTTAGAAGGGAACTGTCAACCACAAATTGGCACTTGCCAAGAGGATTTGCCGGCGACTGAACAACAACAGCAAGGGCATTTGCCATCTGCCTCTGCAGAGATTGGACCCCGTGCTGCTGCAGCTGCCGACCTTCAACCCCCCTGAGGGGAATTCAGGGTGGGGAGTGAGGCACTCTGTGCTCGAGGGATTCAGTGCTTTTCTAGATATGAAGAGATACAAGGACTGGGATCATGAAGTCAGTTCCTGAAAATATCTAGCTACCTGAAGTTCTGTTCCTATGTGTCTCTGATAAACCATAACTTTCCAGCTCGGCATGGCTGTATATACCTTGTACTGCCACAGGGGCCAATGCCTCCAGCCTGGCCCAGGGAAGGTGCTCCATTAATATTCCCTGAGTGAATAGTATGAGCATATCACACTGTGGTAAGGCCAGTCAAGTCTAGAGAAACAATTAGGTCGACCAATCTTTCTGTTGCACTTATTACAAGAGTTTAGGGGTCTCCTTGCCATGATAACCTGTCCTAACAGCCTAAATTAATTTGAAGGTTTAGAGTGCTTTGAGGATGTCTTAATTGTCTTTGATCCCAGTATGCTGCCCATCCCAACTTAGAGTATCTCAATGGTCTCCATCTAAACCCTCCATCTAAGGGTTAGTCTCAAATCCAGGCCAAACTGCTTTGCCCTTGACCCTAGAGGTCAGGGTCCTAAAGCCTTAAGACCTAGTCTTAATCAAAAGAATGATGATTTGTAAGTTGGAGAACGCTGGTTAAATTCTGGCTGCTTCTCCATCACCTGTGTGACCCTGAGCAAGTTTCTTCACCTCTCTGAACCAACCACAAGCTTCCTAATCAGTGTCATACAGTTTACTGCAGGGGGAAGACTGGCAGAGCTGCCCCACCACACAATAGGCCTCAGAGGATGGGGCTGGTTCTTTTATTATGATGATAGAGACAGTTTAGAAGAGCTGTCTGCCAAAAGACCCCAAATCCATTATGCATGTTTTATCTTTGTGCTCCCAGGGTCTTGAATAAACAATGTCTTCATCCAGCTTTTAAAAGACACTAATTCTGCCTCAGAATAACCATCCCCTCCCACCCCAGCTGAAACTTGGCCGGCTCTTTGCCTGGCTGCTGGCCTGAATTTCCAAACACTGTCGGTTTAGCATTTCTCAAATGTACCCCATTAACACTAGGAACCGGTCAGCTCTCCCTCCTCTCTGAGCTCAGGTCTGACCAGCACAGTGAGAGGTGCAGCCAGCAGTGCGAGGCCAGCCTGCCCGGCTCGCCTCTGTGAAGCAGGGCGGTGCTGGGGCTGGTCTGCCTGGGACTGGGGGCACCTGTCAGCATTTTGCAGGAGGGGTGCACGCAGGTCAGATGCAGACACAAGCGGTGTGCTCGGAGACCGGGAGAAAGCGCAGTGGAATGAGGGGGGTCTGGGATATGTGAACAAAATATATTCTCCCAGTTGGCACTTGAGGGGAAAAAACAAGACCTTGAACGAGGCTTAGCAAAAAGCCACTACTCTGGGAAGCAGGAAACAGCTCTGCCCTGGCGTGCTCTCCAGCTCACTCGCTGTGTGTCTTTGAGCAAGGTACTTGCCCTTTCTGTGGCACTTTCATTTAAAGATAAATGGATTAGACTCGGCCACATTTTAAAACTCTTGCTTGGCAGCAGAACTGTTTTTCAAACAAAATTATACTTGGAATTTTAATATAGAAATAGATGAAAGTGGGATTGATTCTCTGTATAAAGATGGCAGGAGTGGAAAAAGGGGGGGCTGGAAACCTGCCTTCTAATAAGCCTTGCTAATAATCTGAAAGAGACCAGGAGGTACCTCTGTGGAAAGGGTTTGAGAACCACATGCCATGATAGATGATCTATAAAGACTTCAAGAGCTGGCAGCTTGTGATTCTGGCAGCTTCAGCTGCTACTGCTAATAACGGTAATTGTTATTGTTGTTAAGTCGCTAAGTCGTGTCCAACTTTTTACGACCCAATGGACTGCAGCATGCCAGGCTTCCCTGTCTGTCACCATCCCTCGGAGCTTGCTCAAACTCATGTCCATCAAGTCGGTGATGCCATCCAATCACCTCATCCTCTGTCGTCCCCATCTCCTCCTGCTCTCAGTCTTCCCCGGGGTCAGGGTCTTAACAGTAATGGCTTTTATTTATTGAGCACATCCTTTGTGCCAGAGCTGGTCTTGACTTCTGTCTTATTTACTTTGAGAGTCAGTAGAGACTCCTGATTCAGAGCCCTGATTCAAATCCCAGCTTCACCAATTTAGCAGCTGTGTGACCTTGGGCAAGTCCATTAATCTTTCTGTACCTCAGATTCTTCATATGGGAAATAGATTGTTCTGAGTATTAAAGCAATTAATCTCCACAAAATGCTTAGAACAGTGCCAGGTACATAGTAAGCAACTGATGTTAGCCACTTTGCTCACAACTACATAAATTGTTATATCTAATTTTTATAAGCACCACTCTGTTTCACAGATGAAAGGAACTGAGGCTCAGAGAGGTGAAGAGAGTGCCCCTAAGTCACACAATTAATAGGTGATGGAAGGAAGACCTGAATCCAGGTCTGCTCGGCTGTGCAGCCTGTGGTCTTAATACTCGGCCAAAACTCTAGGGTTCTTGACCCTACAAGTCAGGATCCTGGTCCTAGTAACTTGCTTAAGGACTTCCAAGCCTAGAAGGAAGGATATTTAAAGATGGCTACAGTAATTTATGGGAGAAGGCAATGGCACCCCACTCCAGTACTCTTGCCTGCAAAATCCCATGGACTTAGGAGCCTGGTAGGCTGAAGAGTCAGATAGGACTGAGCAACTTCACTTTCACTTTTCACTTTTATGCATTGGAGAAGGAAATGGCAACCACTCCAGTGTTCTTGCCTAGAGAAACCCAGGGACGGGAGAGCCTGGTGCGCTGCCGTCTCTGGGGTTGCACAGAGTTGGACACGACTGAAGTGACTTTGCAGCAGCAGCAATTTATGCTTGCAGGAGTTCTGGTGTCAGTAGGGTTAGAGTCTGAACACCCTACTGAATGCAAATTCCAAGCAGAAAAAAGGTGTGTGGTTGCCAGAGCCCAGGGCTAACTGATGGTCTTTATTAGAGAAAGGACATAGGCAGCCCCAAACTAGAGCACAGAAGAGCGAGAACTGGCTGACCTTTAGCCCCCACTTGGAGGGCACCAGATCGGCCTTTGAGCCGTGCACAAGCTGTACCACCTTACTCTTCCCCTGCCTCGGCATTTGGTGGAGAGACACTCAGGGAGAGACTGAATTTGGCTGGATGAGAAAGACTAGTCTCAACCTTGCCCTGAACAGCTCTGGGTGAGGGGAAGGAGCAACGGGGCGGCGCAGTCAGGAAGCTCTGTCTGATGGCCCAAAGCAAATGCAAGCCACACAGTCACTTTATCTCTTTGTGCTTCCTTCTTTCTCAGCACAGAGGGAGGCAATAAAAGATGGCTGTATGGCTCTCTCCGGGTAGCTGAATGGGAGCCAAAGCATCATATGGTGAACAAATGCTCTGATCGCCCAACTGCAGAGCTGCCGCTGCACATTATTAAACGGCACCAACCTCTCCCCTGACCCCTGATCCCTGGAAATGAATAGCCACCCACCCACCCAGAAAGCTCCAGTACACTGCCACCAACAGAGGCCCAAACACCGGCTCCAGCATTAAGAGAAATCAGAGGGCATGGCATGGTTCTAAGAATCTGGCTTTAAATTCAGACAGAGCTGGTACAAATGGCAACTCCACCCCTCATGCACAGTGAGACTTTGGGTAAGATGGTGAACCTCTCTGAGCCCCAATTTCCCACCCATAAAGTATAACTTATGTACTGACCATGCAAGGAGGATGTAAGAATTATCCGTGAACTGAAGTGAAGTGAATTGAAGTGAAGTGAAGGTTACTCAGTTCTGTCCAACTCTTTGTGACCCCATGGACTGTATAGTCCATGGAATTCTCCAGGCCAGAATACTGGAGTGGCTAGCCTTTCCCTTCTCCAGGGGATCTTCCCAACCCAGGGATCGAACCCAGGTCTCCCACATTGCAGGCGGATTCTTTACCAGCTGAGCCACAAGGGAAGCCCTGCAAAGTGCCCAGTATGGTACCTGAGACACAGTAAGTGCTTTAAATAGCTATATGCACAGTGCCTTCACTTATTCAATGAAGACTGACTCCAAGCCTGCTGAGAAACAGCCACAGTAAATATGATGGGGGAGGGTTAAGTTGTTTCCCTGAGTGCTACTTAAACTGAGATCTGAAGGGCGAGCAGGAGTTTTCTAGATGAAATGAGGAGGAAAGAACTTTCCGGGCAGAGGGAACAGAATATGTGAAAACCTGTGATGGGAAAGAATAGGTGAGGGTTGAAGAATTGAGCAAGAATTGACAAGGCTGATACAGAGAGAGCAGAAGGAGGCTGGCAGGGTGGGCAGGGACAGACCACACAAGCTACAGTAACGATTTTGGTCTAAGAGTACAAGGAACACATTGAAGGGTTTTAACTGATGAAGTGACACAGTCAAATCAGAGTTTTAAGAAGCTCACTCTAAAAAGAGTATACGCTGTATGATTCCAACTTTATGACACTCTAGAAAAGGCAAAACCATAGAGACACAAAAAAAAGATTAGTAGTTGCCAGGGGTTAGGGAGGAGGGGGGATGAATAAGCAGAGCACTGGGGATTATTAGGGCAGCGAAACTGTCCGGTATGATGCTATAATGGTGGATATATGTTATATATTCATCAAAACCCACAGAATGTATGACACCAAGAATGAACACTAGCGTAAACTATGGACGTTGGGTGATAATGATATTTCAGTGTAGCTTTGTCAGTTGTAATAAACGTCCCACTCTGGGGGCGGACATGGATAACGGGGGAGACTTGTGGTGGGGAGGACAGGGGGCATATGGGAACTCTGTACTTTCCTCTCAATTCTGCTGTGAAGCTAAAATCCCTCTAAAAATATAAAGTCTATTAATTAAAAAAAAATAAAAGAGAAAAATTCAGTCTGGCTGTGGTATAGAGCATAGACTGGAAGCCAGCAGGGGAGACCGCAGAGTTAGGTTTTTCTGTTGTCTTGCTGGGCTCCCTGGGGACAAGTTATACAAGCTCTGAGAGCTCCAGTTTCTCTGTGGCACGGGGACAAGAATATAAAGTGACACGAGGTATAGGACATGCCTCCAAGAAAGCCTGGCACAAGGCATGTGTTGGGTTCTCTCTGGCAGAACGTGAAACAACGAGCTTGATGCTGGGAAGACAGGATCAGGATCCAAAGCTCTTCGTGGGGGGACAGTGGCTTTCCTCTGGTGGTGTTCCGTAGCAGGTAAGAAGTCTCAGTGTCTACTGCCAGGGGCAAAAGTATTTATAAGAATTTATGGCCCAGGGCTAGAGCTGTGTTTCATGCTTTGGGGGAAATAAATCATAGTAACAGCTAAGATTGATTGACTACTAACTACATCGGTTCAGTTCAGTTCAATTCAGTTGCTCAGTCGTGTCCGACTCTTCGTGACCCCATGGACCACAGCACACCAGGCCTTCCTGACCATCACCAACTCCCGGAGTTTACCCAAACTCAGGGTTTACCAAACTAACTACATAACAGGTCCTATTATAAGGCCTTTTACGAATTAGTGCCTTTCACCAGGACCTACTATTGTCTCTGTTGTATCTGGGCAAGCTGAGGCACAGAAAGGCCCATCAACTTGCCCAATGTAAGTGACAGAGCTGGTTTAAAATAAAATCAAGGGGGAGTTCCCTGGCGGTTCAGTGGTTAGGACTCTGCCCTTCCATTTCAGGGGGCACAAGTTCAATCCTTGTGGAACTAAGGAACTAAGATCCTGCATGCCGCATGTCACGAACAAAAATAAGTAATCAATTCAAAAAAAATTAAAATCAAAAGATACAAACCCAAGTTAATTGTGGAAGTAGGTTGTGTAAGCATAGAGCCGTCATGAAATGGCGTAAAACAGATCAGCTGTGACCAAGGACCCAATCACAGGGGAAGCAGTATGGTAGAGCCCTTACGGCCATGCGTTTTGAATTAGCTTTCCTGGATTTAAATCCTGGCTCCTCCACTTTCCATGCGACCTCAGGCAAGTTGTTTAGTCACTCTGTGACTCAATTTCTTTGTCTGTAATATAGGAATAGTAACAGGCCATACAGTTTTTAATCAATGTACGTTTCAGAACAAAGAAGGACAATAGAAACTTCTAAAAGAGCAAGGCTGGGGTTTCAAACGGGGGTGGGGCTCAAACCTGGCACCCAATCCACAGTTATCAAAGACCACGCGAGAGACCAGTTTGTGGCAACGACGAAAACATGACCTCTGCCCTCAAGGACCTCCCAGTCTGGGTGGGAGGATAGGTACAAATGCAGAAAATAAAACAAATGGCAAGATGTAAGAATCAGTTATTCAAACAAAACAGTGCTAGTCACCACGCTAGCCAGTAGGGATGCAGCGACTGGCCAGACAGACAAGATCCCTCCCCTCAAAGAGCTTGTAGGCAGGGACCACAAACAGACACAGCAGCAGGGCTGACTGCTGCTCATTAAAACATAAAGCTGGGAGTGACTTAGAGATCCACAGGGAGGTTACTTCAGAGAGATGGTCAGAGAAGGAAGTGGTGGCATATGAGCAACGCCAAAAGTCATGAGGAGTGAGCCGCGTTTATATCTGGGAGAAAAGTCGCTTCAGTTGTGTCCGACTCTTTGCAACCACATAGACTGTAGCCCATCAAGCTCCTCTGTCCATAGGATTCTTGAGGGCCACCAGGGTTCTCTGTCCATGGGATTCTCCAGGCCAAGAATACTGGAGTAGGTTGCCAGGTTCTCCTCCAGGTGATTTTCCTGACCCAGGGATTGAACCTGCATCTCTTATATCTCCTGCATTGGCAGGTGGATTCTTTACCACTAGCGCCACCTGGGAAGCCCTTCCGGGGCTGAGAACAGCAAGTGCAAAGGCCCTGAGGAAGGGAGAATACACGTGACCTGTTTAGAGAATGGCACAAAAGAGGAGGACTGGTATGGCGGATGGGAAGGAAGGGGGAGACAGAGGAAGTCTAGACTACAGGGGCCTACAGAGCATAATCACGATTGTGAACTCCACTCTATGAGAAATGCAAAGAACTCATGGGGTTGGCATCTGATTTAATTTCAGAAGAATCACTCTGGCTGCTGTGTGAAGAATGGATTGAATGGGGCCATGGTGAATTAAAGTGTCCTCAAATTCTTTGCTGCTTTCATCAACTGGTGGTATCTCATTAACTCTAATTTCTCCTGGCCCTGTCTCTGACCATTAGCATGTGGCAGAAGTGAGGCTATGGAACTTCTAACTCTGACCTCTTCAGATATTAATATTTACACCTTCTATACTAACTCAATGGACATGAGTTTGTGTAAACTCCAGAAGTTGGTGATGGACAGGGAGGCCTGGCATGTTGT
This sequence comes from Cervus elaphus, assembly GCF_910594005.1. Lineage (NCBI taxonomy): Eukaryota > Metazoa > Chordata > Mammalia > Artiodactyla > Cervidae > Cervus > Cervus elaphus. The sequence goes on along the minus strand of NC_057836.1, from coordinate 47,868,139 downwards.
GATTCGTGGGGTCGCAAAGAGTCGGACACAACTGAGCGACTGAACTGAATCCCTCTTGTAACCTGTCCTCTTGTAAAGCGGCTGCTATATGAGAAGTCTGACATCCTGAGACCACATTGCTTTGAGGAAGTGCAATAGCCACGGGGAGAAAGAGAGAACATGTGGAGGAGCATCGAGGCACCAGAGACATAAAGGTGACAGGCCTGTCCAGTCCAGCCAGGCCAGAGGGCAGACACAGAACTGCCTGTCCCTGCCCTACCCAGGTTCCTGACCCACAGGCCGCAAGCAAACGAAACGACTGAGGATTTAAGCCATCAGGTTTTGGGGCACTCAGCTACTGATAATTGAGACAGAGGCAAGGACGCTAGTGAGAAGGGTACTGCAGAAATCCAGGTGAGGGAACGAGGCAATTTGGTCTAAGGTATGAATGGTGGTGTGTGTGTGTGAGAGTATGTGTCAGTCGCTCAGTAGTATCCAACTCTTTGTGACCCCACGGACTGTAACCCGCCAGACTCGTCTGTCAATGGAATTCTCCAGGCAAGAATACTGGAGTGGGTAGCCTATCCCTTCTCCAGGGGATTTTCCTGACCTAGGGATGGAACCCGGGTCTCCTGCATTGCAGGCAGGTTCTTCACTGTCTGAGCCACCAGCAAAGCAGGAACGGTGGTGGGGAATAAAAAGTGCTGACATGAGAAAAAGTTACACACCCTTCATCACCATCAGGAGCAACTCAGGGGTCTGGAGACCCCATACCCACTGGGCATGGTGCTGCCCGCTTTCTCTCTGCCGCTCCCTTGTTCAATGAAGGGTTGATTGTCCAAGGACTGACTTCCTTATTAGAAACTTCACTGCCATCAAGACAAACACTACAGAAGGTAGAGAGATATAGTCCAGAATACCCCCAAATAGGCTTAACAGCATAGAAAAACTCTTTACTAGCAAAATGAAGACATGTTCCAGAAAAAACTGTTCATCTTAGCATAACATCTAATGTGTATGCTCTACTTCATAATTTAGCAAGCATGCTCATACCCATTTCCTCTTTTGATTCTATCTACTGTCCTATGAAGTCAGAAACACCACCCTCAAACACTAACGAGGAAACACACTCAGAAGCAACTACTATTCTAAAGCCCCATAGTCAGTAACCAGTAGAGTTAGACTTTGAACCTGTAACTTCTCTACACAAGTTCAATTTTTTTCTCTATGACTGTTGCTAAAACTTCCACATTTATTTTAAAACCATACAGATTAAAATCAAAGTATCATTCTGTGTTTGTTGTCTGCTTGCAGCTCTTCTTCACAGGCTAGCTGTACAATGGATTTTAAAGCAGAGTCCTTGGACTCCTGGTCTTGAAACCTTGTAGGTAGAGCTTGACAACATACAGATTCTCAGGCCACAACCAGGAAACAGACTTTCTGGTAACAGGGCACAAGCATCTGCATTTTAATAAGTAAGCCGGAGTGGGGAGAGGAGTCTTAAATTATTCGCCTTCATGGGAAAGGCTGAAAGTTACTGAATTGCTGGGTCAATCAGCCCTCAAGAAGCAGACAGACATGCTTAAATGAAGAGACCAGAGTCTGACATTTAGCAAATTGTAAATGGATTGCTCCTCCATGCTGTCTGGGTGAGGAAGGGATCCTAGACAGTCTCCTCCTTCCCCTCCCCCAGACTCACCCTGGGAGTCAGGAAAGGAAGAGTGTGCAGGACGAGTCATGGGGTGGGAGGTGAGAAAGCGGCAGGCTGAATATCAGCAGAGAACCCACTGTTTCAGGCATTAGCAGACTTTCCCATTTGGCCCTCAAAGTAGGCAATACTTCCATTTTACAGTTGCAGAATGTGGGAGTCAGGGAGTAGTGAGGTTACTTGGGCAGTCATACAAACTGTGAGTGGGGAGTCCAGATTCAAACCCAGGAACCCTGGCACCAATGCTAGTGTTGCTTCTGGTATCAAGTTCTGCCAAGCAGGTGGGAGGGTAGTGTGATGTGAAGACATGGGAGTCTGAACCCCACACTCTGCTCATTCGCTGTGTGACCTTAGACCTAGGCCCTACCCTTCTCAGAAAGCATCCCTTCATTTAATTCAAAAAGGGGATCAAATTACCTGCCACCGAGAAGTCCCCAGCTACCCAGCAGCTTGTTAGTAAAAGGTGATTGCTTCTGAATGAGAAACAGAATGCCAACATCAAAAGGGTGAAGTGAACATTGGGCAATTTCTCCCCCGTAGACAGTGTCAGGTTGTGAGCTGGTGCCCGGGAGGGCGGACTGAGACTCAGCACTGGAGCCACTCCCGGGAGTGGCAGCAGCACGCGGGGAGGAAGGTGCGTGTGGGAGGGCAGGGCTCCCCGAGGGCCTCCCAGGTCTCTCGTCCCCAGTTCTGTGACCCTGGGAAGCAGGAGCCGCGCTGTTTTCCCCATCAGTGCGCCGCTCCCTCTCCTGGGGGAGTTGGCAGATCCGCAGCTGGCCTGTTGGCTGGAGACGCATGGGCAGCGGAGCCTGGCATTTCTTTACAGGCTCTCACTGTCTCTCGCTTGTGCGGCTTTCTTCCCGTTCCCACGCCCCACCTCTGCAAGTCCCCAGGGATTCTGCTTTCTCCTGCAGTGCGAGGGCAAAGGCCCTGGACGATGAGATAGACCGGGCCTTCCCCCTCCAAGGCTGCTCTGCCGGGACCCTCAATGCCTCATTGTCTCTGGCCTCCCAGACCCCATCCCCTCCCGGGGAGAGAACGCCGTGGGCGGGGGCCGGTCAGCAAGTCCATGCCTGGTGCAAGCTGGCTGGGGTCCTCTCACTTGTGAGCTTTTTATTTTGCAAAGTTGTGGGATTCTTATTCATTCGAAGAGTCGGTCAGTCCTGAATGCCTTCAGCAAAGATTTCGGCACTGTGCCAGGCGCTGGGGGTACCACTTAAAAAAACAGTCCTTAACCTGATCCTCAAGGAAGGTCTAGTCAGTGGGAGGCATGAGAAGTAAACAGCAATTACTAATCTCCTGAAGCCATCACAGTAAGGGATGAGCAGCAAGGACAAGAACACAGAGCCGTCTGTTAAGGGCTGTTTCATTCACTGAACACATAGTTCCCGAGAAACTGATATGCCACAGGCACCATTCTAGGGGCTGGGAATACAGCGGAAGCAAAACAAAGTCCCCGCCTACAGGGTCTTCTCTTCTAGAAAACAACACAATAAGATAAATTACATAATAGCACACCTTATCTATATCTGTAATATAATCAATACATTATATAATCAATATATAATATTGATATATTATATTAATATAATACACATTATAATAATTATTAACATTATTAATGTGTTTCCCAGGTGGCACTAGTGGTAAAGTACCTGCCTGCCAATGCAGGAGACATAAGACATGTGGGTTTTATCCCTGGGTCAGGAAGATCCCCTGGAAGAAGGCATGGCAACCCACTCCAGTATTCTTGCCTGGGGAATCCCATGGACAGAGGAGCCTGGAGGTCTATGGTCCATGGGGTCACAAAAACTTGGACACAACTGAAGCAATTTAGCACACACACATGCATGCACAAACTAATTACATAAAGCATACAACTGGTATATAACAGCTTATATTATATAATAATATTATATTAATATGTTGTATTAATGTATCTAATCTATTAGCTATCAATCATCTATATATCATCTATCTATTTATTTACCTATCCACAGTTTCAGGCAGTGACAACTGCTTGAAGGAAAAAACTACACAGTTGAGCTTCGACTGTGGAAATGGTATGGTCTGGCAAGGTCTCTCTGAGGAGGTGGCATCTGATCAGATATTTCAAAGGAAGTAAGAACGTGGGACATGGTGACATCTGTGGAGTGCTTTAGGGGAAAGCAAGAGCAGGTACAAAGATTGTCCCTGAAAGGTACAGACACGATCCTACCCACTTCATGTACTTCTCACTTTACAGATGGGGAAACCAAGAGCTGGGGAGGTGGAAACACTAATTCAGGACCTCCCAGCTTGCAGCAGGGAGAGCTGAGACCCACGCCAGGCGGTGCGCTTCGCCCATGTAAGGGGACTTTCGGCTGTGAAGCCTCCTACCTGGGCCAGTCCTAGATGCTTTTTTGCAAAGAGGATGGGTGCCAAATTCAACTCTGCGGAAAGAGGCAGAGAAAGGAACATGAGTAATCCAGGCTGAGGGGGGGGTCTCTGCCTTCCTCCTTGGCCTCTTCTGGCCCCAAAGCTGCCCCTCACCTGTGTGCACATCCATTCAGAGTCAAGAGAGAGAGAGGGTAGCACCTCTCCCAAGTCCACATGGCTCACTCTGCTCACATTATTTAGGTTTCTATGCAGGTCTCCTCCTGCAAGAAGCCTCTCCTGATCACCCACCTCAAATACCAATCACCTTTGAGCTCTTCTTTGGCTTCAACCTTTTCTCACAACCTGCCATTAGACTGCATATTTGTTTTCTAATTTGTTGTAAGTTTATGTAGCTTAAATCTCAGCTCCACAAAAACTATTGTCTGTTTTGTCCACTATTGTATCCTCTGTGCCTGGCATATCTTTAATGAGTAAAAGAAAGGAAAGCAGGAAAGCTCAGTGAGTATGTAGCCACTTAAGAGAATTAAATGAAACACTTTTCCAAACAGACACAGGCACCAAGAAGGAAGAGCAGAAACTGAGCTCTTTGTAATTTGCTGGAGGGTACCTGGCACTCCAAATTTGCTCAATAAATATTTGTTGCATGAATGAATATCCGGAATTTGAAACTCCAAGTTCAGGAAGCTCAGAAGACTTTGAGCAATTATGTGTGAAATAAACACAATTTTATAATATTCTTTGATGAGATGTCTGAGAATTCTCAGGACAGAGGTTCAGGATGGAGAGCTGATCCTGACACAAAAGGATGGTTTGGACAAGACATCCTCCTCCCTGACCCCTGGGGCACAACTTGCCCGTCTGTAAAATGAGGACACACAGAAAACTCTAAGGGACTCTTCTAACTCGGGACCTCTACGATTCTGTAAAATAACTTCTCCTCTGGGCCAGGCCCGCATATCTCCATCTTGCCCCAAACATTCTCTCTGGAAACACTAAACCTAGAGCGGGTACTGGGGGTAGTTTCTGAAGAGTCTTCAGTGCCTCTCCTCAAGTTCTTGTGTTACTTATGCTTGCTGGCTCCCTCTCTTCAACCCTCCCTGAGGTCTGACCTTCTAATGAGCAGAGACACATTATCAGCCGCCGTGGTTTGAACGGGTGCCTGTAATTTAGTGTTGCCTAATGCTGGACACTGAGAGCCGGGCTTGCGTAATTAGGCTGGGGCCTCATTAACGTCTGCCTCCTTGGGTGTTTTTCATTCTTGGTTTCTCCTATCCTGTGTTTTGAATCCCATCTGGCTGTATGGACACGGCGGCCCTTTTTTTATTGCTCCATTGTGAAGCCAGGCTTGAATCTGGGCCCAGAATGGCCACAACCATCCACAAAGCATGAATCTTAACATGCCCTGGAATGGCCCCTGCTCTGCTCTCTAAATACAATTACGCAACTTGACTGAGAACCTGGGCTGTCTTGAGTTGCTCTTGAGCACCTCGAGCTGGCTGGCAACCCACTCTTAGTTTGGGTGTTTGACAGAAACCAGAGTAAGGGGTGCTATCCATTTAATTACTACAATTACCCATGATTTAGCCAAGTCATGTGTAATACTTTGCCATTTACAAAGCACTAGTAGAACCTGGCCTTGAGCAGAGACGTGGCCTGTTTTGTTTACCAGAGATTCCTAAGAGACTTATTCTCTTCTGGCGCCTGCCTGCCCCCACCCCATTCTTCACTGCCCTGCTCTGAGCCCCAGGAGACTGAACTCTGTCTGTGGACAGTTCTATTGGGCTCTTCTGCTCACTGGGCCAAAATGAGGCCCAAGCAGGAGACTGGAGGGCAGTGGTGCTTCTTTCTAGTGCCCACCCTGCTTCAGTGCCAAGATCTTGGAGGTAGTTAAGTTCCTCGACAACTGCTGCTTCAGTTACATAGCTCTCCTGCCCAAGTATAGATCAAACCTTCCAGACTGAGTCTATTAATTCTACTTCCTCTCCTTGTCCTTCATCCCCAATGATGATAACGGCTTCTTGCTGTTGTTATTGGATGGCCCATGTTCCCTGAGTCACAATATTCTTCTATAAGTGATTGCTTCATTAAAATCTCTTTATTTAAATTATTTGGGGGTGTATTCTGTTTTCTGCCTAGCGCCCGTCTGATACAATTCTTAATATCTGAAATGGAGCCTGGAACATAGAATAGGCCCTTAATAAACACCTGTGGGATGAATGAGTGAACAAACTTTTGCATATAACATCTCATTTAATTCTTTTGAAACTATGTAAAATAATACAATCAACTTTTATAGATGAAAAGGCAGAGAGAGGTAGAATCTCATATCTGAGCAACAGATTTCTAAAGGAGAGCAACACACATCCGGTACCCTAGATGAGCCTAAGCCATACTCAGCACACAGGAGAAATCTCTACTTCCTGCTGTTTCCTGCACAGACCCAGAGTCCACTCAAGTCAGCCTGGGGTGGGCTCAACAGGACTGGTGCTGTGGAGTAGACAAAATTTCTGGATTTAAAGACATTTGGGAACTCGCTTGGCATAAAATCAGAGACCTGGATTCAAATCCAAGTGCTACCCCTTTCTTCTAAAATGTGTATATATTTAAGGTTACAGCGTATTTTGTCATGTGTTTAAGATGTGCAACATGGTTTGATATATGCATACATTATGAAATGAAAACCATGATCAAGTTAATTAACATATCTATCACCTCACATACTTAACCCTTTTTTGGATGCTAAAAAAACAGTAGATTTGAAGTATACTATACATATACTATAGTCAGTATACTGTATATTAGGTCTCCAGAACTTATTCATCTTACAAGTGAAAGTGTAAACCCCTTGACAAACATTTCCCCATTCCTCCCGCTAACCAGACACTAGTCACCATCATTCTATTCTTTGTTATTATAATTGCAAATCTTTTAGATTTCACATATAAATGAGATCATGCAATATTTATCTGTCTCTGACTTAATTCACTTAGCATAATGTCCTCTAGGTCTATCCATGTTATTGCAAATGGCAGGACTTCATTCTTTTTTAAGGTGGGATAACACACCTTGGATACTATGAATAATGTTGCAATAAATATAGGAGTAGAGATATCTTTTCAGCATAGTGATTTTATTTCCTTTGGATATGACCCAGAAGTGAGATACAACAGCTTTATTTTTAATTTTTCAAGGAAGCTCCACACTGTTTTCCATAATGGCTGTACTAATTTACACTCCCACCAACAATCCACAAGGATTGTCTCTCTCCCACACCCTCACCCACACTTACCTTTTGACTTTTGATATCAGTCATCCTAACAGGTGTGAGGTGGTATCTCATTGTGGTTTTGATACACATTTCCCTGATGATTAGTGATGTGGAGCAGCTTTTCATAGACCAGTGGCCATTTATATATCTCATTTGGAAAAAAATGTTTGTTTAGATCCTTTACCCATTTTTGAAATTAGGTTATGTGGTTTTGCTATTAAGTTGTTATGAGTTCTTTATATATTTTGGATATTAACCCCTTAGAAAAATGACTTGCCTTTTATTTTGTTGATGTTTCCTTTGCTGCATGGAAAGTTATAGATTAGTTTTCTTCCTGTGATTTATTTCTGGTTTCATGTAACTGTGGTCTGAATGGATATCTGATATGACTTCAATCTTCTTAAATTTGTTAAGACTTGTTTTGTGCCTAACATATAATTTATTCTGGAGAACGTTCCATATGCACTTGAGAATGTATATTCTGCTGCTCTTGGATGGAATGTTCTGTGTATGTCTGTTGGGTCCATTTGGTCTAACATACAGTTCAAGCCTAATGTTCTTATTGATTTCTTGTCTGAATGATCCAGTGATGAAAGTGGAGTCTTGAAGTTCTCTATTATTATGGTATTGCTATCTACTTTTCCCTTCATATTTGTCAATATTTGCTTTACATTTTTATATGCTCTAATGTTGGGCACATGTATATTTACAATTGTTGGATCCTCTTGAATAGATTGCTTTTTCATCGTATAATGTCACTTTTGTCTCTTATTACAGTTTTTAACTTAAAGTCTATTTTGTCTGAAATCAGCATAGCTACCCCTGCTCTGTTTTGGTTCCTATTTGCATGGAATATCTTTTTCCATCCCTTCACTTTCAATCTAAGTATGTCTTTATAGCTAAAGTGAGTCTCTTTTAAGCAGCATCTTTTTTCTTCTAATTCATTCAGTCATCCTATGTCTTTTCATTGAAAATTTTAATCTATTTACATTTAAAGTAACTATTTAAAGTATTATTGCAATTTTGTTTATTTATTGTTTTATTTTCTTAGGCCATCCTCTATGGCATGTGGGATCTTAGTACCCTGAGCAGAGATTAAACCTTCACCCCTTGCATTGGGAGCAGGGAGTCTTAAGCACGGGACTGCCAGGGAAATACCTGCCATTTTCCTAATTGTTTCTTGGCTGGTATGCAGTTTCTTTGTTCCTTTATTCCTCCCTTGCTGGTTTCCTTCATGATTTGATACTTTTCTTTCATGCATGCTAAGTTGCTTCAGTGTGTTCAACTCTTTGTGACCCTGTGGACTGTAGCTCTCCAGGCTCCTCTGTCCATGGGATTCTCCAGGTCAGAGTACTGGAGTGGGTTTCCATGCCTTCCTCCAGGGGATCTCCCCAACCAAGGGATCGAACCCTGGGTCGCTTATATCTACCTGCACTGGCAAGCAGGTTCTTTACTACTAGCAACACCTGGGAAGCCCACTTTTCAGTAGTAGTTTGCTTTGAATTCTGTTTTTCAGTTTTGTGTATCTCCTACAGGATTTTGCTTTATGGGTACCATGAGGCTTACCTGAAACATTTTATAGTTACAACAGTCTATCTTAAGTTGATAACAACTGACTCTTTGCAACCCCCTGGACTATACAGTCCATGGAATTTTCTAGGCAAGAATACTGGAGTGGGCAGCTGTTCCCTTCTCTAGGGGATTTTGCCAACCCAGGGATTGAACCCAGGTCTCCCAAATTTCAGGCAGATTCCTTACCATCTGAGCCACCAGGGAAGCATTCTTAATCTGACCTAATACTTACCTTTATCAGTTTTATAGGGGCTTCTATGATGGCTCAGATGGTAAAAAAAAAAAAAAAAATATGCCTGCATGGCAGGAGACCCTGGTTCGACCCCTGGGTTGGGAAGATACCCTAGAGAAGGGAACAGTTACCCACTCCAGTATTCTTGCCTGGAGAATTCCAGGGACAGAAGAGCATGGAGGGCTACAGTACATGGGATCACAAAGAATCAGACATGACTGAGTGACTAATACTTTCACTTCTTTCATCAGTTTTGTTTTCATTTTACTAATGAGTATCTTCTTCTTTTTCCAAGTTCCCACTGTCAAAAACTCAGATTCTTGGATCTCAATATTTGTCTAATGGTATTCTTGTGTACTACTCATAATGTATACCACTTTAATGCCTCTCTGTGTGCATGCAAGCTATGCTGTTTCAGTTGTGTCCAACTTTTGCAACGCTATGGGCTACAGCCTGCTAGGCTCCTCTGTCCATGAGATTCCCCGGGCGAGAATACTGCAGTGGGCTGCCATGCCCTCCTCCATGGGATTTTCCCAACCCAGGGATCAAACCCGGGCTTCTTATGTCTCCTGCAGGCAGGTTCTTTACCACTAGCACTACCTGGGAAGCTCTTACTGCCTCTTTAAGCAGCTCTGACTGTGAAACAGTCTTCCCCTTGTTAAAGAGGCAGTCCAGTAGGTGTTGACACAAACACTATGGGACCAAGTACCTAGGCCTGAAGCCCAGTTTTGCCCCTTTCTGGCTGGGGACCTTGATTCCATTACCCAACTTCAGTCTTCTCACCTGGAAAATGTGGATGGTGATAGTACACACTTTACAGGGCTGCTGAAAGGATGAAATGAGTCAATACATGTTAGGTGCTTGGGACAGTGCCTAGCACATAGGAAATGCTATAAAGTGTCGGTTAAGTAGATAAAAATTCATGAATTCTGTATGTGCAATTCAAGCTGGCTTCATCAAAAAGGATTTATTTATTTATTTATTTTTTGGCTCTAGTTTGGAGATGAGCCTGGAGTCAGGGCCTTGGATAACATCATCAGGTCACTGACTCTTATTCTCTATCTGTGCTGTTTCCCTTTGCTTTTGCTTCATTCTTAGCAGATCCTTCCCTCCAGGACAAACAGCCATGGCCACCAGCAGCTCCTGGAGACCATTCCACTGGCTCAGCAGCCCCAGCAGGACAAATATGTCTCTCACCCAAAAATTCCAGCAAAGGTCTCACATGAATTCTCACTGACTTGGCTTGGGTCCCAGGCTCTCCCGCCTAATCAGTGTGATATTCTGATTCTAGGCAAGGGAGAAAGCAAGGGAATTCAGAGAAACATCTACTTCTGCTTCATTGACTACACTAAAGCCTCTGACTATGTGGATCACAACATGCTGTGGAAAATTCTTAAAGAGCTGGGAATACCCGACCACCTTACCTGTCTCCTGAGAAACCTGTATACAGGTCAAGAAGCAACAGTTAGAACTGGACATGGAACAACGGACTGCTTCAAAATTGGGAAAGGAGTAAAACAAGCCTGTATATTGTCATCCTGCTTATTTAACTTATATACAGAGTATATCATGTGAAACCCCAGGCTGGATGAATCACAAGCTGGAGTTAAGGTTTCCAGGAGAAATAGCAAGAATCTCAGACATGCAGATGATAGCACTCTAATAGCAGAAAGTGAAGAGGAACTAAAGAGGTTCTTGATGAGAGTGAAGTGAGTGAGTGAAGTCGCTCAGTCGTGTCTGACTCTGCGACCTCATGGACTGGAGCCTACCAGGCTCCTCCGTCCATAGGATTTTCCAGGCAAGAGTACTGGAGTGGGTTGCCATTTACTTCTCCAGGGGATCTTCCTGACCCAGGGATCGAACCCGGGTCTTCTGCGTTGCAGGCAGACGCTTTGCCATCTGAGCCACCAGGGAAGCCCTGGTAAGGCCCCTGATGAGGGTAAAAAAGGAGTGAAAAGTTGGCTTAAAACTCAACATTCAAAAATCTAAGATCATGGCATCCAGTCCCATCACTTCATGGCAAATAGATGGGGAAAAAGTGGAAACAGTGACACATTTTATTTTCTTGGGCTCCAAAATCACTGCAGATGGTGACTAAAGCCACAAAATTAAAAGTTATTTGCTCCTTGGAAGGAAAGCTATGACAAACTCAGACAGCATATTAAAAAGCAAAGACATCACTTTGCAGACAAAGATCCATATAGTCAAAGCTATGGTTTTTCCAGTAGTCATGTACAGATGTGAGAGTTGAACCATAAGTAAGGCTGAGCACCCAAGAATTGATGTTTTTAAATTGTGGAGCTGTAGAAGACCCTTGAGAGTCCCTTGGATAGCAAGTAGATCAAACCAGTCAATCCTAAAGGAAATCAACCCTGAACATTTACTAGAAGGACTGATGCTGAAGCTGAAGCTCTAATACTTTGGCTACCTGACACGAAGAACTGACTTATTGGAACAGACCTTGACACTGGGAAAGATTGAAAGCAAAAGGAGAAGGGGAGAGCAGAAGATAAGATGGTTAGATAGCATCACCAACTCAATGGGCATGAATCTGAGCAAACTCTGGGAGAAAGTCAAGTACAGGGAAGCCTGGTGAGCTGCAGTCCACGGGGTCACAAAGAGTCAGACATGACTTAAGTGACTGAACAACAACTTGAATCCACTACTGCTTCCAAGGGTGAATCTCCCCTACAAAGTTTGGGTGTCCTCTGACTATGGGAGAAACAAGGATATGAGATGGGGGACAGAAGTGTTGTGAGCTGAGGGACAAAGAGTAGTCCAGTGTCCCTGCCCATCTATGGGTAAGGGTGGCTGAAGACATTCAGTGGGCTCGGGTGAGGGACTATTAACCAATTTCTATAGAACCAGTACTGCTGTACACACCATTCAGATTATCAGCCTGTTGATAAATATTGATTTAAATTTATCACACTAGTTGTGTTATTTATAATACCTGTTTTGCATTGGCTTTTCTCCTTTTGTCTTCTCTTATTATTTCTATTTTTCTCTTATCACCTTTAAGTACTACATTCCACTTCTATTTTTAGTAATTACCACAGATATTACTTTTAATTATTCTTTAATTCTTTAATTTCCATTTTTAACTTTTTGAAGCCTATTAATAATCAATATATTGACTTTCCTCTCTGATAATGCAAGGGCCTCAAAATATCTTAATTCTATTTAACTACAGAATCTACTTACTGTGGTATATTTTAATCCTTCATATATTTTTCAAATCCACAAGATATTATTATTACTACTGTTTTTTGAAGATAACATTTATTAACAGTTCCACCTTCTTTGCTCTTCACGTCTTCTTGCTGCTTTATGTTATATGTCATTTTCTTTTTACTTGAAGTACATACTTTACAATTTCCCTCAGTGAGGTCTTCATGAATATTTTTATTTTGCCTTATTTCATAAAATATTTACACTTCATTAACACCTTTTCAATGCTGTTTAATATGTTATTAAACACAACACTTCTAATAATGTTGGTTATTGTAGTTTTCCTTTCTAGAAGTTCTTTTTGATTTTAATAAAACTTGTTCTGTCATTTTTTTATAGTTTCCTATTCCTTGCAGACATTTTCCAATATGATTTTTTCAACTTAACATGTAGGATTTTTTCTTTTAAGAATGTGGGTCTGATCATTCCAATATATAGTGTCTTTGAGGGTATCTTTCTGCTGTCTATATTTCCTGTTTCTTCTCATTTATGGTGTCTGTGCCTTACTATTTTTTACTATGTGCTAGCCATTATACACGGAGAAGGCAATGGCACCCCACTCCAGTACTCTTGCCTGGAAAATCCCATGGATGGAGGAGCCTGGTAGGCTGCGGTCCATGGGGTCGCTAAGAGTCGGACACGACTAAGCGACTTTACTTTCACTTTTTCACTTTCATGCATTGGAGAAGGAAATGGCAACCCACTCCAGTGTTCTTGCCTGGAGAATCCCAGGGACAGGGGAGCCTGGTGGGCTGCCGTCTATGGAGTCGGACACGACTGAAGTGACTTAGCAGCAGCACCGGCAGTAGCCATTATATAAAAAATTATCTGAATAATTATTTGAAGACTAGGATGAAAGTGTCTTCCACTACAAAGGATTTGCTTTTACTTCTTGCATGTCTGGGATTACCATAAATTAAGATTAATGCTCAAGGTTCCCTGGAAGGTCAATCAAAGTGCAATTCAAGCTGCAGTGAATTGTGAGGACTCATATACCTATGGTTCACATTTACCTTGAGATGTAGTTCTTTGAGGTCTCAGCTTATTTTGGGGAGGCCCTACCATTACTTCCTAAGTAACCCTGGGTATTGATTTTTTTCTCCCTTGCCTCTGCTAGACCATCAAAACCAATTTTCAAGTTTGTTGAACTTAGCAATACTCACAGGAAAAATGAAGTTTTTGTACTCATTTCTCTCTCCGGATTTCCACTTCCCCATCATTCTTTTCCTGGCAAATTCTTACTACCATGTCAACTCCTTGATGGCTTTGAAGGTATCATTATTAACAACCAGCTTTGAAACGGTTTTCAGATAATCTAGAATTGGTCTACCATTACTGGAAATAGGAAGCCATGTAAGGTCTTCCTCGGCACACAGCAGGTGCTCAGTAAATGATGGCTGAATTAGTTGAATTACCATAATTTCCTAAACATACTCCCCCCACCTTTTTTTTTTGTTTGTACAAAGACTGTTGGTTTGTACAAGAACTTTCCTATTCTTAAAACACATAGAAAAAAAAAACACATAGAATGCCCATATTCTACCATCTGACAAGTATTAGAACAAATACCACGTTTTCCTCAAATTTATTCCTGTTGTCTCTACTTTCCCAAATATGAATCCTATTTCTTCTCCATCTAAATCCTCACAAGACCTGGTCTGTATCATTCTCTGGGTACTTAATTAGATAGAAATGTTTTAATATGCTCTTCTGGTCAAGGCTATGGTTTTTCCAGTGGTCATGTATGGATGTGAGAGTTGGACTGTGAAGAAAGCTGAGCGCTGAAAAATTGATGCTTTTGAACTATGGTGTTGGAGAAGACTCTTGAGAGTCCCTTGGACTGCAAGGAGATCCAACCAGTCCATCCTAAAGGAGATCAGTCCTGGGTGTTCATTGGAAGGACGGATGCTGAAGCTGAAACTCTTAATACTTTGGCCACCTGATGCGAAGAGTTGACTCATTGGAAAAGATCCTGATGCTGGGAGGGATTGGGGGCAGGAGGAGAAGGGGACGACAGAGGATGAGATGGCTGGATGGCATCACCGACTCGATGGGCATGAGTTTGAGTAAACTCCGGGAGCTGGTGATGGACAGGGAGGCCTGGCGTGCTGCGGTTCATGGGATCGCAAAGAGTCGGACACGACTGAGTGACTGAACTGAACTGAACTGAACTTATCGCTCCTCAAGATTTACACTTTCTTGACATTCCTGGGCTTCTGAAGAATTCCCTCATGTTCCGTCTAGTTCAGCATATATTACAAACAGATTTGGGTGGGTAGGTGGGAATATTATATCCAGTACTTTTAGGTGTGATGTCCTGGGAAGGGAGTCTGTGAACATTTATTCTTCCCTACTGCTGGAAGCAAGATGCAGCCTCTTTAAAAAAAATGTCTTACATTTGTACAGCACTTTATAATTATTAACAATAGGGTGTTCTCACATACTTGCTTTCTACTTTCATATTCAGTATCATCATGCGGCAGATGAGAATCAGAGGGCAAGAGAGACTAAATAATATTATTGAACAGAGCCACAAAGTCAGAAATGAAACCCAAATCTTCCTTCTCCAAGCCCAGGGATCATTCCAGGGTACTCACTCAGCTGCTTCCCCATATTATTTTGTGCCATTAGTCATTAATGTGCACTAACACCTCGGCTCTTTGGAAGCATACATTCTATACATGAAAGTATGTGCAGCACAGGAGTTAGGTTGCAGGCAACAAACAGAGGGGCTGGCTCTGGAAGGTACTTTATATACTCCTCTGAAGTGAAGGTTTTCTGCACTTGGTCTTCCTTACCTCACAACCTTGGTTCCATTTCTCATGACTTGCATGTCCACCATACAGCCCCCAGTAACATAGGCGGCTAAATTCAACTCTGAGAATTCGGCCTAAAAGAGAAAGCAAAACAATAAGGATTCACAAAGTACTAGGGTTGCCAATGACTCATAACATTTATATGTGCCAAACATACATTTAAATCTCACGTGAAAGATGAAGAAGCTGAGATGCAGAGAGGCATGGTGACATGTCCAGGGTTACATCACTACTAATTTCTACCTCCTTGAAGGTGGAAGAAGGTACTCTAACTCGAGGGGAGCGGACAGGCACGGGGAGAGAGATAGGAGGTGGTGGTGTAGAGGAACTCCATAGTTACCAAGAGAGGGGCAGAGATGAGAGATATAAGCAGTATTCTTTATTTGGGTCCCCACTAAGGAGTATTCTTCATGTTTATGTGCCAACTACAGTGCCACATTTGTGTTTTATTAGACATTTCTGTATCCTTCCAAGTTCATCTTTTTGTTGGCTTATTTGGTTGCGCAAGCTTAAAAAATTTCTGTTGCTATTCCTATGGAATGTGTGTATGCTAAGTAGCTTCAGTCATGTCTGACTCTGTGCAACGCTATGGACTGTAGCCGGCCAGGCTCCTCTGTTCACAGGATTCTCCAGGCAAGAATACTGGAGTGGGTTGCCATGCTCTCCTCCAAGGGATCTTTCCAACCCAGGGATCGAACCTGCGTTTCTTATGTCTCCTGCATTGGCAGGTGGCTTCTTTACCACTAGCGCTACCTAGGAAGCCCTTTCCTATGGAATACATCCCTCCTACCAGATTATATGCTCCCTGGGGGTAGTGACTTGATGTTATAACCAATTCCTAGGTTTGCCATAACAAAGTACCCCACTAGGTGGCTTAAACACAGAAAACTGTGCTTTCTCACAGCTGTGGAGGCTAGAAGTCCAAAATCAAGGTGTGGGCAGCACTGGTTCTTCCTGAGGGCTGTGCAAGAAGGCTCTGTTGCGAGTTTTTCCACATTGGCTTGTAGATGGCCACCTTCTCTCTGTCTCTTATCAGTATGCTTTTCCTCTGTGCAAATCTCTGTATCCATTCTACCAGTCATACTGGGTTAGGACCCACCCTACTGCCTTCACTTTAACTTGATTATCTCTGTAAAGATCCTATCTCCACATACCTGTGTCCAAATAAGGTCACATTCTGAGGCACTGGGCTTTAGGACTTTAACACATGAATTTTAGGAGACATAATTCAACCTGTAACCCCACTCGAGAAAATGCATAATACTAGACTGACTTATACAGAAACCAAGAGCTATTTCTTTGGATTTAATGAATAAAAATAACTGCTCACATACATGCAACACTCACTATGTGCCAGGTACTGTCCTAAGCATTTTATACGTATGAATTCATTTAATCCTCACACTTGTCTACATGAAAAACCAAGGCAGAGAGAGATCAAATAACTTGCACACTGTCACACAGTAGGTAGCAGAGCCAGGATTTAACCCCAGGCAGCCTGGCTCCAGCCTGTCTTTTAACTGCAGCACCCCACTGTCCCCACTGTTTAGCTAAATAAGGCATTAGGTGGACTGCAACTGGGAATTTTAGGGACCTAAAAATAAACCACTCAAAGAGAAAAACAAGCTTACATTGAAGGGAAATATCATTTCATGGTGATTTAAATGTATTCCCTTAGAATCATTTACCAGAAATTATGACCAAAGACCTAGCTATCTTCCCAGATGGCATTAAAGCAAACCCAGAGTGCTTGTGTCTCTTGTTTTAATTAATAACCTCATTATGCTGTGGAAAGGTGAAAAGCAAAGAGCTCTGTTAATGAGGCCAGGTTGGTAAACAGTGGTAATGACCCAGTTATTAAATCTAATGCCTTAAAAATTCAGCCCATCATGTTCAAGACATTTCATTGGTAAGATTACAAAGAAGAATTAGCAAGAAAAGTTGTTGCTTGTGTGGAGAAAAAGAAGTTACAACACAGAATTGCTGGGCACAAGAAATATGAAGGAAACGGGTGAGTCAGAATCTTGGATGGTAAAATCTCCAACTAGATGGCAAAGACCCAGGGGCTATCTTGCTGCTCAAATGGAAAGAGAAATACCTGGATAGAAGACACCCTCGGGCTTGGATATACAAGTCAGAAGTTCATCTGGTTCAGATCTGAGTGTCTGCAGCTGTCTCCTAGTCATAGTTTATGAGTAATCATAGAAGGTAGATTCCTGGGTTATAGGGCAGCAAGCCTCTGCTTGATCAAGCACAGAGAGCTGGAGTAGCAAAGAAAGAGCACTTTCCTATATTTCTCTTTCTAAAAACTTCAACACCCATGGACATGAACATAGGTGTATCCAACTATCTCTCCTTCAAGACAGCAGGATGACCCTGCTGGTAGAATCCTAAATACCAGGGCTTGGAGAGCTCTCATAGACTGTAGTGGGTTAAATTGATTCCCCTAAAAGATATGTCCAAGTCCCAACCCTTGATACCTGTGAATGTGACTATGTATAGAAACAGAGTCTTTGCAGATATAACTAAGGCTCTCAGATCCTGGATGAGTGTGAACCCTAAGTATAATAAGATGTATTTATAAAAGAAGAGAAGGGGAGGCAGAGGGACCCAGGAAAGAAGGCTGTATGAAGACGGAGGCAGAAACTGGAGTTAACACTGACCCAAAACCAAGGAACAACAAGTTACTAGAAGGTGGAAGAAGCAAGGAAGGACAGTCTTCAGAGGGAGTACAGATCTGCCGACACCTTGATTCCAATTTCTGGCCTCTGAGAGGATAATTTCTTTTATTTTAAGCCACCAAGTTGTAGTAATTTGTTACAATAATCCTAGGAAAGTAATAAAATAATTCTGGAAATTGGATCCAATTTTAGTATTGCATGCAAAGGCGTCAGGGTTCAAAGAATGTCAATTGATTTAGGTAAGGCTCCTTTATCCACATCAGCAAACACATACTTACAAGCATATATGCACACATACACAAAATAAAGCACTACTATGAGAGTCATGTTTCTGCCTTTTCTGCATAAGTTAACCTTTTGACCTCAAAAACATTTTGGTCCCAATTATTTTTAGTGTGATGTCTCTTTACTATACACTAGGCATGGTGGTATAGATAAATAAATATTCAAAGAAACTACATTTAAAAGTAACTGCTCAATATCTGATGATTTTGGTCAAGTTACTGACTGCTTAGAATCTCAGTTTTGACATCTCTAAAATGGAGGCAATAATATCAGTGGTATCTAGCTTTAAAACTGTTAGTAAAGATTCAAGATAGTGTATATGAGACGCCTAGCACAGAGCTGAGACATGTTACACAGGAGGAAGATCTCTGTCAACAGCTATCATTATCATAGTCAAATATTTAACTGTCTTAGCAAGAGTAAATTGAAATGCATAAAAAAACAGAAAAAGAGCAACCTTTTCAAATATTTATAACATAGACAATTTTTAAAATATTAAGGCATACAATATAAAGAGTAAAGATTTCTGCTTAATTAAGTCCACAGTGGAGTAATAGGGACTGTATTTACACTCTCATCTTAAACTTGGAAAGCCAGACAAAATACATTAATAGTTCTCAGACACTGAACAAAAGGCATTGCAGGACTATGACCTTGCAGAAAGGAAACACAAGAAATTACCTCTGTGACTGCCCTAGCTGACTGCCTGGAGGCAGTTTTCAGGTATGGGAGAATGCAATCAGTGCCCAGTAGTCTCACTAAGCTGAAGAGTCAAACGTTAGAATGCAGGGAGGCTGGAGAAGGCAATGGCACCCCGCTCCAGTACTCTTGCCTGCAAAACCCCATGGATGGAGGAGCCTGGTGGGCTGTAGTCTGTGGGGTCACAAGGAGTTGGACATGACTGAGCAACTTCACTTTCACTTTTCACTTTCATGCATTGGAGAAGGAGATGGCAACCCACTCCAGTATTCTTGCCTGGAGAATCCCAGGGACGGGGGAGCCTGGTGGGCAGCCGTCTATGGGGTTGCACAGAGTTGGACACGACTGACGTGACTTAGCAGCAGCAGCAGTAGAAATGGCTAGAATTTGCAGGGCAGAGTAAAGGAAAGATACAACTGCAGAGGAAAAGGTCTCCAGGCAGATCTGCAAGGCTTTGGCTGTGTACAGATATGAGCATGCATGAAAGGAAACTTCTTAGGGCCAGTGACAGAACTATCAGAAAACAGTAGACTCAACACTCCAGAACACACACAGGGCTGGGGATAGTTCATGTTCTCACCAGGTAAAGTATAAAGACTTTGTAATAAGAGTAGAGTTCTCAAAAATTTAGTAGTGGGGCTAAATTAGCCTTGGATCACGGTGTGCTCTGGATCTAGGATGACCAATTTGTCCTAGTTTACCTAGAGCTTTCTCAACTTTGCAGAAGCTCCCCTCAGGCTCAGTTTTTCAAATTTGATGAAAACTATAAACCTATAGGCCTAAGAAATTCAATGACTCCCAAGCAGAAGAAACATAAAGAAAATCATACTAGGGTACATAATAATCAGCTTACTAACAAACCAGCGATGAAAAGAAAACCTTCAAAGCAATCAGAGGGGGAAAATATACTTTATATAAAGAGAGGCAAAGAATGACAGCTGGGCTTCCCTGGTGACTCAGGGGTGAAGAATCCACCTGTCAATGCAGGAGACACAGGCTCAACCCTGATCTGGAAAGATCCCACATGATATGAAGCAACTAAGCCCATGAGTCACGACTACTGAGCCTGTGCTCTGATGACTTTTTTCTTCAAAGACTTCTTAATTTGAATTAGGGTCAAGTTGTTATAGTCTGCCATGCCTGTAGGCACCTCACTTTCACTTTACATTTTTCCATAAAAAGTGCATCTGTAAATACTCTCAGACTTGGAAGGAAGTCTATTCCTTTTGTGTCAGTGTAGTTCTCTGCTTCTCAAGGTGAATAATTGCCTGCAAGACAATAGTATGAATTATAGGAGTTCATCACACACGCAGAAGTAGAATGTGTAACAATAACACATAGATGGAAATGGAAATATACTGTTAAAAGGTCCTTACACTGTATATAAAGAGGTATAACATTATTTAAAGATCAGTTCAGTTCAGTTCAGTCACTCAGTCGTGTCCAACTCTGCAACTCCATGGACTGCAACACGTCAGGCCTCCCTGTCCATCGCCAGCTCCCAGAGTTTCTCAAACTCATAGATCCTGATAAATTAAAGCTATTGTAAACCTTAGAAGAATGCCTCAAAAAAACAGGGATAGCTAAATTAAATTTCACAAATTTTAATTTTACAGATTGATGGATCTTAATTGATCTGTGCTTGCATAATCAATATCAACTTCCCAGATGGTGCTAGTGGTAAAGAACCCGCCTGCCAATGCAGGAGACATAAGAGACGTGGGTTTGATCCCTGAGTTGGGAAGATCCCCTGGAGAAGGAAAACTCAACCCACTCCATGATTCTTGCCTGGAGAAGCCCATGGACAGAGCAGCCTGGCGGGCTACAGTCCACGGAGTTGCAAAGAGTTGGACATGACTAAAGCAACTTAGCATGAGCAATCAACATCAAGACGAAAACTGGTAACAACTCCAGCCTCCCTGAATATTCTGTCCATTTCAATATAACTGATATCAACTTTCACACCATGACACTACCACTTTGATATCTTCTATTTCTGCAGCTTAGTTTTGTATGTTCTTGAACTTCATATGAATCTCAGAGTTATATACTCTTTGGTATTTGCCTTTTTTCACTCATCATTACATCTGTGTGATTCATTCATGCCGTTGAGCTTAGAATAAATCATTTTATTTCTGTGTAGTGCTTCAGCGCCTGCATGGGTGTGTGAGCTAAGTCTCTTCAGTCGTGTATGACTCTTTGGGACCCTATGGGCTGTACCCTGCCAGGCTCCTCTGTCCATGGGATTCTCTAGGCAAGAAAACTGGAGAGGGTTGCCGTGCCCTCCTGTACAATAATACATTCATCTGTTCTGCTGATGATGGACACCTGGACTATTTCTAGTCATTGGCTATTAAGAAAAAAGCTGTTATGCACATTCTTGTACATCTCTTTTGGTGGACATATACTCTCATTTCTTTTGGGTATATTCCTAGGAGTGAAATTGTTGGGTCATGGACACCATTGAAGACAGGTAGGTTTTCACAGCAGCATATGTAAGTTCTTTGTATTTTGTTAAACTTGTTAAAACTAGGTGTGGGAGGTTTTCAACACTGATCTCAATGATACCTGAAAATGCTAGACTATCTGAGTTTTTCTGTTTATGACTTTTATTAAGCATCTACATGGAGGAATTAAAGAATAGTGGAAAAGAAACTGGTTTGAAGTCTGGGGTCAAGGGATCTAAATTTCAGATTTAACACTGACCAAGTGTATGGCCTTAGGCAAACCCCTCTTTCTCTCTCCACTTTAATCCTCTTCATCTTCAAAATGAGTTATCATCAACTGAGTCAATTATGTCCATGGTCTGTTTCATTTTCACCTCTCTTTCTTTCTTAACCAGTGTCTCCCAGTGATGGTAGAAGGAAAATACTATTACCACAGCATACCTTATGGCAAAGAAATGCCAAGCAATCATACTTTTATTAGAAATTTGTTTACCACTTTATATCCAGCTCCTGGTACACAGGAGGTATTGAAAACATACTTGTGTAATGAAGCATTATTTTTATACTTTGTAGATGAATGGACGACTACAATACCTACACATGCTAAATAACTCACCTTCTGAAACTGCCCCACTGCCAGATCCACTAGACCATAGCTAGGAGGAGGGTGGTTCCAGGTAGAAAGGAGGAGAAAGGCCCAATCTAAGTTTTCATGAACAAAAGCACAGCTGAGAACACAGGGCTCTCAGGTTAATGAAGCAGTGAGATGTCTTCTGTTGTTTGAGCGTGGAGTATGTGGAGGAATACAATAGGACAGAGCTAGAAAAGTGGGTGGGAGGCCAATTCTGAGGATTTTGAACTCCCCATGAAGAAATGGTACTCTATTAGTATTCTATTGCTGCCACAACAAATTATCACACATGTAACAGTTGCAGACAACACAAATGTATTGTCTCACTGCTCTATATACATCAGAAGTCCATGTTAGCTCAGCTGGTTTCTGTTCTAGGTTTCACAAAGCCAAAATCAAGGTATCAGCCATCTGGGCTCTTTCTGGGAGGTTTTGGGAAGAATCTGCTTCCAAGTTTGCTGAATTGAACTCTCTGCAGCTATAGGACTGAGGTTCTACTTCCTTGCTGATCTCAGCTAGGAGACTGTCCCAGCTCCTTAAGGCGGTCTGCACTCCTTGTCACATTGTACGCCCCATCTTCAAACCTGTCATGGCATGTCAAGTCTCTCTTATTCTCCAAAGTTTTCTGACTTCCCTTTTGTCACATCTTCCTCCCTAGCCAGAGAAAGTTCTGTTTTTAAGGCCTTCTGTGGTCAGACTGGCCCGCTTGGATAATCAGAGATACTCTTTTTATCTTACAGTCCATAATTGTAATCACATCGTCATTTCCCTTCTAAGTATCATTTTCACAGATTCCAGGGATTAGGGTATAGTCATCTTTGGGAGACCACTGGGAAACACAAAAGGTTGTGTTATAAGAGTGATAAATATTTAACCACAAGTATTTACATAGCACTTTCTAAGTTCCAGGCTCTATTATCAGTGCTAGTTATGGTTGGAATCATATCCTTTAACAAGACCTCTTCTATGGCACCCTCAATCACAAGGGAATACAAGCACCTGTTTATAATTAAACACATGTCCAGCTCCAAGAAAACACATGCACACACACTCATGAGTGTGCACAACACACACAAGCAAGATGGAATACATTCAGTTTCCTGAAGAGTCTTTCATGGGTTCTCTCTGGAACCTAGAAAGTATGTGATGCTAAGCAGATAATATCACTGAAAGCATGGGGTATTCATGTTTAGTTACCGATAATTGCATTTGCAATGACGTTGATGACAGAGTACAAAATGGTGATTGCAATCATCATTATTATAATAAGTTGAAGGATGCTATTATGCCAACAGATCAATGGGAAAGAAACTGAAATTGGGACTTGGAATTGGATGAGTGACTGGAATGTACACAAGAAACCGAAAATGTGTGGGAATGTGGAGGTAGCAGCTATCAGCCTTGACCGTGAAGCCTGACTGAAGGAGGGAGGATTTTGACAAAGAGCTGTTGTCCAGAGCTCCTGAGAAAGACAAGATGCTGGCAGACAGATTGTTCTGGAATCCAAAGGAGGCTGATAAGATACTGGAAATTCCTGTTAGTTAGTGAAGACCTATCTGGTCCAGACTGTACACTTAAACCCTTACAGTCTGCCCCTTTCCAAGGCCTTAGACACTCTTTGTAATTTGCAGGAGGGTAAAAGAGAGAGACAAGAGAGACACATAGATACTGAGCTGATGGCAGAAGGTGGGCAGCCTCCAGGACCTTCCCTAATGTTAGGACAACTCATCCTCTGCCCTTTCTCTACCCTTTCTCACCTCCTAAGGACGAACTGTTAATCTAGTGCCCAGGACATCATAATGTGCCTTAAACACTGGGCAAGGTCACTGCTGGGTCAAAAAGCCAGGCGATCACATGTGATTCTGGAGTCCACATTCTGCTTCTCTCCAGCTGAGAGCCTGCTGAAGTGGGTGGCCTCACATTAACTTCCTCTCTCCTGCCTTGTAGCTCCTCAGAGAAGCCACCCTCAGCACCCATTTTGCTCTCAGCCACTCTCTCTCCCGTGAGTTTCCAGCACTGAACTCTGATTCCAAAGAAGCCCAGATGACCTGCTCTCTCTTCTCATAACTGTGTTTGTGGTACCTCAAAATTATTTAGTAATATGTATTTAGTAAGTAGGGCTTCCCAGGTGGCGCTAGTGGTCAAGAACCCACCTGCCAATGCAGAAGAACTAAGAGTGCAGGTTTGATCCTTGGGTTGGGAAGATCCCCTGGAGGAGGGCATGACAACCCACTCTAGTATTCTTGTCTGGAGAATCCTATGGACAGAGGAGCCCAGCAGGCTACAGTCCATGGGGTCACAAAGAGTCCAACATGACTGAAGTGACTTAGCACAGTTAGTAACACTCATAAATGGGACATTTGGCTTTAAAGACAGGTAAGATGCTGCACTGCTTTGGTCTGGAGCTGATTCAGGTAACCCTGCACAGGGGTGCTGGGCCTAGGTCCCCTAAAACTTCTTTGCTCTTCCTCCTTGTGTTTTTGTCTACTTTAGGAACCTGCAAAAGGGGTGGTGGTAGTGATGTCAAGGTAGGATTAGGGCATTCTTGAGTCCTCTAGCAAGTTTTCATCAAAATTCCACCGTAATCCCTAACATATTGTTATGTTTACTCTTGGGAAGGAAACTGTGTTATTAACAAATTCCTTTTAAAATAAATCAGCATTCTGCATGCACTGTGATCTTCTTCATTTCTTTTTTTTTTTTTTAATTTACTTGGCTGCACTGGGTCTCAGTTGCAGCACTTGGGATCTTCACTGTGGTATGGAGGATCTCTTAGTTGTGGCATGAGGGATCTAGTTCCCTGACTGGGGATTGAACTCGGGCCCCCTGCATAGGCAGCATGGAGTCTTAACCACTGGATCACCAGGGGAGTCTCTCCTTCACTTCTTAAGTTCTTTCACAGAGTCTTATAGAGACTCATTAAAAGCACAAACAGCAGCAACAATAATAAAACATTAAACACAGAACACCCAAGCTTTACGCAGGCTGTGAGCTCCTACAGGATTTAGGTTCTTTGACACCTCCTTCCACCATCCTCTGTCTGCCCCGGTTTCAACGCACTCTGTCATCGCCACGCGATGCTGGCCTCTTTTCCATTATCAAGCACAGGAAGCATGCTCCAACCTCCAATCCCTCAGCCTCTAAACCTTGCTTCCGAGAGCTGGCAGCACGTGTCTGCTCCCTGGCGCCCCTAGTGGCACCTTCCCACAGAGCACCTGCTGTGCTCCAAGCTACTTCCTAGCTTAGTCTTCCCCGACAGCGCTCACCGCCCTCTGAAATAAATATTTACATCCATCCCAATTGAATATTTAATCGTCCATTTCTTTCACTATAACAGAAGCTCCATGGGGCAGGGATTTTGTCTGTTTTGCTCAGAGCTCTAGCCCAGCACCTAAACCAGTGTCTGGGGAAACAAGACAGGTGCTCTGTGAATATCACTGACTGAACAGATGCCCATTTTGCAGATGTCAAAGGTGAGGCCCAGGGAAGCAGGGTGACTTTGTTCAAAGTTACATCCTGGGGTCCAAACCCAGGCTGACACCCTTCACACTGGACCAAGCGGCTTATCTGGGGTGGCTCGAGTCTTAACTGGCAGAGCTCTAATTCTTACACCTTCCTGTGTCTTTCCCACATGAGTGTGCAGCGTCTGCTGGGGAAGCCCACAGGTCCCCCTTTCACCGCTCTGCTCCTTCTAACTGCCCTGCTGATAGCAAGTACTTGGCAGGCGGCCCGAAGCCTGCTCTCAGCAAGAACTGCTTCCTGTCGGTTTCCCGCATAGGCCGTGTTTTCAGCTCCGAGGCCTGGAGGGCTCAGTGACTTCCTTGGCTGGCATCTCACGGCTGAGCTCTTTTCCACTAGTACAGACTCACCTTGCAGACAGAAGAGGCTTTGAATGTCTGAAGACTCATTCAGTGGACCTTTTCAGAGGAGGAAATATTGTGCAGAAGCAGTACTGGGCATCTCAGGAAAGGTCTGGGCCACTGGGTCAGTGAGAGCTGCCTGGCAGTACTGCCCACCTCCCGTGCCAAACACCCAGCTATGCAGGCAGATGCAAAGGCATCTCTGCTCATCAAAAAATCTTAATATCCCTCTTTGTGTGTGCGTGTGTGTATGTGTGTGTAGAAGGCAGGTAATGGAGAGAGAAAAACATGTCAAAATACACATAAAATAGAGAAAAATAAAATGACAAAACCTACATTCCTAAATGTTCAAATAATAAAATATCCAAAGTTAGTTGGAGTTCACCATATTATTTTTAAAAAAATCAGTAACAGTGACTTGCAGTTTACAAAGTGTTTGGCATGTGAAGGTTTTCAGAATTGCACCCCATGAGTTTGAATCAGAGTTTTACCCCTTACTTGTTGTGCAACGTTAGACAAGTTAGCCTTTCTAAGCCTTAGTCCCTCATCTGTAAATGAGGTTAAGAATGGTACCTTCCTAGGGCAGGTGTGAGCATTAGATGGATTAATTCCATTATTCCATTAAATGGAATTAATATCCACTTAAGAGTCCTTAGCAAGGTGCCTAAGTGAAAAATGAATAATCAATGTTAGATATCACATTTATGTGCTTTAATTTGATCATTACAATGACCTCTTGATACGAGAGTAGGTATTAGCATTCTCATTAGTGGATGAGAAACAGAGAGAGAAAATGACTTGGCCAAGATCACAAAGCTACCTGAACTCAAGTCATCCATTAATTCATTAACTTAACAACTATTTCTTTTTCTGAGCACTACTGTGCCAAGAATAGAGACTGAAACAACAGCATCTGAGAATCAAAGTAAAACATCCACTGTCATTTTCCCTCTGCCAGGGAAAACCTGAAGGGTAGGGAGAGCTTTTGATAATGTCCGAAGGATAGAAAGTGTTCGCTGAAGGAGAGAGGGAGGAGGGGGAGGAAGAGGAGGGTAGGAGATGGGAGAGGAAGGATGCGGAGAAGGATTGAGGAGGTGAGGGGAGAAAGGGGGAAGGAAGAGGGGGAGAAGGAGGGGAGGGAGAGGAAGAAGCTTTCAGGGGGAGAGAATGGTGGGACAGCCAGAACCTCATCTCTCCCCATTTCCAGAGCTTTTATAAGGTTGAGAGACCTAGAAATGAATTTTGCCACCTGCAACAAACTTTTGCTGCCTGTGACAGATCGGGCAAATGTTCAGAGATTTTAAGACCATAGCTTAGCTACGTAGAAAAGAACGATGAATCATGTCCCCTTGACATCTACTTCTCTTCATTGTTGTGCTGGGTTCCACAGGTGTAAGTACCATTCTGCTGAATGCTCAGAAATGCGTGTTTATAGGATTAAACAAAGCACGTGTGAACGTCTCCCCAAACTTTTCCAGATGGTTGATGGATGGGTTCAGGGGCCTGGAGATCAAGGTGCAGAAGCAGAGTCCATGTGTGGCAGCTGTATCACAGGTGGGTGTGACCCTGACGGTGAGGTGGTGAGGCTGGAGCTCTGGGAAGAGCTGCCTGGGGGCTGATGAGCCTAGCCTGCCGAGTATGGCGAGCAGAGATACTGAAGGAGCTTAAGTAGGGCTGATGTAATTTATTTCTGTAGATTTTTTCCCCAAACGGAAACTTGTAATGTGATGACAAGAACATCTCATCCATCAAAGCTCTGAGAAATTAAAATGTTCTTTCCTACCTTAACATGCTTTCCTTTATTTGGTTTTCATTTTACACGTCCAACACCATTTCAGTGCTGTAGAAATGAAAAAAGCCTTCAACCTTCCTTTTCTACCCGATGCTGCCCACAGCTTGGGCCTCACCTTCTCGCCCTAGAGCTGCTTCCCAGGAGTCTTTCCTCTCACCTTCCTTCCCTTGATCCAGTCCACACATCCAGGGACCAGGGTAAAGCCCTGCACCAGGATGAAGGCCTGCGGCTCCTTCCGCGTGGGCCGCAGAAGACATGGCCAGGTTTAAACCCCAGACATGGAGTCCCTGCTGCCCCCTACAGCCTGAGCGCTGGACACCTCAGAAAGACCACAGCGTCAGCCTCTGGGTGCTAAATGCTGTGAAGAGAAATGAAGCAAGTGACATGACTCAGAGTGACTGCGACGTGTGCATGGAGCGTCCACTTCAGAGAGGGCAGTCAGTACCTCTGAGAAGGCGACCCTGGTGCCAAGAGTCTGAACAGGCCGTGCAGATGCCTCGGGAAACAGGGTTCCAGGCAAAGAGAACAGAAAAGCACAAGCTCAAGGCAGGGTGTGCTTGCCTGAGTTTTTCCAAGTTTGTTTCTTTGTGGTAAAATAACTGCAATGTAAAATTTACCATTTTAACTGTTTTTTAAGTGTATAAATCAGTGGCATGAAATACACTCACATTGTCATGCAACCATCACCACCATCCAACCACAGAACTTCTTCATCATCCCCAACAAAACCCTTGAGTCCAAGAAACAGTAACTCATTCTCCGTAACTGCTGGTAACCACTACTGTACTTTCTGTCTCTATGAATTTGACTATTCTAGGTATCTGATATAAGTGGGATCATACAATGTTTGTTCTTTTATGTCTGACTTATTTGACTTAAAGTTTGTCCATGTTGTAGCATATGTCAGAATTTCCTCCCTTTTAAAGGTTGAATCATATTCCATTGTATGGATATACCACATTTGTTTACCCATTTGTCAATGAACACTTGGGTTTTACGTCTACCTTTTGTATACTGTGAATAATGTTGCTATGAACATGGGTTAACAAACATGTCTGAGTCCCTGCTTTCAATTCTTTTGGCTATATACCCAGGAGTGGAATTGCTGGGTCATGTGGTGATTCTGTCTGACTTCTTGAGGAACCACCATACTGTATTCTATAGCAGCTATACCATTTTGCATTCCTACCAGCAATGTACAAGTGTTCCAATCTCTCCACATCTTCATCAACACTTGTTTCCTGCTGCTTGATTTTAAGGAACAGTGTGAGAAGGCCAGTGTGACTGGATCAGAGTAAGCAAGAAAGACAAGAGCAGGAGGAAGGCCAGGGAAGTCTAACCATGAAGGGTGTATAGACATGCGAAGGCTGGCCATCACTTACAGTGAGACTGGGAGCCTCTGGAGAGGCATGGGTTGTGGAGAGTAATAATCCCATGTATAATAAGTTAAAACCCAATGCTTCCAGCTCCAGAAGCATGGGGTCTCAAGGCTAGCACAAGTCTCTCTTCTCCCAGGCTGCCAGAGGGTTAAGTAAATGCAAACACGGGTAAATGCAGTGAAAGGAGATATTTCCTTCCCCTGCTGACACACCTGATGCAGGAAGCAGACTCCTGCTCCCTGGGAATGAGAGGCCTGGCCAGGCTTGTGCTTCAAGAAGAAAATGAACGTCGCCTGGACACAAGATGGCTTAGCACTTCCCATGTCAGTTTCTGAGAGCTACCGAACAGCCTAAGGCCCCATCTGTTTTCAATCCTGTTAAAAGGGCCTCGTGTGCTGGCGCCTATTTAAAATAATGCACACATGGAGTTTCTAAAATGAAGAAGAAAAAGGGGCCATGCTTTCCCTGCCGGCACAGCTTATGTGTTTACTTTGGAGCCGGTTTTGGGAGTTCTGAGACAAGACACAGCTAATTTCTCTTCCTGGAGTTGATTTGCAAGTCCCCACAGGCTTTTGCTCCAAGCATTTAAGGCAGCTTGGTATGAACTGGTCACCCCTTCAAAAGGCCACTGTGAAATATCTCCAAATTAAGGCTGGGCTTGGGAAAGGGGAACCCAAGGCCATCTTCCTCCTTGCAAAAGGGCTGTTTTCCCAATTCCTTTTCCTCAACAGAGACTTACATTTTTAAAGGCCTAGTTCTCCTTTCTCAGATGTTCCTTTCCTTCCCAAGGGGCCATAGCAGTTCCAAGACAGTGTGACCCAGATAGAGCCCAGAGTCAGCGTGAATCTAATCCCCAAATGAGGACCGCCAGGGTCAGAGTCAGGGGACAGGAGCCCCCTGCAGTCTATGCACTCCCATGCAGGGAAGCAAAGGCGAGGAGGCTTCTCTCTCCACATTCCGGGGGCAGGCAGCCCTTATGAGCTGCTGAACCAATGACATTCCTGAGTCATGAGGGTATCTACACATCCAGGGCCACCAAGAGCTGTAATGGGTCATTTCTGACCCTGCAGGCTCAGGAAAAACACAACACAAATGTAGAACCACTGTACAACTTCATCCATAACGGCCCCACAGGCCTGGGACTTTATTACTAACCTCCCCTAAACCTGGAGCAAGAGAAATTCAAAGAGGGTACGAGAGCACCAAGGTGAACGTGTTCATGGTGGCCCATCAGTGGCTCCTGTCATTTTCTGCTCCTTCACACCTTCTTTGACTCTCAGGATCTAGCTGACATTGTTTTCACTTGATGGCAGCAATGCCCAGTAGCAGAGGGGGGAATGGTTATCCCAGTGGGAACAATGGTAGAAGTAGCAGCAATAGAAGAAAAGTAGGAGAGGCAGTGGTGTTAGTCTTTGGAGAGGAAGAGACAAAAGGAGTGATAGTACTAAGCATGGCTAGTAGCAATAGGACTGAAAATTGTATGTGTAACCTTATAGTTCTGGCAGCAACATAATAATTATAATATAGCATATTTATAATCTAATATCACTAATTATATTTATATTAAGATTACAATATATAATGGTTAAGCATTTACTATGTGCCAGGCGCTGTTCTAACGGCTTTGCGTGCATTAATTCTGACAGTAGCCCATTATGCAGGTCCTTTATCATTGTTGTTGTTCAGTCACTAAGTTGTGCCTTACTCTTTGCAACCCCATGGACTGCAGCATTCCTGGCTTCCCTGTCCTTCACCATCTCCTGGATATTATCATTATGCCTACTTTATAGTTGGCAGCACTAAGGCATGAGATTAAATATAATTCCCCAAGGTCACACAGCTGGGAGGTGATCTGGCTACAGGATCCCTGCTCTCAAATACTCCCCTAGGCTTCTTCCAACCCATGGCAGAACCCAAGGCAAGGAGAGCAGCAGGATGGAGGGAGTGAGAGAATCACTTCTAAAGAGGATGTCTATGGAGTGGGATACTCTCTGCAGGTTCAAAGGTTCAGAGTCATCCAAGCTCTGCATCAAACAGAAGAGTAATTTTTACTTTTTAATTTGCTTAAATACTGGGTTTTATATAAGACTTAGTTAGAAACAAAAGAGTTCTATTTCAAAAAATTGTTAAAAAGCAGCAGTGTGGTGAGGCTTTGGGGTTAGAGAGGTGTGCTAAGCACCTTAGAAAGATATGATGCTTTCATATCTTTCTGGCTCACTGAACCTGGAAGGACCACCTCTCACAGAGTTGGCCAGAACCTGGAGAAAGTAAAGACTTGCCATAGAAAGCACCTGTCAAATGTGAGACAACTATCCAGAGCCCATACTGAACGACCTTCCCTACCAGGCTTTGATGCGAACAGATGACTCATTGGAAAACACCATTGGAAAACACCCCATGCCCTCACAGGGAAAACTGAGGGCAAGAGGAGAAGCGGGCAGCAGAGGATGAGATGGTTAGATAACAGCACTGACTCAATGGACACGAGTTTGAGCAAACTCCAGGAGATGGTGAAGGACAAGGAAGCCTGGCGTGCTGCAGTTCACAGGGTGGGAAAGAGTCAGACAGGACTTAGTGACTGAACATCAACAACAAATAGGCTCTCACTCTGGACCACTATCTCTCCCTGACCCCCAACAACCCAGGGCCAGGTGCCAGACAACCAGGGATAGCCCCTACACCCCAGAGCCTGCTGAGATGATTCAGATTAGTCAATCCAGAATGTGCTCACCACGACTTGCCTATTCCTTTCAGTGGAACCACAATAATAAAGGCTCTT
Source organism: Cervus elaphus (assembly GCF_910594005.1). Taxonomy (NCBI): domain Eukaryota; kingdom Metazoa; phylum Chordata; class Mammalia; order Artiodactyla; family Cervidae; genus Cervus; species Cervus elaphus. The sequence goes on along the minus strand of NC_057836.1, from coordinate 47,836,401 downwards.
GCCCACATTTTCCCCTTGCTCCCTCTGCCTCTAGACTGGCCATGATGCTTCCCCATGGGACCCCCACATCGTGGTATTCTGCGCCTCCTGCTTTAGGGGACTATGAGTATGAGACACTTCTTCCTTCATGACAGTCATTTCCGTGTCTGCATGTCTTACCATACTCGACTATAACAAATCCCAGGCCCCTACACAACACCAGGCTTGGTCCAGCCCTTCGGGGTTTCACCTGGCTTCGGGCCTCTGCTGCAGGTTGCTGGGTGCAGAATCAGGGGTCACACTGACTGGGGTGGGCTGTGTTACAAAGATCCAAGAGCATGAGGTGTCTATCCCATTCTGGAACCTCCTCGCTGTGGAATCTTGGGGAAATCATAGAAACCTCTGCCGTGGCATTTTTGTAAGAATGAAGGAGAAGGTCCCTGCCCCATCTCTGCCCTGAGGCCTTTAGTGATGAGTAAAAGGAAGAGGGAAGGGGAAGTTTCTTCAGAGCCATCTGGGAAGCCCACATCATCATAAACTGAAGTACCACCTCCTGTCTCTAGGGGTCCACAGGGCTCCCTGCACAAAAGGGATCATCCTGGAGTTGCTTCAGTCTCGTACAGGGTTCCCCAAACTTGGCACATTGACTTTTTTGAGTTGGATAATTCATTCATTGTTATGGAAGGCTGTCTTGTATACTGTAAGATGTTTAGAAGCATCCCTGTCCTCTTCTCATAGAGGTCAGCAGCATCCCCCTGTTGTGACAACCAGAAACATTTCCAGGCATTGCTAAATGGCCCCCAGGGGCAAAATCACCCCTGGTTGAGAATTACTGATATGGAGAAGGAATGAGTTAAGCTCTCTTCCTTCTCTTTTCTCCTCTCCACCTCTCCCTCTTCCTCTTCTTTCTCCTCCTCCTTTCTCTCCCCGTCTCTCTTCTTCCAAAATGCTTGACAGTTGCAACCCCAGATACCCCTGCGGACAGCAGGGCTCCAGGGGCACAACTGCAAACAGCTGCTCTAGGGAACAACTCCAGAGATTGCCAGAATAGAACTCAGCACTCTCTCGGTGGTGGGTCTCGGTTTCATTCCCATCGTATATTTACCAACTCAGCTCATCTGGCGCGATCCAACCACCTCATCCATAATTTACCATCCTCTTTAAGTAGCCTTGTATCAAACCCACAGAATGTGAGAACTGAAAGTTCCTTTGGGGTTACCCAGTGAGTTTCATCTTGCTGCCAGCTCTGCTTGCTGCATGGAGAATGATGAAGCTGCCCTAAGCTCAGCAGGAAAGCCTGCCTTCATCGAGCGGTGGTGTCTGTTGTGGCTGGAGGAGAGTTGGCAGGTAGAAAACACCCCATGCATCTGTCAACCCAGATCCAAGGTCCTCCTGGATTTAACTAAAATGAACCAAATCTTACAATGTGATGAACATAGTAGTATTGCTGTTACTACCTCCATTTTGCAAATAAAGAAACTGTAGCCAAGGACACTGAGTCATATGCTCAAAGTTCCATAGGTAATAAGAGGTGGTGCCAGGATTTGATCCTTGCTCTTCTGATCCAAGACACAGTTCTTTCCATCATACCAAACCCTCTTGAGATGTCTCATCTTCTGAGGAAACAAAAAGTTTCCTCCACACAAACAAAATACTACAGAGCAGTAGTAAGAATTTGTGAAATGGGCCTGTTTACTTTCAGATTCTTAATGTCATTTCCCAATAAATATAAGTGAAGAACAATTAAAGTAAGGATTAGAAGAAACCAGAAGCCACACAGAAGGGTGATGGGGGTAGCAGATGTGTACCCCAGAAACGAGGGGTGAATTAGCCATGAAAGTCAGGAGAATCCGTTTTATAGAGTATGGACTGCTTGGGAGCCAGGAGTTCAAATCCTGTAACCTGCACTGCTGGGCCTCTCTGAACTTCAGTTTCTTCTGTAGTAGTAACGGATAACTCCAAAGGCCACTGTGAGGATAAAGTGAGGCTGTTGTTCAGCTGCTCAGTCATGTCTGACTCTTTGAGACCCCATGAACTGCAGCACACCAGGCTTCCCCATCCTTCACCATCTCCAAGAGCTTGCTCAAACTCATGTCCATTGAGTCAGTGATGCCATCCAATCATCTGTCCTGTCCTTCTCCTGCCCTCAATCCCTCCCAGCATCAGGGTCTTTTCCAAAGAGTCAGCTCTTCTTATCAGGTGGCCAAAGCACTGGAGCTTCAGCTTCAGCATCAGTCCTTCCAATGAATATTCAGGACTGATTTCCTTTAGGATGGACTGGTTTGATCTCCTTGCAGTCCAAGGGACTCTCAAGAGTCTTCTCCAACACCACAGTTCAAAATCATCAATTCTTTCATGCTCAGCTTTCTTTATGGTCCAACTCTCAGCATCAGGGGTGTGTGTGTGTGTAATGACTGCTTAATATTTAGGACTTTATTATTATTATCACTATTATTGGTATTATGAAATACTAAATTTCATGAAGGTATTTGGGGGGAAAGGAACCTAGTTCTAAACTGATTTTAAAACCCCTCCCCCAAAAAAGCAGTGAGGAAAGAGTTAGGTTTCAGACAGATGGGTAACTGGACAAACAGGTATATAGATAGATGGAAGAATGGACAGATAGATATTTATAGAAACAACATTTGGGGGAACCAAGATGCAGAACCTAAGGGAAAGTCACTGTAAATAAGAGACCATCTGAATTAAGTATTAGCTCTCCAAAGACCCTCCAAGGCACCAGTGAGCAGAATGAGGAAGAGAGGCAGTCAGAAAGCCATGGTGGGGCCTGGTTTAGGGGCCTTGGTGCTGCCGAGAGGCTTTGGCCTCCCTCCCACGGACATTAAGGAGTCTGGGCCCCAGAGAGCAAAGGGAGTAAGAGAGACCAAAGCGGTTGTACGAGAGTGAGCAAAGTGAGACGCATGAGCAAAACCTGGTTCTGTCCAATGAAATGCAAATTTGGGGCTCCTGGTACTTGGCTGGCCCAGCCACAGGAGGTTCAGCCCCTTCATTTCCCCTGCTTTTCCTGGCAGCCAGAGGGGAGGGCTGACTGTCTCCTCTCTGTCTGGACAGAATGTAGGCCCCGAGGTGGGGTGGGTGAAGAGGTCACCTGGTTCAGTTCCACCTCAAACAGTCTGAGAACCCACCCAGAAGTTCATGAAGGGAACCTCAGGGAGGAAAGAAAGTTCCAGAACACAGGTAAACATGTCTCTGAAAAAGTCAATCTGAAAAAGTGCTGTAGGCAGGAGGAAGCAAGTCTTTTTACCAGGTCCAGCGGGGCAACAGGTGAGCCAAAGAAAGCAGGCAGACACAAGTTCCAATCACATTTCTGTCGCTAATCCCACAAATACCTACTTTACCCCTCCCAGCCTTGGTTTTGTCATCTGAACAATAACAGATCTAAATATAGCATTGTGAGAGAAGCGTTAGAGCCATGAAGGGCACATAACTGACCTTCAATAATAATTTTTCTTCTTGGTTTTAACACGCACACAGAACCCCCTACATGCAACTCCATGCCCCTTCTTCGCATCTGGCACTGCCTTCTTATCATAGCCAGGTTTCTCCCTTGAGAACTCCCACAGCCTGACTTGGCAAGGAGGAGACAAGCTTGGCTCTACTGTAACCAGAACTATGACCTTGGGCAAGGAATACCTGGTGACTAGCCTTGGCTCTAGAGAAGAGATGAAAACAGGCAGTAAGATGCAGGGTCAGTGGTGTGGGCACCAGGGCTTCTGGAGTATGTATTCATATCTCAGCTCTCTCACTGACTGAACGCCGGGTGGCCTTGGGTAAGACACAGCCTCTTGAGCTTCAGTTCCATCGGCACCTCCTTGGTGAGGTCATGGTGAGGGTTAAACATGCACAGATAAACTCAGACAGCAGCTGGCCTAGTGTGTTCATCTAATGTTCACCTGCGTCACTGGTGTCAGGTTAGTGCTGTACCCATGTCACTGACCATGCAAAAGAATATTTGGGTGCATCTGTTTCCTGGGAAGTTCTCACAGTAGATCTGATATTTTCTCTGTAGCTTTTGCATTTTTCCCTACTTCAGATTCTTTGACAAATATTTATTGAGCACAGATTACGTTATCTGGTTACCAGAAACACCTACTAAATACCTGAACAAGTAGCCAGTGGTATCATGCTACTGTAAGACTGTGTATCTTTTTCTCATGGCTCCTAGTCAGTTTGCAATCGTGGTGTATGCATGTATGCATGCAAGTGTATGCAAGTGTCAGTGTGTGTGTGTGAGAGAGCGCTAGAGATCAATTATGTGATTAACATCTGTCTCTCCCATTAGACTTTAAGCTCTATCAGGTAGACACTACATCTATTTCTAATCACCTTTTCAGTCTTAGCACTCACCACATAGTAGGCACTCAGTAAATATTTGTAGGTTGAATAAAGATACTGTCCATGTTCTCTATAAGCCCAGAGACTAGAGGGAGTGACAGGCAGGTGAACAACTCATTTCAAAGTAATCTGGTAAATGGAATGGTAGAAATATGCATGAGGTATGTGACAGCATCGTCAAGAGGCACCTCACCCTCCGTGGACAGAAGCAGCTCAGGGGAAGCAGAAGAGAAATAATGCCTGAGCTATACCTTGAGGAAAGGTAGTCAGGACTCACTTGCAGAGGACCCGGTAGGCAAGTTTGCAGCCTACAGAACAAGTCTCATGCACAAGTCAGTCCTGACACAGAAGAAGAAATTCACCAAGTCTTTTTCAGATTTTTACTTCTCCAGGTACACCTTCCCAGGTAACATAGTGCCTGGAGTCAAACTGTGAATTCCAGCTCTGCCGAGTGCAAGCTGTGTGGCCTTCAGTAAGCCATCCAACCTCTCTTAGCCCTAGTCTCCTCGTCTGGAGAATGGGGGAACTTTAGCATCTGCTCTTCATGGAGTAGTGATGAAGGCAAATAGACTCATCTGTATGATGTACTCAGCGTGTGCCCAGCACTTACTGAGCATGTGATGAGACCCTGGTTATTTTCACTAATCCCTTCTGAGTCCAGACTACACCGCTGTCATGTACATGACAACAGCATCTGTGGAAATTATCTCACGTTACCCTCTAAACTCCCTGAGAGAAGTGATCCAAGACTTCTCCTAGGTTCAGCTTAGGTTGAATTCTACTCTAAAGGAAGCAGTGCCTTATGAAAGCACCCTATGTGATGTTAAATATACATGCTGTAGTACATATAAGTTCATTCTCAGATACCAGGCTCTCCTCTCTTTCCCAGGGTCTAGAAAAGGCAGCCACACTGGATATAATCCAAAAGAAGCCATTTCAAAGCAAGTGTCCTGTTTATGTGTCCGACACACTCCCCACCTCAGGAGATTCTGGTCAGGGTGGGCTGGGAGATTCCTTAGACAATCTAATAGATTAGTTTCCAGTTTAGCATAACAGCTAGACAGATTTTTGCAGTGAAGTCATCCAAGTCAATTAAAAGGCATTTTCCCCTGCTGTGAGTTCAGAAGTCCCTTTGGTTTGTTCCAGCTTTCCGGGATGTTTCATAATAGGTTCCACCCTGGGTTAATTAATAACCCTTGATTCCTACTGAAATGCAAAGACTGAAATCCTGTGTGCAAGTACATCCGGGCAGGGGCTTCTGGCAGGGCTGGGGTGAACCCAGCAGGGCTCCTCTCATCAGGGAGTGAGCCAGAACCCAAACAGTAGAGATGACAGCAGAGCTGGCAGCAAACGTAAAGAGTGGCTGAGCAAAAGCTGAAGGTCAAAGCTGGAGATGTGGTATGGGGAGGGAGAGCATAAGTGGTTGAAGAAATCACGAGGCCAGAGATTCAGCAGGTTGGGAGTAAGCTGGAATGTGGGTGTGAAAGGGGTCAGAGCAAGTGGCCAGGACTAAGTTGGTGAATAAGATGAGGTTGACGGTGGTCGCTTTCATGTGATGCCAGCTCAAACACATCCTGCGAGTTTGGTTCCATCCTCTCTGTTTTAAGGAAAACAGGTTATCCTTTCTACTCTCAAATACAAGTTACAGGTATGAGAATGAAGCTCAATGGGCTAAAGAAGACCAAGTCAGGGATACACATGCATTTTATGAAGTTCTTTCCACGAACCTCCTCCCCAAGCATAATACTCCAGGGTAAGATGTTTGTTTTTCACCCAATCCAGAGCGGAATTTCCCTGCCTCCAGTCTCATGCCACCCAGGCTATCTTCTAAAGCCACTATCAGCATGTGCATCCTAAAATGAAAACATGATCATATTACTCCATGGTTTTAAAAATCCAATAAATATGTCCCCACTCCGCCGGGACACAATTCAATTTCTAACCACATGCATTGCCATGCAAAGCCCACCCTGAATAGAGATTGTTTTCTTTTTCAGCTTCATCTCCTACCACCCTTTTGTGTGAAACCTCTACTCTGGTCATTTCCCTGACATGTAACAAATTGAAATTTCAAACATACTCTTTAGTGGGAAGGCTTGAATATCTGACTACCTCACTACCCTATGTGCACCACTGTACCCTTCCTGTCCTGACACTTGGCTAATTCTTGCCCCCAAGCCTCTGTGAAGCCTCTCCTAAGAGTGTTCCCAGGCAAGGTTGACGATCCCTCCCTCTTCTGTGCTCCACTGTGCTTTGTATGATCTCTGTGTCAGCACGCATCTCAGTGTACAATAGCCACCGCCCCCATTATTTTCCACCAAAAGGAGAACCCTATGAGAGTGGAGAGCTCTGTCATTAAGGCCACATACAAAGCATGTGCTCAGTAAGTGTTTCTTGAACGAAGCAGCAGGTTAAGATACGGTGTTTTATTTACTTTCTTATTACACACTCCTCAAGAAATTAAAGGGCTTATTGCTTTCTCCTTCTCAGATGGTAAAGCGTCTGCCTGCAATGCAGAAGACCTGGGTTCGATCCCTGGGTTGGGAAGATCCCCTGGAGAAGGAAATGGCAACCCACTCCAGTACTCTTGCCTGAAAAATTCCATGGACAGAGGAGCCTGGTAGGCTACTGTCCATGGGATCGCAGAGTCAGACTCAACTGAGTGACTTCACTTTGTACTTTTTCAGAACCTCTACATGATCTCCATTGGAGTCTCATCTATCTATTAATACAACATTGGGCTTCCCTGGTGGATCAGATGGTAAAGAATCTGCCTGAGGTGCAGGAGACATAGGTTCTATCCCTGGGTTGGAAAGATCCCCTGGAAGAGAGCATAGCAACCTACTCCAGTATTCTTGCCTGGAAAATTTCATGGACAGTGGAGCCTGGAGGGCTACAGTCCATAGGGTCACAAAGAGTCAGACACAACTGAGTGACTAACACTTTCACTTTCAATATGATATTAAGAGGGGACAGGACAGATGTTGACGGAGTGGGTGGCAGTTAAGAAGGGTAAATTAAAGAGCTTGGCAGGCACAGGCTAAGGAGATATGAGCAGCAAATCCAAGTGCAGAAGCTGGACCTGCTTTCAAGCCCATGACTCCTTTCTTCTCATCACTGGTTAAGGTACAGTCACACCAGGAAGAATCATTCAACTGGCAAAGCAGTCCTGGTTGCACTTAGAATCAGCAAGGTTCCCCAACCACGGTCTCAACACTCCCCCTACTGCAGCTCCTTCATTGACCATCAGCTGTTACCAGCTGTTGCTCACCCCCACCTCCCACTTTTGAAGAAGAAAGCCTCTTACAGGTAAATGTGGAAAATATGAACTTCAGAGTTAGAAAATTAGAATAATTTGTCTGCTACTAAAACCATCAGTTCAGTTCAGTTGCTCAGTTGCGTCCGACTCTTTGCAACCCCATGGACTGCAGCATGCCAGGCTTCCCTGTCCATCACCAGCTCCTGGAGCTTGCTCAAACTCATGTCCATTGAGTTGGTGATGCCATCCATCCATCTCATCTTCTGTTGTCCCCTTCTCCTCCTGCCTTCAATCTTTCCCAGCAACAGGGTCTTCTTTAATGAGTCAGTTCTTTATATCAGGTGGCCAAAGTATTGGCGTTTCAGCTTCAGTATCAGTCCTTCCAATGAATATTCAGGACTGATTTCCTTGAGGATTGACTGGTTTGATCTTCTTGCAGTCCAAGGGACTCTCAAGAGTCTTCTCCAACACCACAGTCCAAAAGCATCAATTCTTTGGCGCTCAGCTTTCTTTGTAGTCCAACTCTCACATCCATCAGAAGCGACAGAGTTTCTTCAAAGGGTAAGACAAAAGATAACACTGGAGAAAATGTAGTAGGAAAAACAATGACATGGGAGATGGAAGCCCAGGGTTTCCCTATTTTGAACTCCAACAATAATCCAATGTGCATGCTAGGAATAGTCACTTGCCCTCTGTGAACCTCTGGATTAGATGATCTCCAAAGTCCCTTTTTGACTCCACCCTTCTATGACTGTGTCATGTCATCCATTCACTCACCCATACACTCAACATTCACTGAACACCTTGACCAGGACCTGTGCTGCCTGCTATCAAGGAAAAGCTAGAAGTTTATACCAGGTGTCAATTGAATGCCATGTATCAGTGGGAAATAATACTGGAGATATATATATATACACACACACGTGCATGCATGCTAACTCACTTCATTTATGTCCAGCTCTGTGGAAACCCCATGGACTGTATCCCACGAGGCTGCTCTGTCCATGGGATTCTCCAGGTAAGAATTCTGGAGTGGGTTGCCATGCTCTCCTCCAGAGGATCTTCCTGACCCAGGGACTGAACCTGCACCTGCGTCCCTTACATCTTCTGCATTGGCAGGAGGGTTCTTTTACCCCTAGCATCACATGGGAAGCCCATATGTGTGTGTATGTGTGTACAGATAATAAAAACACAGATATAAACATGAACTGCATATTCGTCTCATTCCTCAACTACACAGCTAAATTCTCTACAGAATGGATTATACTCTTTCCATTTCTGAATAATCCCACATATTGATACCTAGAGACTACTCAGGCAACATGTGACCAAAGATGTGAAGGTACCTGTAAAAACAGCTACTAACACTTACGCAGCACTTTCTGCATGCCAGGATATGCTTTGTATTTTTCACATGTGATAATTTATTTCATTCTTATAACAACTCTATAGGTATATATTGCTGTTGTTATTGTTATTATTATTTTCATGTTACATATGAGGAAAATGAGGCACACAGAAGTCAAATTACTTGCTTAAGGTCACTTAGGCTGAGATTCCAACCCAGGTGGTCTGGTTCCAGAGTCTGAACTATTAACACTACTAATGTAATCTAAAATATACAGCTACACTTAAAGACAAACAGTAACCCTTGGGGGAAAACAAAGAACAAACAGAATTGTTAACAGGGGAACAATGCAGCAATGAGCCAGAAACATCAAATGATGAGTCAGAGCCATCAGGGTTAGTCGGGAATGGAGGAGTCTTTTGCTAGAAGAACATCTCATAAGAGCTTGTAATTTATCCAGTAGATTAAATGAGTAGGGTGAGATAGGAAGCGATGGTGGAGTGATGTGCTCAAAGAACCTGAGCAAAGAGAGGAAAGGAGAAGAACTTGAAGAAGGCAGATTCAAGATCCAACATATGTAAGCTGATAGATATACTTTGGTAAAGAATCTGCCTGCAATGCAGGAGATGTGGGTTTGATTCCTGGTTCGGGAAGGTCTCCTGGAGAAGGGAATGGCTACCCACTGCAGTATTCTTGCCTGGTGAATTCCATGGACAGAGGAGCCTGGTGGGCTACAGTCCATGGGGTCACAAAGAGTTGGACGTGACCGAGTGACAAACATGCTCTACTCTGGTTAAGAACGAGGACCCTGGACTTGGCTGACACTGGTTTCAAATCCCTGGATCCCCACATTCTCACTAGCCGTGTGACTCTGCTTGGGCACTTTATTTAAACTCTCTGAGTCTCAGTTTCTTCAGGGACAAGGCATACTGTGCAGGTTAAATGGATTAGCACAGAGGAAGGATGTAACATGGCCGCTAGCACACAGTCCCTGCTCAGCATGTTTGCTACCATCACCATGATTACTGTCTCTCCATTTCTCTGTTGTCTTCCTAAGTCAGCGAGCCTAAAGGTAGACCAAGGGTGGTAATAAACCCACATCAATCAATGTTATGGTTAAGTAGAGAAACACTTGCTCCTCTAACGAGTTATGTTTCAGTTAACAGCCCTAGTGTCCCACCTGCTTTTTTTCTTTATTCCTCCAGCTGTTTCTTAAATTTGAAAAGGAAAAAAAAACCTCCATGGAGACCTGCACGCTTTTAAAAATAATACAAAACAGAACGTCTGAGGTCAGGGTAAGCCAAGCCAAACAAATAAATCTTGCAGGATTGTGTTAACAAAACAAGGCTTAGTGGATCAGAGCGGGTAGAGTTCTGCCGGATTCAGCCATGCAGAGAAACACCAAGCTCTGGTGAATTTCAAACACAAGGAGGTCAACTATGACGATCAAATGATGAAGCACTTCAGAGTTCAGCATCAATGCTTGGGCTGGAACCAGGAGAGCATTCTGTGCATGGTGGTCTCCAGAACCCAAGAGGCATGTAAAGTCCTAGAAATTCAGACCCAAAGGGCCTTGTATATCATTTGTATAACCACTGTGGAGGGCAATCTGTCAATATCTATCAGAATTATAAACGTCCTGGGAGGCAGACCCTGAGATGAACATTAGCCCGCGAGAAGTTCATTAGGGAGAACTTCGGGGATCACCACTACTGGAAGGGAAGACAAGGGAAGGAGGCAGGACAGGGCAGGGAGAGAAGCTGGGCCGCACTGCCAGCCCAGCAGACGCTTCCACCAGCTCCACAGGGAGCTCTGAAGCTGGGGTGGCCCTTCAGAGTTGCCTCAAACTGGGATAAAGGAGCTAGGTCTTTTTTTTTTTTTTTTTTTTTTTATTTATTTTTTTTTTATTTTTTAATTTTTTTATTAGTTGGAGGCTAATTGCTTCACAACATTTCAGTGGGTTTTGTCATACATTGATATGAATCAGCCATAGATTTACACTTATTCCCCATCCCGATCCCCCCTCCCATCTCCCTCTCCACCCGATTCCTCTGGGTCTTCCCAGTGCACCAGGCTGGAGCACTTGTCTCGTGCATCCCACCTGGGCTGGTGATCTGTTTCACCATAGATAGTATACATGCTGTTCTTTTGAAACATCCCACCCTCACCTTCTCCCACAGAGTTCAAAAGTCTGTTCTGTATTTCTGTGTCTCTTTTTCTGTTTTGCATATAGGGTTATCGTTACCATCTTTCTAAATTCCATATATATGTGTTAGTATGCTGTAATGTTCTTTATCTTTCTGGCTTACTTTAACAAGTGGTGCTGGGAAAACTGGTCAACCACTTGCAAAAGAATGAAACTAGAACACTTTCTAACACCATACACACACACAAAAAAAAGGAGCTAGGTCTTTACTCGCTGCGCCAGCCCAGGTCACAGGAGATGTGCCCTTGGGCAAGGCAGCACCTTTCACCCGGGTGAGGCCCAGAATGAGGGCTGACAACTGAGGGCTGTCTTCTGGTATCAATTCCAGCAGCCGGCGGAACGTCCTTCATTCTTCAAGGCGCATTATAGCAAGCACTACATGCAATACATTCATAACCACTTTTTCTATTCTAGATAGGAATCCTATGGGTATACAAACAGATGCTTCAAATGACACAGGTTTAGCATTGTTTATAATAGTAAAGTTATGGAAAATAAATGATGGTATATTCAAATAACAGCCCCTCAGCAACCATTAATGAGAATGAGGCAGCTCTGTACATACTTTCATGGAATAAACTCTAAGATACACTGAACCACAGTGTACGTGTGGATGGACTGCGCTGCTCACTTGTCGATTGCCGCCCAGCCCCACTCCCATCCTATCCTCTCCTGCACGTGGGGGCTGAAAGCCTATCTCTACACTTCCCAGGTTCTTTTGCCACACTGTGCTGTGCGTAGTCACTCAGCCGTGTCCGACTCTTTGTGACCCCGTGGACTGTAGCCCGCCAGGCTCCTCTGTCCATTGGATTCTCCAGGCAAGAATACTGGAGTGGGTTGTCATGCCCTTCTCCAGGGGATCTTGCCAACCCAGGGATCGAACCCAGGTCTCCCGCATTGCAGGCAGATTCTGTACCATCTGAGCCACCAGGGAAGCCCTTCTGATACATAATTCCAGGTAATTTCTACCAACTTCTTACCATTCAGGTGAGAGTTGAGGTTAGGAAGATGGCGCAACCACTGAGGTTCTGGTGGTAGCAACAAAGCTTCTCCAAGAGCAGCAGAGGTCAAAGCAGGCTGGGGGCAATTCCTCCAGCGTCAGGGGGATGCGGGCTCGTGTTCCCACTGGCTATAGTGGCAGCTCTAGCAGTGGCAGTGACAACAGTGAATGGTAGGACTGCTGCAACCCTGGGCAATAAGAGGTCCCCCTTTGACCCACCTGGAATCAAACTTCCATGTTCAATACTCCTCTGAATACAGTTCTTTATGTTTTTTTTCTGATCAACTACCATCTATGACAAACTATGACAGCTATGACAACCTAGACAGCATATTAAAAGGCAGAGACTTTATTTTGCCAACAAAGGTCCATCTAGTCAATGCTATGGTGTTTCCAGGAGTCATGTATGGATGTGAGAGTTGGACTATAAAGAAAGCTGAGCACTGGAGAACTGACGCTTTTGAACTGTGGTGTTGGAGAAGAGTCCCTTGGACTGCAGGGAGATCAAACCAGTCCATCCTCAAGGAAATCAGTCCTGAATATTCACTGGAAGGACTGATGCTGAAGCTGAAACTCCAGTCCTTCGGCCACCTGATACAAAGAACTGATTCACTGGAAAAGACCCTGATGCTGGGAAAGATTGAAGGCAGGAAGGGAAGGGGACAACAGAAGATGAGATGGTTGGATGGCATCACTGACTTGATGGACACGAGTTTGAGCAAGCTCCGGGAGTTGGTGATGGACAGGGAAGCCTGGCGTGCTGCAGTCCATGGGGTCGCAAAGAGTTGGACATGACTGGGCAACTGAACTGAACTGAACCATCTATGAAAAGCAAAGGAAAACAAACACAAATGTGTATTTGATTACTGCATTTATAATTTCTCTGGAAAACTGCCTAAGGAACAAGTTATAATGGTTAAATGAACTGGCCAATAACCAGTTAAATGATTAGTCAAAAGAGAAATAGATTGGTAAGGGCAGTAGAGTTAGAGTAGACCTTTCACTAGATACCATCTCTTAGCTTTTTAATTTTTGACTATTTATACATACTACTCTTATGCAAAAAAATAAGAAAAAATAATGAAAGTTGTATCTGACTAGGTACATACATTTCCTGTGAAATATTTCCCAAATTAACCATCTAGATTCTGCTGGAGCATGTCCAACACAGGGACTCCCTACCCACCAAAGGGCTGTGGTCCATTCATCATTACTCGGCATTGCTGAACAATGTCTGTTTATACCAAGTTGAAGTCCATCTTTTTGTATGATTGTACCATTAGCCTGAATTCTAATCCCAGTGAAACAATATAGGCTGGTGGTTCAGCACACGTGCAGGTGAAACCTGGGTTCGAATTCCTCCATCCCTCATTTCAAGCAGGATGTTTAACCTTTCTGAGCCTTAGTTTCTTCATCTGCTAAATAAGGAGAGCCCTCATACTCATCTCAAAGTGTTGTCGTAAGGCTGGAATAAGATTATGCATACAAAATAATTTAACCAATACATCTGGTTATTGTTCTTGGTATCTGCAACAAATGGCAGAAAAATGCAGTGGATAAGAGGACTCTGAATTTAGACTGTCTAGGTTCAAGAACAGGTTCCTGCCAATTACAAATCAGGCAACCTGGAGAAAGCCCTCTTATTCCACCTGAGCCTGTTTCTGTAAGCTAGAGACAATGATAGTATCCATCTCAACAGTAAAAAGTATTTATCCTTCCCTTATAAGTATTAATACTCAACATATGGTAGCTCTAACTCTTTTCAACCACTCATTCAGGTGGTGAATATTTGCAGAGAGTACAATGAGTTCTACCGAAGTCTCTCTTCTCTGGACTAAGCATCTCCAGTTCCTTACACTGATCTCCTTTGCTTCTCTCACTGCAGCCGCTCTCTTCGTGAAGCATTCCAGGCTGCTGCTATCCCCTCCGTCTGTGATGGTACAACTGGATCTCTCACTGGAGTCTGGCTAAAACAATGAGAGTGTGTGTGCGCTGTGTGTGTGTCATCACTTTCCTGAATTCTAAATGCTGTACTTTGATAATGCAGCCTGATAATGCATCAGGTTTTGGGAGAGTAACAACCACAACCATGGTTGTTGTTTCAGTCACTAAGTTTCGTCCAACTCTTTGCCACCCCATGGACTATATATAGCCCACCAGGTTCCTCTGTCCATGGGATTTCCCAGGCAAGAATATTGGGGTGGGTTGTCATTTCCTTCTCCAGAGGATCTTCCCAACCCAGGGATAAAACCCACATCTTTTGCGTTGGCTGGCAGATGCTCTACCACTGAGCCACCAGGGAAGCCCATAACTACAGTTACTGAGCTCTTAATATACATGTCAGAAATGATGCCAAGCATATGAGTTATACTGACTAATTCACTCCACACATTAACTCTAGGCGGCAGAAATTATTATCCTCATTTTTCATAGGAAGTAGCTAATACTTGGTGATGCTATAAGTGGAAGGTCAATCCAGCTAAAATATAATGGAGCTGAGGCTCCATCCCCAGTATATCTTACACTAGAGTCACAGTCCTAACTTCCACACCATACTTCTTCTCACAAATATTAAGAATTTGTTTAACTCAAATTTTAGGTCTTGTTTTCTCCTCATGAGATGTTAATAAGTTAAGTCTCCCCAGTCCTGCTCCTCTTTGGCCGAGCTTTTGAATAGGATCTTATATTGTATCCTTACTCAGTTGGATCATATCAAATGTAATCCAGCATACTCTCTCTCCCATTAACTTCAAGTCATCAGCAAATGTAATTCAATAAATCACAGTTGAGAAGGAGATGTAGAACACAGCCAAGGGCAGAGCTCTTTGGCAAAGTGTTAGATGTATTTCCCTCAAGGTGAATTACTATCAAGTAGTCATTTCCTAACGGGGGTCACGTCCAACCTGTTACCAATCCACAAAACTGAATTAACTAACATCCAACCTCCACTTCTTTATCTCACTGACAATTATTTCTTGAAATATAACACAGCCTTTATGACAGTATCTACAGTTAGGGTCCACTCTAAGAAGGACTGCCTCAGAAAGAATTGTGGATGGTGGGCTGAAGTAGGTATGAAAAATATATACATGATGATCTTAAGTGCTTAAATTCTTTTAAGGGAGAAATTCCATCTTTGCTCCCAGAAGACAAAGTTGAGGCAATATATAAAGGGGAGAAGATGAACAGGACTTCAACCAACAGCTTTCCCTAGGATCCATATGCATCTACCGAAGCCCATCTCAACTCCAATATCATGCAAGGACAGGACTCCAAAGAAGCCTCAGGCATTCCTACATAAATCAGAGGAGAAGGATCTTCACCTTCTCCTGCCTCTCTTTCCATCTGCTGGAGCAATGCACTGCCACTTAGGCTTTGGTACCTCTGTTAACACCAAGGAAAGACTACTATAATTTTGGTCTTTTTATTAAAGAAGAATGAAGCCCAAGGCTCTGCCCCACCAAGTACTAGCCCGCTAGTCTCAGAACTTTGAGTCTACTTGATATTAATCCATTCATCAACCTCACTGCTGAGTCCCACAGAGGGGTGACTTGTACCTGTGGAGAAAGAGACCCTTTGCCTCAAATATAAACAGAAGAGAGCTTGGCATGCCAGCCACCCTGGCCGGAAGCTCTCAGGCCCTGCGAGGACACTGCTGAGAGGCCCTGCAGAGCCCACAGGGCATTCTGGGTAATGGGATGCAACATGAGGCAGTTTCCCCCACTGGCCTCCCCAGGGTTTCTTGATTCCTGGCTCTGCAAAAGCTGAGGCAAACAGTTTTTGAACTGGGGGGAAGAGGGTGGAGAGAAGGGGTGGAGGTTTCCTCTAGGCCAACCACAACTAACTCATTTGCTCTGTCCAGCAAAACCCAGACAGTGCAATTATCTGGTTAATTTGGCCCTTAGTTGGGAGACAGAATTCCAAAATGTGAGGCCAGCTCAGACTAAACAGTGGCTTCCATCCTAAGACTTCTCCTAAGTGCTAAAGGATGCATGTGAGATTCCTAGGGGGTTGCTTATGTGACCCACCCATCGATCCAGATGGGAAAAGACAAACAATTCAGACTCTAGGATGAGTTAAAGAAGGCATATCTTCCAGGGAAAAATGCCCAAATGACTGCTAATTGGCCTCTTGGCTAATTTGCCTTCTGATTGCCACAGAGGCAGATGACGAGAAATCAAGATGATTCTAAATTAGCCAACTTTTCCAGTGTGGCTGTAGCCTTTAGAGGTTGGCTGAGTGTCCCCAGGGTCCTGGGTGAGCTATTCTTAGGACAACTCTCTCTGATGCTCCTGCTAACAGATTTACACCCATAAGTTGGGCCAGAAGCAGCAATGAGATAAAGGGCAAAATTAAAACATGCTCCTGGGGTTTCACAAATGGAGTGAGACAGCTAGCAACTGAGCATTTACCAGATGGTTTATGGAAAACTCAGATTTTTGAGGGAAGATTAAAGAACAGCAATTTATCTCTATTGGAAACTGACAAGCAGACTGGAATCTGTGGAATCCATCAGTTAGTCATTCTGCAAATATTTGCTTCTGCTCTAGTATGTGCCAGGCCCTGTGTTATTTAACAGAGTGAGATCCAAATAGTCATGGTCCCTACCCTCATGCAAATAATACCACATCTAAATATGTGGTCAAAAACTCAGATAAGGGCTAGAAAGGAAAAAATGGGGTGCTAGGTAAAGGAATAACCAGGTTTCCTGATTTAGATTGGGGAGGGAGGGCTCAAATAAAGAATGTCCGAGAGAGGAATTTTAAAGGTAACACTTTTAAAACCTTGTTTTTTCAGAAAGATCAGCCTGATTTTAGTATGAAAAATAAATTGGAAGTGGATGAAAATATGAAGTTAGGAGGCTGTTGATTGTGAAGATAGGATGAGAGCTGATGATGGCTCAGCCAAGGAACTGGCAATGGGAACGGGAGTGGAGTCTGGAGCACGTGGTGAACAGGTGTAATGGTGGAGGGGGAAGGAGACAGCCAGGAGGCTGTGCAGGTTTCTAGCTAAGATGCCCGGTAGATGGCAGAGAGAGAATTTGGGAGGATGAACAGGTTAGGGCCGGGGGAAGACAGTGTCCTCAATCATTCCACACCCTGAGCTTCCACTCCCCTTACCTCTGCTCACGCTGATTCAGTCTCATCACTCTTCCTGTTGCCATCTCCACTTGTTGAAATCCTAGCCATTCTTTACAATCCATGTCAAATACCACCCCCTCCTTGAAGTCACTCGGACTCCTCCAAATAGCTGTGGCCTCTGGTGCCCACAGCACTAAGTCTGGATCTCTCTTTCCTGGATTCCACCTGTGCTGGGCTCTGTGAAGACTTATCCTGCCTCCCTTCCTAGACCACAAGTTATTTGGGACAGTGCCTCTGCTTCTCTATCCTTGTTCTGCACATGTGAGCTAGCTAGCATAGTAGATGTTTGACAAATATTTGTCAAGTGAACAAAAATAACCTGCTCTTTGCCATGGAAGGAAAACCAGTAGACATTGGACTGACTTGAAAGCCACAGGATAAAATTGAAATTCAAGCTGTAGGTGTTTCAATATTAAGCCAACTCAAATCTGATGCTCAAAAAGCTTTCTGTTCCTCCAACACATCAAACTCAAAGAGTGCTAGAAAAGTCACATCCTTCCATTTTTCTATGGTGCTTTTCTGAGTTCATCTTACAGCAAGAACCTTTTCTATCTTATTGTTTGCCTTTGACGATGAGGATGATGATAAATGGGTAACATCTACTAAGTGTTATTAAATGCCATGTGCTGTTCTAAGTACTTCTCTTGGACTAACTCATTTGATCCTTTTGCCTACCCTATCAAGTTGATGCTATACTCCAGTGGTACAGATGAAGCAAGTGAATTTCAGGGAGCTTAAGTATTGTTGAACTAATGTCACAAAGTTAGTTGGGACTGGAACCAAGAGGTGAGCTCCAGAGTCCATGCTCTGATGTGCTCTCCTGAGGCCAAGCACAGCGCTTGGCATTGAGCTGGTCCCCAGCAAGTGTTCAGTGAACGAAGGGGAGGAGTCCTAGATCTGGAGGCCACACGTTCTGGCCCTAATTCTACCACTGACTCCACTATAACCTTGGGCAAGTCTGGGCTTTGTTCCTATAAAATGAAGTCTGTGGATGTCGATACTAGTGGTAATAACAAGAGCCAGTAGTCGAGATTCTAATCTCTCTGGAGGCTTTAAATAATTTAATCCCGAGGAAAATGAGACACAGGAAGACTCACTTGCCCAATACCTAGAAAATGAGGGAGCCAGGATTCAAACGCACTGTGTGCCTACACTCTCCTTCCAAAGAGACCCCTCAGGGACCATGGTGGGGAACAGAGGGAGGTGGGACAGAATGGAGCAGACTTTTGGGCTCCCTATGCCCATTTCCACCAGAGAAGTTCTATGTGTCTCTATTTGTTAGAGTGTGCTCCTACTTGATATTCCTCTTGAATAAAGGTTCTGCTGCTAAAACAGAAAGGTTGAAAATGACTGGACTAAATAATTCTGGAATTTAAGACATCTTCCAGGTATAAGTCAGGATTTTTCTGGTAATCCTTACTCATTATAGTTTCAGAAGATGGGGGCCAAGTACGCTCCTGGGAACGGCTCTGCCTATAGAAAAGATCACGGTGATAGCACTAAAGACTAGCTCCAACCTACCTGCTCCACTCGGATCTCAATCTCTCCATTCACCTTCTTTCCATGGAAATACTTGGCCCTGTGAAGGAGAGGAAGAAATCTATTGAGTAAGGATGCCAATTGCTTCACTCTTTCCTCCCTTCTCCTGAAGGCCTTACCCCCAGAGGTGCATGTCCAGACACATTCCCCACCTTCCTGCTCTCTCCCACCTAGATGGATGATTTTCTCATTATTTATATGTATCACATGGGAAAGGGAAAGAGTACAGGCTGGGAGGATTGGAGACTCGGGTTTCGGTTCTGCCAAATCCCTTTTCATCTCTGTGTCTTCGCTTCATCCTCTGTAAAAGGGAGATATTAACATCTGCATAGTATATTTCTAAACATTATTTTAAGGATCAAAAGAAAGAATCATACACAAATAAATAATGCAGAATTATTTTATTGGGTAGACCCTATATGACCTGTAAATGACTTATTATGTTGCTCTATCCATCCACTCCTTTATTTGTCCATCTCTCCAATGAAGCAGAACTCACCTGCCCCTTCATCCATCCAACCACCCTTCCATCATCTTTCCTATACTTCCCTGTTTCCGTCTTCCCATCAGCAGTAAATGACATCCCATCTGCCCATCACTCAAAGCAAAAACACAGACTTCACTCTTATTACCTCCTTCTCTCTCCCTATCGCCATGGGTTCTACATACTAATTATTTCTCAAATCCATCCACTTGTCCATTTTCTCTATAAGCACCCTAATCTTGACCTTAGTCATCTCTTTCCTCATATAAATTATCTCTTCATGCTCTACTTTTGTATCACAGCACTTATTATAATTCCTTATAGTTAGTAACTGGGTTCATGCCTGTTTCCCACTGAACTATAACGCAATTCCTCCAGGCTAGGAACAATCTGTCTTACTCATCATTCTATTTCCAACATGTACCAGAGTACCTGATACACAGTACGAGCTCAATTAAAATATGCTGAATGAATAAATGATTGAAGAGATAGATGAAGAAAGTGAAGTCGCTCAGTTGTGTCCGACTCTTTGCGACCCCGCAGACTGTAGCCTACCAGGATCCTCAGTCCATGGGATTTTCCAGGCAAGAATACTGGAGTGGGTTGCCATTCCCTTCTCCAGGGGATCTTCCCCACCCAGGGATCGAACCCCGCTCTCTCACATTGTAGGCAGACGCTTTACCGTCTGAACTACCAGGGAAGCCCAGATGAAGAAAAAAAAAAGACACTTTTTGAGTACTCACTCTGTGCCCAAAAAACTATGCTATACTCTTTAACCTACAGCCCTTCTCATTTAACACTTAAAACCACCACCACGAGGTGGGTATTATTATCTCCATTCCATAAATAAGGAAACTGAAACCCAGAGAGAGAAAATACTTTGCCTAAGTGGCTTGAATCCTGGACTTTCACCGCAAGATCATGCTTTTTCTCAGCCCTGAAAAACAGCAGCAAATGTTGGGGTGCTCCTGGGTTTAGATGACCTCCCACAAAGCAAAAGTAATACAAGTTTCCATTGGCTCTTTTTGGTTGTTGGTCTGATGACACCAAGAGCTCTTAGTGACTTGCTGTAATCTGAGCACTGTGTTGAACATTTCCAGAGACCTTCTCTGGGGCACAGACAGCTATTTGCTTCCAATCCCAATTCTCCTCTTTGCCCACAGAGACAACTTTTATAGACTGGCACCAAGAAATATATCAATATATCTCAGCTTTCCATTCAGCTAGGTATGACCACAAGTTGTTCAGTTGCTCAGTCGTGTCTGACTCTCTGCGACCCCATGGACTGCAGCAGACAGGCTTCCCTGTCCTTCACCATCCCCCAGAACTTGCTCAAACTCATGTCCATTGAGTCGGTGATGCCATCCAACCATCTCATCCTCTGCCATCCCCTTCTCCTCTCACCTTCAATCTTTCCCAGCATCAGGGTCTTTTTAAATGAGTAAGCATGCGCATCAGGCAGCCAAAGTATTGGAGTTTCAGCTTCAGCATCAGTCCTTCCAATGAATATTCAGGGTTGATTTCCTTTAGGATTGACAGATTTGCTCTCCTTGCAGTCCAAGGGACTCTCAAGAGTCTTCTCCAACACCATAGCTTGAAAGCATCAATTCTTTGGTGCTCAGCCTTCTTTATGGTATGACCACATGCTTGAGCTCTAATCAGTAGGGTTATATCCAAGAATCTTCTTCTTAGTTTCTTTTCTATCCTTTTCCCTGGAATATCAATGTTCCCATCTCTTTTTTCAACCTTCCACTTATGAGAGAATTCTTCTACAAATTCTCTGACCAAGTTGCAGTCTGTCTGCTCCTGAAGTCTCTCTATCTACACTTAGCCAACTCCAGTGGAATTCATCTCTCTTCAAGACTGCCTGAATCACCGACTGACAACTCTAATATTAATGCCACTTTTTCTTACAGCATTGACAGGCTTAGATGTCAAGTGGATAGAACTTTATGGGAACAAGAGTTGTCAGTGTGACTTTAAAAAGCAAGATTTTGTTTTTTTCTCCCAGGATGATCTTCCAAAAAATGTGTGTTCGACCAGCCTCATGCAAAGGGAACCTTTTCACATAATTTGTGAATTTTATCACTAACAAAAGTAATGTTGACAAACTCTAGACACTGGGATAAGCCCACCCCTAATATTTGTAGAGCATGGGGCCAAAGAACAAATGGAAGTCTATGTATCATATGCCTAACATTTAAAATTGATAAAGCTGGCAAACCTTTAAATAAAACATGCCCGTCTCTTCCCTCCTTGAATACAATTTCATAATGATCTGGAAGGGTCAGAATTTGAACTTCTCAGGACTCTTAGGGATCCACCCAGAACACAGTGGCATGGAGGCCGACAGTTCTTGGTTCCCATCGTCCTTCCCAATTCTCCTCCCACCCTGCTCTCTGTCCTGCATCACTGGGGCTTCCTATGCAAGCTTGTGGATGACCCAGCCCATGTGGCCAAACTTTATCTCCTCATCCACACACCCATCAACAGTCCCCCCGCCATGTCTGGGGAGGATGAATCAGGGAACTGACCTACATAGGCCTTGGAATTGGGCCTGGGTCCCCATGGGCCAGGAATTCTATAGGTTGGGTAACCACTGCATGATCAAAGGGTATAATTTGCAGGGTCCTCCTTTGTTGTAAGGAGTATAGCTAGTAAAGGACTAAGTAGGACTGAGGGCAGGGGTCCTGCCGCTTGGGTTTACAAGAAGTACTGGATGATCCTGAGAGCTCAGGATGGTAACTAATGAATGAAATCACCGGTATACTAGAAAAAGCATGGATCTCAAATCACAGAAGCTTGGGCAAAATCTTAATTCTACGACTCACTCACTGCATGTTCTAAGACAAGGTACTTAATTCCTCCAGGTCATAGTTACCTCCAGGTCACTTGTTAAGGGGTGATAACATCTGCCAGCCAAGGTGTGGTGAGAAATTCACTTGATCCTGTACCCAAAGGACAGTAAGTAGAGAGGGTGAACTCAGGGCCAGACCACCTGGATGCAATCCCAGAGCCACCCCTCACTCTTTTTTTTCTGAGACCCCGCAAAACTCACTCAACCTCTGTGTGCCTCAGTTTCCACGTCTGGGAAGTGGGGATAATCACAGTAACTATCCCATAGGGTGTTGTGAGGATTAAATGTGGCACGACGTACAAAGCATTTAGAATGGTTCCTGGCACAGAGTAAGCTCCAAAGTATACAGCCCAGGGCCTAAAGTAGAATCAACAATGAAAACAAAGAACTACCGAGTGTTTACACGGTGGCTATGGGTGACGTGTGCAGGGACCCACAAACAAACATAATCCTATCCTCTCGGGGGTTACAGAACGGAATTACAGTCCGCTTCACTTTGATCTGCCCCCTCAGTGAGGTGAGAGATTGGTGATGATAACAAACAGGCGACATTGATACAGAAGGCCTGCAGGCCTTCACATCCCTCCTCCTGTTGTTCTGACCCCAGTGATCAAGCAGGAAGGCTGGGAGCAGCTCCCACAGGTTCAAAGTCACATAGAGCCTCTAAGCAAGCAGCAATGGTAAGTTAGATCTTGTGCTTTAAGAGTTTCAGGATTCAGTCTAGCTCCTTCGTGATCTAGACCCTGCTGACCTATGACCCATTTCTTCTCTGGTTTTCTGCCCACCTCTTGGACACATTCAACTTTCTGTGATTCCTGTGCTTTTGTGAGTCTGAGTCTGTGCTGTTCTTTCCTTCTCTGCTTGGTTACCCCTTTCTCATGTTCCAAGATCCCTGACCACTGTTTCCTTGAAAGCACCCCCCAACGAGGCTGGGTTAGGTGGTCCTCCTTGAGGTCCCCACGGGGTGCTGACACAACATTCTGGTTGGAATTA
This sequence comes from Cervus elaphus, assembly GCF_910594005.1. NCBI lineage: Eukaryota > Metazoa > Chordata > Mammalia > Artiodactyla > Cervidae > Cervus > Cervus elaphus. The sequence goes on along the minus strand of NC_057836.1, from coordinate 47,813,239 downwards.
CACATCCCCTGTCCCCACACACCTAGTCTAGGAGCTCCTGGAGACCCGAAACCGGGTCTCAAAGCTCACTGCGTCTCTCATGTCCAGCACAAAGTGCCAGGGCACAGGACATGTGTGAGGAATGCTTGCTGCCTGGGTAAATGAATGATGTTTCCTGGGATAGCCCAAGGGGCAGCTAGCGCTCCAGATGCCCTGCTGCCATCTACTGGTACAACGGGGTAACACAACGCTTACAAATCCCCACCCATTACCACGTGGAGTCCCCTTTCGGCGTCCCACATGCACAGGATTCTAACTCTTAACTCGGGACCCAGAGCACGCAGCACTACACCGCCACCCCCCAAACAGCTCTGGCTCCACCGGCCTCACCTTCTCGGGAGAAACACTTGTTTTGCCCATCTCTGGAATGTTCACCGCAGGGCCTGCCAGACGGACTCAGGCTGAAGCTGAGGGTCAGGCGGTCCATCCCCCTGCCTGGCCGGGAGTCAGAAGTCTGTCTCCTGACAGGCCACACAGACTGCTGCCTCCTTGCCTGGGGCTCATTCAGGCTTGAGCTGCCTCTGAACAGTCCCGTCTGGCAGAGGGACGGGCAGGGCTGGTCTGGAATTCTAGATGCCTTGGGGGCTGGGGTTGCTGCCTGTGTAAATTGCCTGGCTGTCTGACCTCAGGTAGAATGGATGACCCCGCTGTGCCTGAGGGCTCTGTCTCCCTAAACGCAGACCTCTTCCGAAGGCCCTAATATGTTTATTCTCATAATGAGTTTTCTGAGCCCGCAGGCCAATCAGTCAAGGCCTTGGCCTTGGGAAGGAGGTGGGGGAAGCTCTTGATTCTACAAAGCTTCCACCTCTGTGGGTGGTCTCATATTTTACTGCCACATCAGAGGCACCAGGAAGGAGAATATTATAAAACCAGGGCCGCCTGGGGTGGGAAATCCCTAGTTTAGGGAGGCGGGATGTGGTGTGTGTGAGAGAGATTTATGGGGAGCGATACCGAGTTCTTTCATGGCTGCAGCAGGAGCAGAAGGAAGAGGAGAATTAGCACAAACAGGACCCACCTGTGCACAAGCAGCACCCTTCTAATAAATCCGTCTGGGATGTAAAGGCAGTGTGGCCCGGCCCTGGTGGTGCCCTTCCCGGGAGGAGGGGTCAGGCACAGTGCAGCCTATCGGGGGAGCAGTGGGGGGAGAACGAAGGCAGGGATCTGGCCCTAGAAACGGATTTTCACATTTCTGATGAAACATGTCAGTTGCTGATTTGTGGCCTGGACGGAAACTAGGGGAGATGGATGACGGGTCACATAGGAGAACCCTGAAGGTGGACACACTCAGGGTTTTCCAGTTAGCAAGATAAAGAGGCTAACATGATAGGCTGGATGGATGGAGGTGTGACAAAAGCAGGGCCTTTGAACAGGGAGTTCTAACTCAGAGATCCGATTCCGTTGTTGTCGCTCAGTTGTTCAGTCATGTCTGACCCTTTGTGACCCTGTGGACAGCAGCACGCCAGGTTTCCCTGTTCTTCACTGTCTCCTGGAGTTTGCTCAAACTCATGTCCATTGAGTTGGCGATGCCATCCAACCATGATGCAAAAATCATCTGTCGTCCTCTTCTCCTCCTGCCTTCAATCTTTCCCAGCATCAGGGTCTTTTCCAATGAGTTGGCTCTTTGCATCAAGTTGCCAGTTCTAGTTCCATTATTTACTCCCAGGAATAGCTAACCCTCCTGCTCCCCTCCCACTGTCAGAGGGGACCCTTCAGTGATGGGGCAACCTCATTGTACCTCTTTGCAAGTGGAAGGGCTCCAGGGCATTGGAAAGGGGAGGGACTCTCTGAGAGTGACAAGGGTCCCCGCATCTGCACAACAACCTGTGAAGGTAAGGAAAGGAGGCCCACTAGGGCCTCACAGACGTGAGGAATGTTCCTGCAATGCCTTCTGACAGCAATAGGGAAGGCGGCCTCTGTGGGGCTCTGCCCACAACCCACATCATTTACTCACTATTCGCTGAGCCTTGTAAGGACTGGGCACCTTACTAGACATGTGGTGAAAGGCTGATAACAGTCCCTGCTCTTGTGGAGCTAACATTCTCTTGGAAAAATCAGGAAACTAACCAGGTGACAAGGAAGTGATGAATACGATGAACAAGCTGGTACAGGGTAGGATGTGGGGAGCAGGGAGAGCTGATCCAGGGAAGTCAGGGAAGCCTTCTTTGGAAGATACTCAACACAGTTGTACTAACCATCTACTGTGTGCCAGAGCGTGCAGGCTCTAAAGAAATAGCAATGAAGATAACTCGGTGCTTGGCCTCAGGGAGTTTACTATCTAATGGGAGGGAGAGACTCATAAAGTACAATCACCACACAGGACATTAGCTCTAAGGCCAGGTCAGCCCACTGAAAGAGACCCAGCCCAGTTTAAGAGCCTACGACTGCTTCCCTGGTAAAGTGACCCAGTTCATTAATGTATCCATCTATCCATCCATTCATCTATCCATCCACCCATTCATCCATCCATCCAATGTTTGGTACCTATCTTTTGCCAGTATCAAGGCAAAGATGGCTCTGAGAAGGTCTGATGAGTGTGTATATGTGTGAAAGGCACACAAGGACAAATGAGTTAGGCAGGTACTGGTGGCACTTCCTGGGGCATGTCCCTCAATGTGCAGGAAAAATGAGCGACAGGCACGGAGCAGAAGACCTAGATTTGAAACGGCAGCTCTGGTACCTGCTACACGATTTTGAATAAGCCTCTGCTCCCTTATCTGAAGGGCGAGGATGGGAAGATCTACCCACAGGGTCATGAGAATAAAATGAGGATGCAGACTTGAAGGCCTCTGGGAACCTGCCAAGCAAGTGGTTGCTCTCTGGTGAGCTGCTGGTGTGGATTTCACCCTCCAGGTAAAGAGGTGGGTGGACACTGCTAGCAGGAGAACTAGCTGGTCATCTCCAGCTCTGCTATTTACTTCCTAGCGCTGCCTCAGACAAACAGCAACCTTTCCCAGCACCGGTCTCATTTGCAAAAATAAGCACATCACTATGTCTGCCATAAGGCCCCATGAATGCTATCCCTGACACATGGCAGATGTTTATGTTCATCTCTTTCCCGCCTATCGTTCAACAGGTGGGCATGTACCTGGGGAAGTGACAAATCACTCCGGGGAAGGTGGCAGTATCTTTATTACTCTAAAAGGATATCTGGCTTCATGTCAAGCATGATGGGAACTTGCCTTGGCTAACCTCTGGGAGCTCCTCTTTCTCCCCAGCACCAGCCTTTGAGGCAAATAAAATCGTCAGCCACCCACTCACTCTGACAGCAGAGATTATGCTAGAATGTTATCCCCCAATTCCTAGCCCTCTTCTCTCCAGAGACACAAGACTGTGTCATCCTCACTCCCACAGAATTCTCAAAGTCCACAGCCTTCATTTCACAAGAACAGTTCACATTTAGAAGGCTAAGCTGTTCCCTCAGCAAACATTTAAAGAGCATCTATCAAGAACTCATTAACAGATGCTTATCTATTAAGATGCTTTCGAATTGTGGTGCTAGAGAAGACTCTTGAGAGTCCCTTGGACTGGAAGGAGATCAAACCAGTCAATTCTAAAGGAAATCAACTCTGAATATTCATTAGAAGGACTGATGCTAAAATTGAAACTCCAATATTCTGGCCTCCTGATGGGAAGAGCTGACTCATTGGAAAAGACCCTGATGCTGGGAAAGATTGAAGGCAGAAGGAGAAGGGGTTGGCAGAGGATGAGATGGTTAGATAGCATCACTGAATCAATGGACATGAATCTGAGCAAACTCTTGGAAAACAGTGGAGGACAGAGGAGCCTGGTGTTCTGTAGTCTATAGGGTCACCAAGAGTCAGAAACAACTTAGTGACTGAACAACAACATTAAGAGCTCAACCCGACAAAATGCCCATGAAAAAGATGATACACTGAAAGTAATTCACACCAAGGTGTCAGTGACTTATATCTGATCATCCGTAAAAGGGGTTTAGATGGTGTGAGGAGGATGAGAAGAAGGGAACCACGAGAATATTAAGTGTTTGATGTTTATGTGAGGCCTTCAAGGTGAGAAGGGCCATGCACAGAAGGAGAAGCCTAGGAGAAGTTACTTTCCCTCTGCCTCCCTCCTTCCACGTATTCAACTATCTATCCATCCAATTACCCACCCATCTGCTTACCCATCCATCCCTCCATCTCTCTAAGTGAAGTCGCCTAGTCATGTCTGACTCTTTGTGACCCCATGGACTGTAACCTACCAGACTCCTCTGTACATGAGATTTTTCAGGCAAGAGTATTGGAGTGGGTTGCCATTTCCCTCTCCAGGGGATCATCCCGACCGAGGGATCGAACTCGGGTCTCCTGCATTGCAGGCAGACGCTTTATTTCTGAGCCACCAGGGAAGTATTCCATCTCTCTATCCAGGCTCTACTACGTGCTAGCACTGTGCTAGTCCCTAGGAATTATACTGAACAAAACAACCCCCTGCCATCCTGGTGCTCCTGGTCTAGCCAGGAGACAGGCCCAGATGAAGAATATTTACTCTGACTCCTCTCTTCATCAGAAATTCTAACTGGCAAACCTCATGGAGTCTACAGCCTTATTTTGTTGGACTTACATTATATACTTTTGATTTTAAAACAGAGAATTCATTTATCAAGAATTCGGACTTCTGGCTTCCCCTGAAAATCAATAACGGAGCGTCACGAGACCTGTGTTTCCACATGGCCAAAGCTGGCTGAGTGGACGGCAGCTGTGGCCTGCAGTTGGGGCCTCAGTTCTCACGCCCACAGTCCCCCTGGCTCCCTGCTGTCTCTCTGCAGCCAGTGTCAAGTGGCAGACGCATCTGTCATAGAGCCTGGGCTGTTTTCTTCCTTACAGCAGGGAAATATTTCTCTGCGCCTTTGCGTTTTCCTTGCACCTGCCCCTTCACTCACCGACCACCTTGCCTCCTGTGAGCAGCTGCACAAGCAACCCCTAATTTAACTAATTCCATTATGAAGATGGCAGTGAGCTCAGGGAAAATCTTCAGGAAGCCCACACCACTGCCCTTCCTCCAAACTCAGGTTCGGAGATCAGAAAAATGGATACAAAGCACCGTGTCCTCTCTTGCCATCACAGACAGCCCCCCTCCTGCTAAGGAAACACATCCTATGCAGGCTTCCACAGGCCCCAGGAGGAAAGACATCCTGCAATGAGACTGATGTCCGCCCAGTGACCTGCCTCCTCAGGGCAAGGCTGCAGCCAGGCAGGTGAAGTCTGGAGGAACAGGAACAGCTATGCTGGGAGAGCCCATGGCATCTGAGGGCCTTCTCTGCAAGAGGAGGACCTGGGCAAGAAAATCACATTTTGAAGAATGAGGGACGACTCAGAAGTTGGACAGTGGAATTCTCCAGAAAAAGGCAGGGCAATGGCAGGAAAAATGACTGAGACATAAAAGCAGAGAGAGGAAAATGAAAAGTTTCCGGTCTGAGACTCTTCTAAGGGCTTGCAGGCTGGCCCCTTCAGAGTCTGAGCCTCTTCTGCATTATTCCTCCCAGGACGCCAGCCTAGCTGTACTGGAAGCTGCTGGTGATGGGGGCTCACTCCCTCACCAGGCAGCCTGCGTGGTCTTCGGATGATGCTCCCATCATGTACCCTGAACTGACACGTCTCCCTCTGTCTGCTTTACCAGCCTCCGTTCTACCAGTTGGGAGCCACATGAAACCGGTCCTCTAGCCACAACGGTTTCTAAACTCGGCTCTTCATCATTTAAAAAATGTTTCCTGTGCTCTCCTCTGGATATTCTGACTCAGAAGTTCCGAAGAACCTCTGTGGCCTGTCCCGCACCCATTCTGACTTCTGTTATCAGCACCTCCATCTGCACCTGTATTCAAGAACCAAGCCCCTCTCTCGCACACAGTCTTGATGGGACGGTCCCCAAGAGTCCCCAGGACATGTTATGGAACCAGCCAGGTTTGTTCTTGCCCAGGAATTTTATTTTTGAGCAGAGAGGCACAAAGCTGGGAAGACAATAGGAGCTGACTTCACCAGAGAGTGTTCACAAGTTCCTGCCTCTTAGGTCCAGACAGAGCCCTGGGTCCTGACCTTTCCAAAACTTGGGTCTTCTTGTTTTCTTTTCATTCTGTGAGCCTCCGGCATATTTTCCATAAACCCTCCATTTTGCCTAAGTCAGCCAAAGTCATTTCTTTTTCTTGCAAACAAAAACCTCTATCCATACAGAAGGTGAACAGTGGTACCTGATAATCTGAATGTCATTCTGACAGAAACAGTGCTTTGGGGACCGTGATCTGTCTATTGTCATTGTTTGATTTATGAAGGCACTGGAGCCCGGAGAGGACAGTGGCTCCCCCGAGATCTCAGCACCAGCAGGGAAGGGAGAACTGGGGAAGGCACAGCGTCCATCAGACTCCTCCCCAAGCTACCTTCTGCTCTAAGACACTTCCCCCAGATTTCCTAGCCACACTCTCACAGGGTGAAGACTCTACCAGGGCAGGAGACAACTCTTCACTGTTTTCCCCTCCCTCCCTCTCGCCGGGCAAGAGCAGGGGAGGAAGCGGCCGGGGCACAGAGCCTCTGGATTGGACGGCAGGGAGACCTCACGGAGAGAGGTCAGCACTTGAAAAATTCCTCAAGTCAAAGGGCTCGGGGCCTGGGTGCCACACAAGGCCCTCACTGTGTGCAGACATTGTCCCCCTGATAAAAGGGGCCGGGCCTGGGAAAGCGGCGCTGGTGTCCAGGCGACAGGCCAGGCTGCTGGGGAATGCCCAAGGCCCCTCCCGCCGCAGGCACCAGGGCGGAGGGAGGGGGAGTGGCAGGGGGTCCCCAGAGCGGGAGGGCGAGCCCAGAAGTCCAGCGCCACCCCTGGCTGCAGGGGGTGGATGGTGTGAATCCGTGAAAGAAGGGAGTAAGAGGATGGCAAGACCCCTCTCACCAGGCCTTTCCTAGCTCCCTGCCCCCCACCTCTGAGTTCCCCACAGGGAACAGGCAGGGCTTGCCCTTATTTCAAGGAGAGTCTTAGGGGAGGGGGAAGAGGTGGGTGGGGGGAGACATAAGAATTTTGTTTCCTAGAGCCTAGTGTCTTCAACAGACAGGTGTGTATCCTGCCTTGAGCCCCCCGACCAACTCTAGGAGGAGGGGAACCAGCCCGGTCCCCATCTTCCCATCTTCAGAGTAGAGTGTGCCAGCCCACCAGCACCCAGACACCCCTCTTTCAGGGCTTCTAGAATGCAGCCCTCAAGCCTGTCCAGCTGAACTGAGAAACATGCTCCTCCCCACTGACTGCCAGTGCCACTATATTCACTGCAGTTAGTATCATGGTTAGCTGTGTTTTTTTTAATATTTATTTTATTTTGTTTATCTGGCCGTGCAGGGTCTTAGTTGCAGCACACAGGGTCTTCCGTCTTCATTGTGGCACATGGGGCTCTCGTTGCGGCATATGCGATCTTTAGCTGTGGCATGTGGGAATCTAGTTCCCTGACCAGGGATTGAACCCGGGCCCCCTGCACTGGGAGTAGGGAGTCTTGGGCACTGGACCACAGGGAAGGCCCTGCAATCAACTGTTAATATCATCACCATTTCAGGGCCTGTCACGACAGCTAAGCCCAGTACCAGCCCCACTCGGGCCATCATCTCCACCTCTTTACTGATCCTTCGTGAGAGGTGCCATGATCCTGCCTTACAACTGAGGAATGTGAGGCCCGGAGGCCAGACTCACCCAAGGTCACATGAGAGAGGGAGGACGGGGGTCCAGGCAGTCTGCCTCGAGACTGTCCACTTGATTTTGGTCCTGCCCTGCTGGTGACTGAGACTGTTCAGTCCTCATCACAGGCTGGGAGAGCAGCTTCCTGAGAATGACGTCAATGGAAGGGGTGGGAGGGCTGGTTTGGCTCCCCAACCAGAAGGCAAGGACGCGCAAAGGCCAGCTTCTCACTGGGCCCATGTTAGCAGGGCTGGGCACTGCCTCTTGTTGCCACCCTCTGTAAGTAGGGTGGAAAGATAAACTAGCAGACATCTACTTAAATACGAATTCCAGATAAACAATAAATAATTTTGTGGTACAAATCAATACCAAATATTGCATGGGATATGCTTATACTGATTCATTGTTTGTCTAATTATTAATTGGACATCCTTTATTTTTACTAGCTAAAGCAACAAGCAACTCTACCCAAAAGCCTCTGCTGGTGATGCCAACTCTCAATTTAACACCCCCTTCCCACCCACTGCAACCATCCCCTGACAAGATGGCACAGTGGGAAGCAGAAAGTCCTGGTCACCCTGGGGCCAATTAGGCCACAGCAAGGCTTTAAGGGGCTGCCAAGACACCCTGAGCTCAGGAGTGTCTGGATGGCTACAGGGAACCCCACTTCCCCTGGCACCTCAACATTCCGGCTGCCCAAAGGCCCTGGTGAAGGGGGTGCTTGAGGTGGGCACTTTCCTCTGAGGAGGAGGTCACTGCGCTTGGCCACCATGCTGCAACAGGGAGTCCTGCCCTTGGACACGAGCGTGTGTGGGTGTGTGAGCCCACCTGAGTCAGACACGAGCGTGTGAGGGTGTGTGCGCTCACATGAGGCTCCAGAGCCCTCTGGCATAGCACGCGAGGCCTGTGCTCAGCTGGGGGAGGGAAGGATGACAGGAGAACGAGGATGCCAGACCTGTCAGCTGGACGGCCTGAGCTGACCGCACACGCCACGGTGTCTGCTCTCATCCTGGGCTCGGAAGCTTAGTTCCCTTCTTTCCACAGGGAGAACAGTAACAGTACTCCACACAGTTGCTGAGAGGATTAAATCCGAGAATCTAGGAAAACCACTCAGCACAACGTCTGGTCATACAAAGTGCACAGGTGCTTGCCATATGACCATGAGGAGGACCTGACACATTCCCAAAGAGCTCATGGTTTCTTCATTTGTGTGTTCACTCATTTTCAGCCAAGACTTCTTAGCAGCTACAGCACGCCAAACACTGAAGCCCCGGGAAACAGTCAGCAGGAGGTAGGTCACCATCAGATGAGCCTTCAGAGAAGTGAGTCCTGTTAAAGTCCCAGCCCACCACTCTCCTGTTTTGGCTTCTCAAGCAGCGCATGGTCTGTCTGTGCCTTGCTTTCTCACCGTAAAATGCTTCCTAGGAAAATCAGGAAGTGTGACTGGCAGTGGTATACTGGCTGGCTCTCTAGGGAGACCTAAAAATCCTGGTTTGCAGCATTTGCCCATTTCGGTGGTGTAAATGCTCTCACGGTGGCCAGTGTGACTTCTGGGTGGATTGAGCAGTGTGAGAGGGGAAAAGGGGATTAGAGCATGCCACCAAGGTCACTCTCAGCAGCACTGTCACACCTTCACCCTTGCCATTACCAGTGATGTCACCTCCAAATCACTCATTCCATCAACAGATGTTTCCTAGCAGCCATTATCTACCTGCCCTGTTCTAGGCTCTGGGACACAAAGACGGCAAGTAGGCATGGGTGGGTGGTGGTGGTGGGGACACAAATTATCACACAATACAGCAACTCTCAGTGAATCCAGACATGCACAAGGTGCTTTAATGAGCATCATTAACCATCATATAGTACGATCGGGCAGCCTCACAAACTCCAGGCTGAAAGGATAGTAGCTAAGGAGTGTTTAAAACTAAGAATCCCCTTTTCGTTTCCTCTTCACCAAGTAAAAGAAAAAGGAAATCCTAGGGAAGGGTGGAGAATAAGAGGGAGGGTAACAAGAGATCAACCCTGGACATTCACTGGAAGGACTGATGCTGAAGCTCCAATACTTGGCCACCTGATGCAAAGAACTGACTCACTGGAAAAGACCCTGATGCTGGAAAAGACTGAAGGCAGAAGAAGAAGGGGGTGGCAGCGGATGAGATGCTTGGATGGCATCACCGACTCAATGGACATGAGTTTGAGCAAGCTCCAGGAGATGGTAGAGGACAGGGAAGCCTGGTGTGCTGCAGTCCGTGGGTCACAAAGAGTCAACACCACTGGGCGGCTGAACAAGAACAACAGATCATTGTTGAAAGAGACGAGCAGACATTCTGGGAACAAGGACCATGGGAGGCAAGAGGAGGGAGGGTTTCAGAGACCCCTGGAGGGAGGGGTTGGGGGCCAAGCCTTAGCTGCTTTATCCCCCTTCACACCAACATCCCCTCCCCAAGCCCATCCAGGCTCCAGAGACCTTGAAGGTAAAACTGAGATCAAGGAAGTACACCCAACCTTGTTATGAAGAATCCCCTTTTGGGGTCATGATCAATGTTCTCATTTTGAAAAAATCAAACCTAGGGTTCTAGTACATTCTGTGGCAATAATTTACACTGTAAACTACTGCCTTACACTATAAGGCAGCTATATGAGATTGTTAAATAAGTAGATGAATTTTTTAAATTATTGCCACAGAATGTACCAGAACCCTAGGTTTGATTTCTTCAAAATAAGGACATTGATCATGACCCCCAAAAAGATTCTTCATAACAAGGTTGGGTGTACTTCCTTGATCTCAGTTTTACCTTCAAGGTCTCTGGAGCCTGGATGGGCTTGGGGAGGAGGATGTAGGGGTGAAGGGGGTATACCTACTGAAAAATAAACAGCCAAGACTTTAAACACAGGTGAGTAAAACTGGCAACCCCTCAACCGCATGCACTATACTGCTGACTCTTGAAGTAAGGTGAATTTCAGGCCCCATGATGCCCAACACAGGTTGTTCTGGTTGGACTGGGTTGGGACAATGACATATACTAGTTGAAAATATATTACGCGGTGAGCTCCAGGGATGCACAAAGAGTAAGACACAGGCCTTGTTCTTGCAGAAGAGACTGCCACCTCAGGCCAATTACAACCCAGCGTGGTGTGTGCTGCGGCGGCATGATGAAGTGTATTTTAAGTTATCAAAGGAGGAAGTTATTAGCACTGTTGACAGGCTAGGTGTGTCAGAGAAGGAGTGACACTTGAGCAGGCTTTTGAGGATGAATGGAGACTGGTCCAGTGAACAACACAGGGAAAGGCATTCCAGGTAGCAGGGAACAGAATGGGCTAAGGCAGAGGTGTGTTTGAAAACTACAAACCTTTGCTATTCCTGTGGAATAAGCAGCAAAGCAGGAAGTTGAGCTGGAGGCAGAGCTAGAGGGAGGGCAGACATGCTTACAACTCTGACCTTGGACTTGAGGGCAATGAGGTGCTACCTAATGGTTATAAAAGGTGATATACATGGTGGGGCATGGGAGTAAACTTACCAGATTAGATTTTGGAAAGAAGGTACTTTGGTGGTAACATGAAAGGTATCCAGGAGGCAAGGTCAAGACTAGAGAACTGACGCCAGTGAAAGTGCTGGAAAATAGGCAAGACAACGAGTGGGGAGGGCTGAAGAAAAATGAGCTGGAAGTCCATTTGTTATACTTCTCCTTTCCCTTGTGATTCTCAAACCTGACTGATCTCCCATCATCCCAGAGGACAGTACCAGCTTCAGTTCAGAGGGACTCCTCACCCAGATCTTATTGGGGGGTGAGTCTGGTCCAAAGCTCCCAACATACCTGATATAGTCAGGCTGACCTCTGGGGCAGCCCCAAAAGGTCGTGGGGTCTCAAAATGCTCGGCCATTAGTCCTGCTTTCCAGTAAGGGCGGCTTTGGGATCCTCTGTGTCTCCTCAGAAGAGGGACAGTCCTCCTCTCCCTCATTGCCCCCTGGCCACTGGCCAGGTATCATTCCTCCTTGGGGGGCCCCGGCTGGTTCCGAGAGTCTGCAAGCTGGCCTCTGTCAGGAAGCAAGAGGCGGAGGTTCCTGTAACTCCCTCACCCTCTAGGAAACCTGATTCTGCAGCAGGGTCCTGGACTAGGAAAGGGGTGACAGAGGGACGTAACAGGCTGACAGGGAGAAAAGGGAGCCACATTGTCCCTGGTGGGTTCAGGCTCAGTCCAGACGTGGATCATCTCCCCCTCTCATTACCATCTCAAAGGAGAAAGAAAGGGGCTGTGTGAGCTGCCTTCTCCCTCTTCAACAGCTTCTTCCTCTCAGGAGACAGTCTGCACAATGAAGGAGGCGCTGGGCAGGGGGCTGACCCCAGAGGCAGCCAGACTCTGCCAGAACTGCCCAGGGACAGTGGGGCTAGCCCGCCACCTGCTGGCCGCTGCTGGTATGGGAGGACGACAGGTATCCCTCGGGAACTCGGCAGGGAAGAAATCGGGGTTCTAAGGCAGCCAGCATCAATTTTGAAAGTTGGGCATGTATCTGGAAAGTTTCTCAAGTTCTCACAGCATCTAGGATGAGTTCTGTATGAGAAGCGGTTATGTGTGGGTGGGAAGTCTCTGTCACAAACATCCAATGAATGCACAGCTAACCTTCAGGTGACCTTATAAAGAGCCTGTTTCTCACTTTTCCACTTTTAACCCTCTGAGAGGCAGAACAGTGGCCTGCTGTCCTCAACCCCTAATGAACCTGTGGGCACATGAAGCATGATTGAAACAGACCGGGAGAAATTCTTCTAGCCAAAACCTGTGTCCCCCACCAGGGTACCTAGACTAAAATTCACACACTGGTCACTCCTGTGGATTAGAGAGATTGAAGACCAAAGTCAAAATTCAAATGTTACTTGGCTAAGGTAATTTATGGCATTTCAGTCTCATAAGCTGTGCGCCTACACTAAACTACACACCATATGGGCACTGGGTTGGGAGGCAGACAGAGATTAATTAGTAAGACTCAACTTTATCACCTGAGAGCCAGTAGCGAAGATTGACCATTAGAAAACCATAGCACAGTGGGGGTAAATCCTAATCTATTCTGCCTAATATTGGGCATAAAGAAATTAAATAAGTATGCCTACAGGGGTTGCAGTCAAGATGATTAATATTGCACAAAAGGTCACAATAGTCTGCAATAATAATATGCACTTAAACAGCACTTACTGTCTACTAGACATATGCTAAACACTTTTATAGTAATTCAAATTTCAACCGTACTTACATAAATTAACTCTACAGGTAGGTACTATTTTACCATTTAGGTGCAGTAACTTTCAAAGGTCATATAGCTATTATGGGGTAGAGACTTGAATCCAGATAGCTCTGAAGTCTGAATCCTTAACCACTTCACCTTGTTGCCATTTATTAGCTTAGGATCCATACAAAAAGTAACGTTTCTGACAAATACCCCTTCCTAAGACCATATTATGGCAAACCCTGCCTGAACCAGAGTGGTGCAGTCAACAGAGAACATTCAAAATCAAGGTCAAGTTGGGTTAAAGAGAAACAGAGGACTGCAGAGGCCATGCGGGCATTCTGAGTACCAGGCAGATGGGCAGCATGACTACAGGCAGGGGTGCGTGAAACCAGCACCTCTGCAGAAATCAACCCCTTGGCTCAGAACCTAAATATGATGCTCTGCATAACCTCACAGGCAGAGATGAACACCCTTCAAGCATCACTGAAAACAACTCAGAACGGATCAGAACAGAGGCCAGGAACCCGACCACCCTGGTTAAGACGAAGTGATTCCACAGCAGGAAAATAAAGGCTAAAGTCTGAACCTACTGAACATGCTTTAATGTTGACTGCATTGAATGTTATAAACTATAATCACCTCCCACTCCAAAGTACAGGCTCAACCACTCCCGACCTGAGTTCACATTTCAAGGAATGAATGTGAGCACACACATCCATGTTAGAATAAGAGAGCACTGGCATGCTCAGTGAACGGATTATATTAATTGGTTCATGTCATACATGCTTCCTGGATGCTGACTCTGGGCCTACTCTGTGGTAGCTTTTGGAGACACAAACAGGGAACCTTGTCCTCCAGCCCCCAGGGCCATCCATGGGTCCGTGGCCAGAACTGCCCTAAATGGGGTGCCTCCATGTCTCCATATTTAGGTTTACTGCCTGGACTGCTAAATCTGTGTCTCCAATTGGACTGATAATACGTATCTTCTCTACCAAAAATTTCAAATGGAGACCTCTTTTCCACCCGCATGCAGCTTCCTGTGTGCAGGGCCTGTTCATTACTTATCTGAGTACCTGAGGCTGTTGTGAGAGCTGACTCATTTGAAAAGACCCTGATGCTGGGAAAGATTGAGGGCGGGAGGAGAAGGGGACGACAGAGGATGAGATGGCTGGATGGCATCACCAACTCAATGGACATGAGTTTGGGTGGACTCCGGGAGTTGGTGATGACAGGGAGGCCTGGTGTGCTGCGGTTCACGGAGTCACAAAGAGCCAGACACGACTGAACTGGACTGAACTGCAGGCTGCTACTTGCACTCGCCAGCGCTCAGTGACCACCCGTGGAACCGATGCTACCATGACCTTGCCACGTGTCCAGTCTCTGCCCCTCCAGCCAGGATGCTGACCATCTATCAGGATGGGGCACACCTGGGAAGAGCCTGGAAGGGATATCATTTCTGCCCACCTTTGCTGACCTGTTAAGACAGGTTCTGGAACCAGACTGCCAGTCCATGGAAGAGTAGGAATGCAAACTCAGGCACTCTGGTCCCCTCAGATTAAGGATTGTGGACTTCTGTTGGTTTCTTTTACCCTCATAGCAACCTCACTCAATGAGGGAGCACGGCTGAAGCTCAAAGATGTTAAGCAACTTACCACAGTTATTTCAGATTTTTTAAAGCTTTATATTATTAGGAAAATAATATAGTACATATACCATATATTATATAATACTTCCTGTGGGCCCTGGGCAGTACCCCATGTCAAACATATTAAGAAGTTTGCAGCAAATCATATGAACAAGCACAGTGAGTGGTACCATGAAGACTATTACAGTCTAACTTTCCTTCAGATAAGGCTTTGCTAGCAAATGGGCTACAAAATATCTTCTAGTGAGCTTTTTGGGTTTTGGATTTGCAGGTGAGAGACTGCAGACCTTAAACATAAAGCCCTTTGGACAGAGTGTGGCAAAAGTGGCTGCCGTGGTGCCTGCCATTAACGCCCTTCCCTCCGGCCAGTCTCTGATACCACAGAGTCTCTCACAGCTCTTCCCCTCTCTCTTCCCCAAGAGTGAGAGAAGCCCCATCTCCTCTCCTGCCCCTAGGCGGGGGCACCTGCAGATTGCTGCTTACCAGTCTGTGTGGGCATCATCGATCACCAGCAGGATCCTGGGCCTCTGAACAACAGGCGTGGAGGGAGCTGGAGGCTCCATCAGCCCCGAGGGGGCCTGTGAGGTCTGCTTCATGGCACTGGAGAAGGAGCTAAAAAGGCTGGATCCTGGAGAGGAGAAGGAGGCTGCCAGGGGCTGAGGGTGCCTCCTCTCCATGGCGGGGGACGCAGGGGAGCTGGTGGAGCTGTCTGGGCGCTGCAGGTCCGCCATGTAGCCATTCGGCAGGTTGGCCACGAAGCTGCTGTCAGAGAGGCGCCGCCGCAGGAAATTCATGGCTGTGATGGACGAGATGGCCTGTTCCCACTCGGGTGGTCCAGGTGAGGCCGGGAACACAGGCTGCCAGGGGAGGGAGTGGTAGGGTCTTGGGCCAGAAGACCCAAGGGAGTCCCAGACAAGTCAGCTGTCTTTTTTTTTACCTGTGGAAACAGGCCAAGAAACACATTAGTGGAAACGACCTCAGCCCCTCAAGAGCAAACAGATAAAGCCCCTTCTTGCCCTGCTCCTGGGGGCAGTGCAAAGTAGGACATCTTTTTGGCAAGGAATTTGGCAACATCTAATTAGAGCACACCCTTTAAACCTACGATTTCCATTTTCTGGAATTCTACCCCATGAAAGCAATCCGAGTTACAGAAAAAGCCTCTTGGACAAATGTATTTATCACAGCATTATTTACACTAGCAGAATACTGGAAAGTCTTTCAACATTCGACCACAGGATAACGAATCCGTAAACTACAGCACATTCAGCAGAACCTTTCGTGGCTATTAAAAAGAAGTACTTAAAAAGGGATTTGAGTCACGCAGAAAAAATTTCATGTCATAATTTAAAAGATCGTGATATAAGACTATTAGGTACAGAATGACTACAACCACATAAAAGTTGAAATAACAAAACTTTGGAAAGAAAAAAGACATTGGGATGTTAACAGTGACTATATTTGCATAACCGGACTACATGGCTTTTTGTTTTTTCCAGTTACCTGTATTGTCCAGATTTTCTAGAATATATACAGCTGCAAACTGAATTGTGTCCTTCAAATTCATATGTTGAAGCCCTCACCAGTAACATGCTGGTATCTGGAGATGGGTTCTTTTGGAGGTAGTAGGGTTAGATGAGGCCATGAGGGTGGTGCTCTCGTGAGAGCATTAACGTTCTCATAAAAAAAAGACAAGAGGGAGTTTGCTATTCCTCGGCCATGTGAGGACACACGGGGAGACAGCCGTCTGCAAGCCAGGGAGACAGCTCTCACCAGACACCATCCATTCTGGCACCCTGACCTCAGACTGCCAGCCTCTGGAACTGTGAGAAAACAAATTTCTGTTGTTTAAGCCACTCTGTGAAATTTTGTCAGGACAGCCCAGCAGGTTAATAAACAAATGAAGTCCTTTGCCAAACAGAACAAAATAAGTTTTAAAAATCCAAATGATTCATTTAAGATCAAAATTTCTGAGAAAAATGATGGTTTCAGTCATGCAATTCGACCCCACCTATATTTTATTTTGTTAACATTATTTTATGTTTTTGCTGAGGTAAAATGTACTTAGAGGTGCACAGCCCCTAAGGGTACAGTTCTTGGAGTTTTGATATATGTGTATGCTGGAATAAGATTTATTATACTCCAGTCACCTCAGGAAGTTCTCCTGCGTCCCTTTCTAGAAATCCACGTGTCCTCAAGGGCAGAGGTTCTGCTGATGTCTATCATCATATGTTAATTTTACCTATTCCTAAACTTTATATAAATGTGATTGTGTATTATTCCTTCATGAGTGGCTTCTTTCCCTCAGCATAATGGTTTCAAGACTCAGCTATGTTGTATGTAACAAGTCACTCTTTTTTATTACTGAGTAGTATTCTGCTAGATGAATAACTACAAATTGTTACTACATTCTCCTTTTGAGGGATGTTTGAAATGTTGTCAGTTTGGGGTGGGTATTCTGAATAGAATTGCTCTAAGAATGTTTTATTTAAGTAATTTTGTGGAGAGAGAAACAAAGAAAGGGGAAAGGGTGGGGTGAAGAGACAGACAGAGAGACTGGTTGAGAGACTGACTTTTTCTTTGGGAAAATAACTAGAAGTTAATTTGTTAGGTCAGGGGGAGGCATATGTTTCACTTTTTAAGAAACTGTCCAAAACCTTCCCATAGTGGTTGGGACAGTTCCCTTGTAGTCTTAGTTGGCTTAGAATTTTTATCACGAATGGATGTTGAATTTGCGAACTGATTTTCCAAATCAATTAAGATGATTGACTGTGGCTCAGATCATGAGCTCCTTATGGCAAATTCAGGTTTAAATTGAAGAAAGTAGGGAGTGGGGGGATCGGGATGGGGAATACATGTAAATCCATGGCTGATTCATGTCAATGTATGGCAAAAACCATTACAATACTGTAAAGTAATTAGCCTCCAACTAATAAAAATAAATGGGAAAAAAATAATAAAATAAAAAATTTAAAAAAAAAAAAGAAAGTAGGGAAAACCACTAGGCCATTCAGGTATGACCTAAAATCAAATTCCTTATGATCGTACAGTGGAGGTGACAAATAGATTCAGGATCAGATCTGGTAGACGGGGTGCCTGAAGAACCATGGGATGGAGGTTTGTAACAATGTACAGAAGGCAATGACCAAAACCATCCCAAAGAAAAAGAAATGCAAAAAGGCAAAGTGGTTGTCTGAGGAGTCCTTGCAAATAGCTGAGGAAAGAAGAGAAGCCAAAAGCAAGGGAGAAAAGGAAAGATATACCCAACTGAATGCAGAGTTTCAGAGAAGAGCAAGAAGAGATAAGAAGGCATTCTTCAATGAACAACACAAAGAAGTAGAGGAAGACAATATAATGGGAAAGCCTAGAGATCTCTTCAAGAAAATTGGAGATACCAAGGGAACATTTTATGCAAGGACGGGCATGATAAAGGACAGAAGCAGTAAAGACCTAACAGGAGCAGAAGAGATTAAGAAGAGTTGGCAAGAATACACAGAAGAACCATACAAAAAAGTCTTAATGACCCAGATAACCATGATGGTGTGGTCATATCTAGAGCTAGATATCCTGGAGTGTCAGGTCAAGTGGGCCTTAGCATCACTACAAACAAAACTAGAGGAAGTGATGGAATTTCAGCTGAGTTATTTCAAACCCTAAAAGATGATGCTAAAATGCTGTACGCAATATGCCAGCAAATTTGGAAAACTCAGCAGTGGCCACAGAACTGGAAAAGGTCAGTTTTCATTCCAATACCAAAGAAGGGCAGTGCCAAAAAATGTTCAAACTGCTGTATAATTGTGCTCATTTCTCCTGCTAGTAAAGTTACGCTCAAAGTCCTTCAAGCTAGGCTTCAACAGTATGTAAACTCAGAACTTCCAGATATACAAGCTAGATTTAGAAAAGGCAGAGGAACCAGGGATCAAATTGCCAACATTTGTTGGATCACAGAGAAAGCAAGGAAATTCCAGAAAAAAAAAATCTACTTCTGCTTCACTGACTATGCTAAAGCCTTTGACTGTGTGAATCACAACAAACTGTAGAAAATTCTTAAACCAGACCACTTTACCTGTCTCCTGAGAAACCTGTATGCAGGTTAAGAAGCAACAGTTAGAACAGAACATGGAACAATGGATTGGTTCAAAATTGGGAAAGGAGTAATACAAGACTGTAAATTGTCACTCTGTTTGTTTAACTTATATGCAGAGTACATCATGCGAAATGTTGGGCTGAATGAATCACAAGCTGGAATCAAGACTGCCGGGGGAACATCAATAACCTCAAATATGCAGATGATACCACTTTTATGGCAGAAAGTGAAGAGGAACTAAAGAGCCTCTGGATGAAGGTGAAAGAGCAGAGTGAAAAAGTTGGCTTAAAACTCAACATTCAAAAAACAAAGATCATGGCATCCGATCCCATCACTTCACAGCAAATGGAAGGAGAAAAAAGTGGAAACAGTGACAGATTTTATTTTCTTGGCTCCAAAATCACTGCTGATGGTGACTGCGGCCATAAAATTAAAAGACACTTGCTCCTTGGAAGGAAAGTTATGAAAAACCTAGACAGAATATTAAAAAGCAGAGACCTCACTTTGCCGACAAAGGTCTGGATAGTCAAAGCTGTGGTTTTTCCAGTAGTCATGTATGGATGTGAGAGTTGGACCATAAAGAAGGCTGAGTGCCGAAGAATTGATACTTTCAAACTGTGGTGCTGAATAAGACTCTTGAGAGTCCCTTGGACAGCAAGGAAATCAAACCAGTCAACTCTAAAGAAAAATCAATCCTGAATATTCACAGAAAGGACTGATGCTAAAGCTGAAGCTCCAATACTTCGGCCACCTGATGGGAAGAGCTGACTCATTAGAAAAACCTTGATGCTGGGAAAGACTGGAGGCAAAAGGAGAAGAAGGCAGCAAAGAATGACGTAACAGTTAGATGGCATCACTGACTCAATGGACATGAACATGAGCAAACTCTGGGAGACAGTGAAGGACAGGGGAACCCGGCGTGCAGCAGTCCATGGGGTCACAAAAATCAGACATGACTTAGCAACTGAACAACAAGGTTTTTAAAAACCATGTATTTGCTTAATGTGATGAGTTACATTAATTGATTTTCAAATGCTAAACCAATCTCGCATTCCTAGGATAAATCCCACTTAGTCATAGTGAATTACCCTCTTTATATAATGCTGGATTCAAGCCAAGAATATTTTGTTGAAGATTTTTTACATCCATGTTCATGAGAAATCTGGTCTGAGATTTTCATTTTTGTCAATGTCTTTGCCAGGCTTTGGTACCAGCATAATGTTGACCTTACAAAATATATTCTGAAGTGTCTCTACCTTTTCAATTTTCTGAAAGTCTGTGTAATATTGGGGTTCTTTTTCCCCTTAATTCATTGACAGAATGAAGCCACCTGGGGCTGACTTTTTCTTTGTTGGAAAGTTTTTAACAATTACCTCAAATGCTTTTATAAATCTATTTATATTCTCTGTTTACTATTTCAATATTGACAATATATGATTTCAAACAATTTGTCCATTTCATTTAATTGATTTATTAAAAAAACTTTTTTTTCTATTTATTTTTATTAGTTGGAGGCTAATTACTTTACAATATTGTAGTGGTTTTTGCCATACATTGACATGTATGCATGAATTGACATGAATCAGCCATGGGTTTACATGTATTCCCCATCCCGATTCCCCCTCCCACCTCCCTCTCCACCCGATTCCTCTGGGTCTTCCCAGTGCACCAGGCCCGAGCACTTGTCTCATGCATCCAACCTGGGCTGGTGATCTGTTTCACCCTAGATAATATACATGTTTCGATGCTGTTCTCTCGAAACATCCCACCCTCGCCTTCTCCCACAGAGTCCAAAATTCTGTTCTGTACATCTGTGTCTCTTTTTCTGTTTTGCATATAGGGTTATCATTACCATGTTCCTAAATTCCATATATATGCGTTAGTATACTGTATTGGTCTTTATCTTTCTGGCTTACTTCACTCTGTATAATGGGCTCCAGTTTCTTTTTTTTTTCTTTTTTTTGGGGGGCTCCAGTTTCATCCATCTCATTAGAGCTGATTCAAATGAATTCTTTTTAATGGCTGAGTAATATTCCATGGTGTATATGTACCACAGCTTCCTTATCCATTCGTCTGCTGATGGACACCTAGGATGCTTCCATGTCCTGGCTATTATAAACAGTGCCGCGATGAACATTGGGGTGCAGGTATCTCTTTCAGGTCTGGTTTCCTCGGTGTGTATGCCCAGGAGTGGGATTGCTGGGTCATATGGCAGTTCTATTTCCAGTTTTTTAAGAAATCTCCACACTGTTTTCCATAGCGGCTGTACTAGTTTGCATTCCCACCAACAGTGGGAATTCCCACACCTTCTCCAGCATTTATTGCTTGTAGACCCTAATTCCAAAACCAGACAAAGATGCCACAAAAAAAGAAAACTATAGGCCAATATCACTGATGAACATAGATGCAAAAATCCTTAACAAAACTCTAGCAAACAGAATCCAACAACATATTAAAAAAATCATACACATGACCAAGTGGGCTTTATCCCAGGAATGCAAGGATTCTTTAATATCCGCAAATCAATCAATGTAATACACCACATTAACAAATTGAAAGATAAAAACCATATGATTATCTCAATACATGCAGAAAAAGCCTTTGACAAAATTCAACATCCACTTATGATTAAAAATCTCCAGAAAAGGAAAAAATCTTGCCACTTGTGACAACATGGATGGACCTAGAGGATACTTTGCTTAATGAAATAAGTCAGACAGAGAAACATAAATATTGTATATTTATACTTACATGTGGAATCTAAAAAACAAACATATAATAAAACAGAAACAGACTCAGATACAGAGAAAAAACTAGTGGTTGCCAGAGAGGAGGAGGATGGGAGGATGGGTGAAATAGGTGAAGGGGATTAAGGGGTACAAACTTTAAGTTATATAATAAATAACTATAATAATCAGTATATTACAGGGCTATAGTATACAGCACAGAGAATATAGTTGATCTAATAACTTTGTGTGGTATGTAATCTCTAAAAATATCAAATCACTATGTTGCACACCTGAAAGCAATATAGTATTGTAAGTCAACTATGCTTCAATAAAAAAAAGAAAGACGAAAACACTGAAGAAAAAAAAAATCTCCAGAAAGCAGGAATAGAAGGAACATACCTCAACACAATAAAGGCTATATATGACAAACCCACAGCAAGCATCACCCTCAATGGTGAAAAATTGAAAGCATTTCCCCTAAAATCAGGAACAAGACAAAGGTGCCCACTCTCACCACTACTATTCAACATAGTTTTGGAAGTTTTGGCCAAGCAATCAGAGCAGAAAAAGAAGTAAAAGGAATCCAGATAGGAAAAGAAGAAGTGAGACTCTCGCTGTTTGCAGATGACATGATCCTCTACATAGAAAACCCTAAAGACTCTACCAGAAAATTACTAGAGCTAATCAGCGAATACAGTAAAGTTGCAGGATATAAAATTAACACACAGAAATCCCTTGCATTCCTATATACTAACAATGAGAAAACAGAAAGAGAAATTAAGGAAACAATATCATTCACCATTTCATTTTAATTGTATAATTTATTGGCATAAAGTTGTTCATAGTATTTATTAACATTTTATTTTATGCAAGATCTGTAGTAATTTCCCCTGATATTCCTGATACTAGTCATTTTCTTTTTCTCTTTTTGATTAATCTATGTTAAGAATTTATAAATTTCATTAATTTTTTAAAGAAACAACTTGCAGCTTTTTATATTTTCTCTATTATTTGTTCTCTAGATCACCTATATCTGCTTTTTATTACTTCCTCTCTTCTTACTTTGGGTTTAAGGTTTTAATTTCCTCTTTTTTCTACATTCTTAAGATGGAAATATACCATAATTTTAAACCTTTCTTCTTTTTAATACAAGCAGTTAAAGCAATGTTTTTCCCTCCATGCACCACCTTAGCTGAGTCCAGAAAATTGACATGTTATATTCACATTATCATTCAATTAAAATTATTCTTTTTTCTTTCTAATTCTTTTTGACTTATGTGTTATTTAAACATATCTTTAATTTTCAAACTCCAGTGCTTTTTCAGATATTGTAATGTTATTGCTTTTAATATGATTCATTTATGATCAATGAGCGTAGTCTATAGGGTTTTAATCCTTCAACATCTTTGACATCCACTCAGATTAATTTTATGGCTCACCGTGGTCTATCTTGATGAATACTTCATTTTCACTTGAAAAGAACATGTATTCTATAGTCACTGGGTACAACATTCTATAAGCATCAATTAGACTGTTATTAAGTCAAGTTCCCCAGGAAACTGACCCTGCCAGGATGATTTGGAAGCAGAAAGTTTTTTGGAGAGTATTTCCATGATCAACAACCGCAAGCATGAAACGCACAAATGGGCAGAAGGAGGGGTTGAGTTGGAATACAGTTTTCACAGAGGCCTCAGCTGATCTTATTGGGAGCATGGATTGGGGGGCATCTCCTTAGATTTCCTCATTTTCTAGCCACTGATAGCCTGTATTCTGCATGTGTGCTTGCTAAGTTGCTTCAGGCCCGTCCAAATCTTTGAGACCCTGTGGACTACAGTCTGCCAGGCTCCTCCGTCCATGGGATTTCCCAGGCAAGAATACTGGAGGGGTTACCAGGGCCTCGTCCAGGGGATCTTTCTGACCCAGGGATCGACCCATGTCTCCTACGTCTCCTGCAGGAGATGGGCAGGTTCTTTACCACTAGCGCCACCTGGGAAGCCCCAGACTCTGCCTGTCTGTCTGTCTGTGAAAGTTGCTCAGTCGTGTCCGATTCTTTGCAACTCCACGGACTATACAGTCCATGGGATTCTCCAGGCCAGAATACTGGAGTGGGTAGCCTTTCCCTTCTCCAGGGGATCTTCCCAACCCAGGGATCGAACCCAGGTCTCCCACATTGCCGACAGATTCTTTACCAGCTGAGCCACAAGGGAAGCCCCTTTTAATTCATTTAATATTAATTATTCAGTTAAATAGTCACTTAAAGTCCCAACCACACAGTATCACTAGACAGTCCCCCCAAACCAGGGTTTCCTGATGGATGACAATACAATCGTAGGTTACACTTGCTCATTCTGGGTTTTAACTCAATTCTATTAATATTATTCTTCTACTTTGGAAGACCATGATGAGAAGCTATACCTCTCTCTAATGGCATGTGCCTGCTTCCTGTCAAATCACCAAAACTGCAGCTTCCTGCTCCAGTTCTAGCTTCTCCCTGCCATATAGACTGGGGAGTGCTTTACAGAGAAGAGCCACATCAACGTGAGTCTCACTTAGTGGGGGCAGGTGCCTTTTTTCAAGGGTTAAATCTCTTCCAGATACCACCTACTTTTTATTTCTCTCCAAAAATCTCAATTAGATTCTTTCAAATACTCTATCCAGAATTTATAATTATCATCTGTGACAGGGTTAGTCCAACACAAGCTACTGAGAAATTATTGGATTTGAACATCTTCCATCTTTCAAATACCGGATAGAAAAGTTTACAAACAGAGATGAAGGGACCTTAGAGATTATTTAACAACCTCTTCTTTAGGACCTCTGGTCAACCTTACACTGGCGGGAATTTACCACCTTCAGAAGCCTTATGTTTTTTGACCAACTCCAATGTTCATCAAAGACTTCTGAAATTTCTTCCACTGCAGGCCCTGGGGGAGCTTATAGTCTGGTAAAGGGAGGCACATAATGGACAAAAACTCATGGACTGGGGCAATACAGAGAGTGCTGTTATAGAGATTAACAGAGAAGGCCTCTCTGAGAGGTGACCTTTAAGCTGAGACGTAAGGATGAGGGGAAAAGGAAGTACATGTGCAAAGGCCCTGAGGTAGGAAAGAGCTAGGCACATCTGATGAACAGAAGGAAGCCCAGCTCAATCAGGAAATAAGGAGAAGATTTTTGTAAGAAAACGTTTAGAGAAGCAGAAAGGAGCCTGATCATGAAGGGCCATCTTGAAAATAATTCTGATTTTATTCCAAAGGTGAAAAGTAAATCACTGGATGATTATTAAGCAAGAGACAGACATAATCTAGTCTGCTTGGCCACTGGGTGGAAAATAGACTGCAGAGCACGTATATGGATGCAGCCAGCCAAGTTAGGAGGCTGTTAAAATCACTTAGGTCCTTAGGTGTAAAAGAAGGGAATTGGATTATGTGATTTGCAAGTTGTCTTCCTGTTTTGTGAGTCACTGATTTCCTGTGCCACTAGGCACTGGATATCTCTTCAGTGACAAACTTAATTTGACGGTGGAACCCGGTGGGAGTGAGGGAGATTCTGGAAGGAAAGAAATTGGAACAGAAGGTCAGAAGACCCTGGGATAAAATCTTTCTGGGGTAGAATTCAGGAGAGGCCAAATGAGGGCTCAGCCCCACGCTATGCCACCACTGGCCACTAGAGGGCAAGAGTGACCACATGTGCTTAGTTGTTCAGCCCTGACTCTGTGACCCCAAGGACTGTAGCCTGCCAGGCTTCTGTCCATGGGGATTCTCCAGGCAAGAATACTAGAGTGGGTTGCCATGCCCTCCACCAGGGGATCTTCCCAACCCAGGGATCGAACCCAGGTCTCCCACACTGCAGGCGGATTCTGTACTATCTGAACCACGAGGGAAGCACACCAGACAGAAAAATAAAACATGTCACAAAGCAACATATTCAAAACTGGGAAAGGAGTACATCAAGGCTTTATACTGTCACCCTGCTTATTTAACTTATCTGCAGAGTACATCATATGAAAACGCTGGGCTGGATGAAACTCAAGCTGGAATCAAGACTGACAGGAGAAATATCAATGACCTCAGATATGCAGATGACACCACCTTATGGAAGAAAGTGAAGATGAACTAAAAAGCCTCTTGATGAAGGTGAAAGAGGAGAGTGAAAAATCTGGCTTAAAACTCAACATTCAAAAAATGAAGATCATGGCATCTGGTCCCATCACTTCTTGGCAAATAGGTGGGGGTGAAAATGGAAACAGTGACAGACTTTATTTTCTTGAGCTCCAAAATCACTGTGGACAGTGACTGCAGCCATTAAATTAAAAGTGGCTTGCTCCCTGGAAGAAAAGCTATGATCAACCTAGACGGCATATTAAAAAGCAGAGACATCACTTTGCTGACAAAGCTCTGTAGAATCAAAGCTATGGCTTTTCCAGTAGTCATGTATGGATGTGAGAGTCAGATGATAAAGAAGACTGAGTGCCAAAGAAATGATGCTTTCAAACTGTGGTGCTGGAAAAGACTCTTCAGAGTCCCTTGGATTGCAAGGAGATCAAACCAATCAATCCTAAAGGAATCAACCCTGAATATTCACTGGAAGGACTGATGCTGAAGCTGAAACTCCAATACTGTGGCATCTGATGAGAAGAGCTGACTCATTAGAAAAGATCCTGATGCTGGGAAAGATTGAAGGTGGGAGGAGAAGGGGAGGACAGAGGACAAGATGGTTGGATGGCATCACCGATGCAACGGACATGAGTTTGAACAAGCTTCGGGAATTGGTGATGGACAGGGAAGCCTGGCGTGCTGTGGCTTACAGAGTCATGAAGAGTCAGACACGACTGAGTGAGTGAACAACAATATAAAGCAACTTTGCAGGCTTACTTCTTGGAGACTGTAGCAGGTGGGAAGACTTTTCTGTGCAGGTTTTAAAAGGTTGGAGACTTCTCACTTGTTAATGGAGCCACACGACAGAAGTAAGGTATAAATCATACAGATGCAGGTTTTGCATCAAAGCATAAACAACTCCATAGAGTGAGAACTGCCCATAGCAGCACCAGCTACTGATCATAAAGATAAGCAACTGATCATGAACTGGGCAGGAGAGTGGACATCTCTGCACAGGTGTCTCATTGACACAGACACCCAGACTCATTTCTGTGCTCATCCTCAGATGATCTTTTTGTACCTGGCCTCCTCTTCCTCCCAGAAGTACCACTATCCAGCCACTCACTCTGGCCAGAAACTTGAATCTCACCTTTTACTCCTCCTTACGCCTCAGCAGTTTCAGCCACTCAGTCACCGGGTCCTGTCAATTCCGTCCCCCAAAACATCTTTAATATCGTCTCCTCCCGTCCATCATTCCTATCACTGTCTTGTTTCAGACTACTAAGGCAAAAAATGGACCAATGACCTTAACATAGAGCTCACCAAAGATACACAGATGGCAAATCAGCTCACAAAAGGATGCCCCAAATCAACTGTCGGCAGGGGAATGCAAATTAAAATAACAATGAGATACCACTACACAGCTATGAGAATAGCCAAAATCTGGAACACCGGCAACACCTGAGGCTGATGAGGATGTGGAGCATCAAGAACCCTCACCTGTGGCCAGTGAGAAGGCGTGGCAACACTGACTTTGGAAGCAAGTCTGGTAATTTCTTACACAATTTAACAAACTCCTACCACACTATCCAGCAATCATGCTCCTTGGTATTTAGCCAAAGGAGCTAAAAAATGTATGTCCACACACAAAAAATAACCTGCACAAGGATGTTCACAGCAGGATGCTTATTCATAATTGCAAAAACTTCAGAAGAAATCAAGATGTTCTTCAGAAGTGATAAATAGCCTGTGGTACATCCAGGCAAGTGAATATTACTTAGTACTAAGAAGAAACTCACCGGCAAAGTCTATTAACAATTTCTGAGAAATCAAAACAGAATCTGCCTAATAAAGGAAAGTCTAACCTTTTTTTCTCCTTTGTGTTTAGTCCAGTTCCACTTGCTCACAGGAAACTGCCTGCAGAAGCCCGCTAACTGGCGCTTCAGACCAGGGTTCCCAGGGCAAAGTGGCTGCACCCTACACGTCAGAGCTTGGCAGGCTGTGTGCAGAGATAATGCACACGGCACCCACTTCAGGACGGCGGCAGAGGGCCGTGTGCAGAGCTAATGCACACGGCACCCACTTCAGGACGGCGGCAGAGGGCCGTGTGCAGAGCTAATGCACACGGCACCCACTTCAGGACGGCGGCAGAGGGCCGTGTGCAGAGCTAATGCACACGGCACCTCACTTCAGGACGGCGGCAGAGGGCCGTGTGCAGAGATAATGCACACGGCACCCACTTCAGGATGGCGGCAGAGGGCTGTGTGCAGAAGCACTGAGCCCCACATTTTGACCTGAATCGTGGGGAGTAGCACAGCGGCACCTGCTGGGCAAGAACTCCGCCTCCCTCCATGTGGACAAAAACCCTACAAAGCTGCCCTGCCCGTGGCGTGTTTGAGAGGCGTGTATTCTAATGGACAAGCTTGCACCTCTCCACCCTTTGATTTAAGGATTAACCTTTCCTTTGCCTCTAAACCAAACTCAGTCTCATTCTGGCTGCTCGAACAATACTGAGCAGAAGGACCCTTGTTGAGGACCAGCTCCATAAAGTCAGAACAAAATGAGCCATAAAAGCCATGAAAAGACATGGAGGAACCTTAAATGCATGTGACTAAGCAAAAGAAGGGGCTTCCCAGGTGGCGCAGTGCTAAAGAATCCACCTGCTGATGCTGGAGACACAAGAGACGCAGGTTGGATCCCTGGGTCGGGAAGATCCCCTGCCGCAGGAAATGGCAACCCACTCCAGTATTCTTGTCTGGAAAATTCCATGGACAGAGGAGCCTGGCGGGCTACAGTCCATGAGGTTGCAAAAATTCAGACACCACTGAGCACCATGCAGTAAGCAAAAGCAGTCAGTCTGCAAAGGCTATGTACTGTGTGTGATTCCAACTATATGACATTCTAGAAAAGACAAAACTATGGAGTCAGCAAAATGGTCAGTGGCTGCAGGGATTATGGCAGGGGGTGGGGAGGTGGGGGGATGAGGTCTGACACTGTTGGGAGGATGAAGAGACAGAGCACAGATGTGTGAAAATACTCACAGTATAATACTCACGGCAGTGAAAATACTCTCTATGATGCCATATGATGGATACATGTCCTTACACATTCGTCCAAGCCCACAGAATGCCCAAGACTGAACTCTAAACTATGGACCTTGGGTGATTAAGGTGTGCCAATTTTGACTCATCAATTGTAACAGATGTACCACTCTGGTGGGCATGTTGCTAATGGGGGAGGCTGTACATGTGATGGGGAAGGGAGTATAAGGAAATCTTTCTACCTTGCTGGCAAGTTGTTGTGAACCTTACACTTAAAAAAACAATGCCTTATTGAAAACAAACCAACAAAAAAAAAGGATTCTTCAAGTGTAAGACCCCCGCCAAACCCAAGATAGGGATGACCCTAGCCTTAGCACTCTGGTGCTGGACACAGCCGGACAGAGACAAGGAGCCTTAAGCTTAAACTCGTGGACTCTGGAACGCCATTGCCTGTCTAATCCCAGCTCTGCTACCTAATACCTACACAGCTTCACTGTACCTCAGTTTCCTCATCTCTAAAATGGAGATAGTACGTATCTCAAAAGGATCTTGTGAAAATCAAGTGGCTTAATATATGAAGAGAATCTAGAACAGTCCTGGCACAGGATGAGCAGCTGCATTAACTGCTGTTACCACACTGACTGCTTTTTGGGCTGTGTTTGATAGCTCAGCTGGTAAAGAATCCGCCTGCAATGCAGGAGACCCCAGTTTGATTCCTGGGTTGGGAAGATCCCCTGGAGAAGGGCTAGGCTACCCACTCCAGTATTCTTGGGCTTCCCTTGTGGCTCAGCTGGTAAAGAATCCGCCTGCAATGTGGGAGACCTGGGTTCTAAGCCCTGGGTTGGGAAGATCCCCTGGAGAAGGGAAAGGCTACCCAGTTCAGTATTCTGGCCTGGAGAATTCCATGGACTGTACAGTCCATGGGGTCACAAAGAGTCGGACACGACTCAGTGACTTTCACTTTCGCTTTTCCCATTACCAGGAGGTCTGGCAGTGTGGTCCACTTTTGTTTGGGAGGCAGTGTGGCAGGGTCTGCAGTATCCAACGAGAACAGGCTCTGGATGGACCGGATTCTGAGCCCTGGTCTGCCTCTTGAGCTCAGCCGCTTCAACTGTGTCTGACTCCTTGCGACCCTATGGATTATAGCCCGCCAGGCTCCTCTGTCCATGGGATTCTCCAGGCAAGAGTACTGGAATGGGCTGCCACGCCCTCCTCCAAGGGATCTTCCTGACCCAGGGATCGAACTTGCATCTCCAGCACCTCGTGCATTGCAGGAGGATTTTTTATCCATTCAGCCCCCCTGGGAAGCCCAGTCTGTCTCTGGCAGCTTAGTAATATTTTGGCCACAGGTTCTTGGTCTGCAAAATGGAGGTTCTTGTCTCTGCCCTCCCTACTCCACATGTCTTTTAAGCAGACGGAAATAAAATGCACTAAACTGGTTTTCAACATGTTCATGTTTTTAAGTTAATGTTGGGTAAAACTGACTTTGGGAGAGTACAGTTCTATGAATTTTAACACATTCATGAAGCCACCACCACAACCAGGGTAGAGAACAGTTCCATCAATCCACAGGAAATCGCTTTTTAACCTTTACAGTGTTCTGCAAATGTTGTCGGCATGATGTTTCATGGGCTAATACCTGGCTCTCCGACAATGGGGCATCAGATAAGGAATATTCAAGGCCTGGTACACTTCTTAGAACGTTAGGGGAAAAGGACAAATTCTAGTAATTGAACCTCCTGGTCATCAGTTGCCTTTGCACTGGCTGTCCCTTCACCGGCAGCACCCTTTCTACAGACACCTGCATGGCTCCTCCCTCATCTCCTTCAGATCTTCGGTCAAATGTCACCTTCTCAGTGAGGCCTCCCCCGACCACCTGAGGTTAAACCATCTGTTTCTTTGGATCTCTCTTACTCTACTCCACTCGTTCCCTTCTCCCAAGCATGCATCACCTTCTATAAACTACATACTCTACTCATTTGCTTTTTTATTGTTGGTTCTCTGCCCCCTGATAGAATGTAAGCCCCCAAAGAACAGAGACTCTTTTCTGATTTGTTCACTGATGTATCTCCAGCAATTAGAAAAGTGCCTAGCACATAATAGGGGCTTGATACATATTTGTTGAGTAAACCTGCTTAAAATAACAGGAACAAAATTAAACCCTCCTTATCTTCTGTGAAGAAAGCTGAGCACTGAAAAATTGATGCTTTTGAACTGTGGTGTTGGAGAAGACTCTTGAGAGTCTCTTGGACTGCAAGGAGATCCAACCAGTCCATCCTAAAGGAGATCAGTACTGGGTGTTCATTGGAAGGACTGATACTGAAGCCAAAACTCCAGTACTTTGGCCACCTCATGCGAAGAGTTGACTCATTGGAAAAGACCCTGATGCTGGGAGGGGTTGGGGGCAGGAGGAGAAGGGGACGACAGAGGATGAGATGGCTGGATGGCATCACTGACTCGATGGCCATGAATCTAAGTAAACTCCGGGAGTTGGTGATGGACAGGGAGGCCTGGCGTGCTGCGATTCATGGGGTCGCAAAGAGTCGGACACAACTGAGCAACTGAACTGAACTGAACTATCTTTTATTTGCGAAGACTAAATGTGTAATTGTGTGAGAGGAAGCATCCACCCCAGTGGACACATATAAGCCTAAGTTGGACCACAGCTGGAATAATGGGAGGGCATAATCAATTTCATTTTTTTTAGTTAACTCCTTCTCTATGAAGAAATACCAAGACTCATAAATTCTCTCTCACCATCTTTGGCTCAATGAGTGCTGAATAATTTTTCTTTTTCCTCCCCCAGCATTTGGGTAATTAACAACTGTTTAAAACTCCTTCTGCCTGAGCAGAAAGTTTAAAAATTCATGGAGACAACATGGGCTGAGCTTCATCCATATATTGATGAGCACAGGCAGTGTGGGTGAGCCTTCGAACTCAAAGAGTGTGCCACTCAAGTTGCAGAGCTAAGAGATGCTTAACTTCCTGAAAAAAAGGTCAAACACGCATCTGCCGAGGGAACAGCTCCATTTCCACATAACAGATGCACCGGGCCTTTCATCCTCCGAGCTCTGTTCCAGCCATAGCCACAGGAAAGTGTGCGCTGTCTTTGATGAGTTCACATCCACTCACACGGGCCCAGATCTCCTGTGAGTGGCAACACTCTGCTTCCCACAGGTGTGACACCGTGGGTCCCCAGCCAAGAACTGGGGCTTTGGACAGGATTTATAGGTTATTAGAAACCACCTGGGGGCTTCCCCCTGGGGCTCAGAGATAAAGAATCCGCCTGCAATGTGGGTTTGATCCCTGGGTCAGGAAGATCCCCTGGAGGAGGTCATGGCAACCCACTGCACTGTTCCTGCCTGGAGAATCCCATGGACAGAGGAGCCTGGCGGGCTATAGTCCGTAAGGTCGCAAAGAGTCAGACGCTGTGCTTCAGTCAGACACATGACCCAAGTGGCTGAGGACTGCAGTGACTGGGCAGAAATGGTCAGGGAATGGGAGGAATTGGGAGACCGCCGTTGACACATAAACACTTTTGATACTATGTATAAAACACATGACTATTGGGAACATAATGTACAGCACAGAGAACTCTACCTAACTCTACTTGCAGCACTGCTTTGACCTGAAGGAGAAGGAGCTAAAAGCAGGAGGGGATGTATGTATATGTACAGCTGATTCATTCTGCTGTATAGGAAAAACTAACACAACACTGTAAAGCAACTATACTCCAATAAAAATCAATTAATAAAAAAAAAGAAATCACCCTCCCCACCTTGACATGTATCCAAATAGAGAAATGCCAAAGGAGAGTCCCCCAAAATGTTCATGTACGTGAATATTGACATTTAGCAAACGAGACTGGGACACAGGCTTGGTGTCATCTGACAGTCACACGGGCTTGCCTCTGATTTATCAAGACCTTCCTCTGAAGGTCATTGTCAAAAATACAAACAAGCTGAAATCTGGAGCTAAGTGGTCATCTTTGCCCCCTCTCATTGCTGCCCATGGTGTGCCCTTCAAAGTACATTAAGGAAATTTCCAGTGATGTTAACTTTTATCGTAAAATAAAGTAAAAACTACAAATGGTTTGGAAGACACATTGCACAATGTCATTTCTAGGCTTTTTCATTCTAAACTTGGTCCAGTTTTAAATACCCGGTGCTGCCTTCCTGAGATGAAGACTAGATAACAGACAGACAGGGGCACACAGGGAACCCAACCGTGACACCCAGGAACCGGCCCTGTCCTCTCCTGTCTCAGCTCCAAGTGGATAGAGAAAACGGGGAGCGGAATGGTGCCGGGATCTCCTTGTGCTGATCATAGCTGCATCCCCGTCAGCGTCGGGCCCAGAGTCAGCTGTGTGACGCTAATTCGCACCAGCTTCAGGGAGGACCCTGCGTCGGCCTCTCGCATCACTTGGGGGAAAGCTGACAACACAGCTGCCAGCCAGCCAGAAGAGCATCTGAATCGCTGCTGCCCAGCAAAAGGCAGGCAGCCTGCCAGGACTGCTGTGGCCCTGATAGACGGCACTTCATTTCCCGTCTCCAGGCCGGGTGATCCGTGATGTCTGCAGGGCAGAGCGAGGGAGTAAGTGAGCCAGAACTCTGGGCCAAACCAGCCGACATGGAAGTATGAAGGTAAAGTCAAGTCAATCAGTCGTGTCCGACTCTTTGCGACCCCATGGACTGAAGCCTACCAGGCTCCTCTGTCCATGGGATTTTCCAGGCAAGAGTACTGGAGGGGGGTGCCATTTCCTTCTCCAGAGGATCTTTCCAACCCAGGGATCGAACCCGGGTCTCCAGCATTGCAGACAGATGCGTTACGTCTGAGCCACCAGGGAAGCGTAACGACCGCGATAATGGTAGTGCTGGTGGCTACCACTCACTGAGTCCCTGTGGTAAGCCAGGGACGGATGGCCTGCAGAGGGTGCTTAAGCCTCACAAGCTCCCTGCCCAGGAAGTACAATCATCCCCATCTCACAGAGGAAGAAACTGAGGTCCAGTGACGACAAGAAATGCATTCAGTTTATAAATGATCACTACAGACGGCCAGGTGCTGCTCCAAGCACCTGTCTCTGTGAACGTGCGCCATCCTGCCTCCAGCCTTATGAGGTAGGGGTGCTGTTCCCACCTGTCCTGTACAGATGTGGACTCTGAAGCTCAGAGTCACACCCCGACAAGGGGAAGGGCTGGGATTCAAACCCAGGCGATGCAGCTCCGGTGGGCGCCACGGTAACCCCTAGGCAGCACCGCCCCTTCACGGTATCACGATCCAAACCCAGGTCTGTCTGGGATCTACTGATTTTTCATCACATCATGGTCACTTGGGGCTCTGTGAGCCTGGAAGCTGTCTTCCTGGGCACCTTCAACTTAGCTCAGTTACACGGATGCACTTGGAGCTCCCCTCCTCTCTGCCCTGCCTCCCACACGGTGGTGTCACACCCCTGCTTCCTCTGCCTGGCACGACCTTCCCTTTGCTTTCCTATATCCTGCAGCTGGTTACTTCTGACTCAGCTTATCCCCTTCTCCTCTGGGGAGGCTTTCCTGACTGTTCTCACCAACTGATGAGGAATAAGGCTCTGTGACCCTGCAGAGGCCGGCACACGCCCGTCACTGTGGGTGAGGGGCAGGGACCAAGTCTGGTGTTAGGGATGGTGGCAGGCAGAGCCGGGTACCCAGAGGCAAGGAGAGATGCCATCATGGCCAAGGTCTGGGAACCAGCTGCTGCATTCCAGTCCACTGGGTCAGAAAACACATGGAGCTAAATAAGTAACCTTCCTAGAAACAAAGGAGACCTTTGGGAGCCTGCTCAGGTCTGCCACATGCCTGAGGATACAGAAGAAGGACTGACACGAAGGGAAACACCAGTCACTTGGAGCACGTGGATGAAGGTATTCACAGGTGAGGAGGGAGACAGAAACTCAGAGACAGAAAGACAGAGATATATGTATACCTGCAGCTGATTCACACTGTTATATAGCAGAAACCAGCACAACATTGCAAAGCAATTATCCTCCAATAACAGATTTTAAACACGGAGACAAACACACACACAGAAATAGAGAGACAAAGAGATACCGGGAGATAGAGACAGAGAGACAGGGAAAGACAGAGACAGAGATTAAGACAGAAAGAGTCAGGGAGACGCAGCGAGGGGCACAGACGGCAGCCACTGTAGCACTCATCACCTTCATTCAGTTCCTACAGCCTCTGCCCGAGCTTCCTCAGGGCAGATGGCCAGCCTGGCGGTGCTTCTGGTGGCCAGGTGCTGCTCTAATGAGGAATTTAGCAAGTTCACTCTGCACAGCAGAGGCGTGCTATGGGGCACCTTCAATTTATGAGGTCCAAACCCAAACTCCTGAGTTCCCATCTCCCCCACCCAGTAAGAACCTTCCTGCAATGCAGGTAGACACGGGTTCAATACCTGGGAAGATCCCCCAAAGAAGAAAATGGCAACGCACTCCAGTATTTTTGCCTGGAGAATCCCAGAGACAGAGGAGCCCAGCAGGCTACAGTCTATGGGATCACAAAGTCATTCATGACTGAGCGACTAACACTTTCACTTTTCACCCCCACCCAAACTGTCCCTTTTCCATCTTCCTCATCTCAGCAGATACCCCATCCAGTGGTTTAAGCTAGAAATGTGGCGAGATACTAGGATTCCTCCCTGCGGAGCCTCCCACACCCAGGCCACTACCACCTCTTATCCCCAAGGAAGCTTCTGAATCCATCTGCTTCTTTCAACTCTACCATCACCATCACCACCAGAGTGTGAGCTGCCCTCCTCCTCACCTGCACCAAACTGCCTTCCCGCACCAAATCAGAAGCTCTCCTCTGGCCTCCCTGTCTCCCCACCTGCCCCCCAGCTCTGACTCCCGCCCTCCTTGTGGATGGCATTCAAGCTTCTTTCAAAGCCTGCAGGCCAACATCGTCTGGGACCTTCCCTCGCTCAGTCTCTGCACCAAACCACCCACCTTCCTGTCTCCCAAACAAGCCAACCTCCTTCCCCAGCACCACGCCCCACCCTCAGGCCTTTGCACATGCTGTTCTCTTTGTCCGTTCCCTCTGCCCAGAATGTTCTTCCTGGCTCAGCCTTGTCATCCAGGTCTCAAGTCCAATGCCACTGTCCCAGAGCTCTTCTCTGATCATTTCATGTTCCCCCTGGACCCCCAATCTCCTTCCATCCTCCTGCGGCATCTTCTTTATCTTGGGAATGGTTTTACTTCCTGCCAGACCTGACTCTCTCAGCCCTCTCCTGGCACCTCACATAGGACCCAGATGCAAGACTAGCACCCTGAGGACTCGGTAATCCTCTGCTGAAGGACTCCAGGATCCCAGAACCCCAGGGAGGGTGTTGGCGATATCTTGGCAGCAACAAGTACCTGGAGGGGCTGGACCTGGGAAGGTGGGGAACGCCCGTGAAATCGCACAGAACCGAGCACCACGGTGCCCTTGCTCTCAGGACTCTGTTGCCTGATGTGGAAAGCAGGTACGGACAAGGAAGTGTTCATCATTACCTGTGTTCATTTAGCAAGGCAGCGGCCAGGCAAGTCCAGGTCACCAAGTCTTCAGCTGGTGGTGTTTTTTTTTTTTCCTTATTCCACCAATATCACCATTAAAATACAAGATTCTCAGGCTTTCAGTGCCTACCTGCCAACCACTCATTTCACCCTCTCCAGGCAGTACTTTGCTCCTAAATTAAAAATACTAATAACGACTACGTGGCTGACTGCTTACTCAAGCATTGAGCTAATTTAATTACAAGCATTACTTCATTAATCCTCACATCACCCTGTGAAGCAAATACAACTCCCAGCCCCATTTTACAGATGAGGAAACTGAGGCTCAGGGATTCCAGGACTTGGCAGGACATCATGTACTAGATCAGTCTAGTCTAACTCCAGATGCAGCCCTTCAACCACGTGACACCCTGGTTTGCTGGCCCCCCTCCTCCCAATAATCCTGACATCAGTATCAATGGAGTGCTCCTTGAGAGCCTGGCACCTAGCAGGCCGCACTCGGGCAGCCTCTGCAGTGTCCTTCACCTTGGGGAGCCTGAGTCCTGGCGCTGGCTCAGAAAGTTCCAGGAACAGCGGGCTCAGCTGCAATTATGGTGACACCGTCCCCACTCTTGCAGGCTAGAGAACCTGGCAGCCTCATGCTCGCATAAAGGAGCAGGTGAGGGCAATGCTAGCACACAGATTTTCACTAAAAGAGGTGGGCGCTACCGCCACGGACTCCCCCTGTGACTCGAACAATAATAATGACGATGATGGTGATGGTAATAATAACAAGAATAATAGCAATTCATAGCAATAACATTAACAGTAATCACAGTAACAGTAAAATATAACGGCAACAATATTATAAGTATATAGTATTTATACAATGCTTTCTGTGTGTCGGGTACTGTTTTAAGCCCTATTCATATATTAAACCAATTAGTCCTAACATGAATCTCTTGTTATTATCCATTTTTCACACAGAGGAAACTCAGGGCCAGAAGGGCACAAGGAATTGCCCAGTTGCCAGCGGGATTCAGTGTGGGGTCAGGATGCGGCCCCACACGTCATTCCACCCTGGAGTTTCTCTCATTTCTAAGAGGAGGGGCTCAGATCTGAAGAACTCAGATGCACGTTTTCTGATTCTCACTTTCACAAGAAAGAGCCAGACACAGGAAAGTGGTTTCTTTCTCTGCCTTCCCTTATCCCGATTTCTAACAATGCTTGTCAGCCTCCACTGATATTAGTAATATGGGCAGGATTCTTGCTACACGTCAGACACTCAGCTAAGCATTTGCCTGCACCTTCACTGTGTCCCATACTCCTAGTGATCCTACAAGGAAGCCTCTAGTAGCCTTATTTTAGAGCTGAAGCACCCAAGGCTCAGAAAGGTTCAGTCACTTGCCCGAGGTCACACAGCAGAGAAGCTGCAGAAGCCTAACAAGGCTGGTCTGACCCCAGAGTCCAGGCCTCTAACCATGAGTTGGGTCTGTTTGTCTCTCCTCCCAACTCCTCCCTCTTCAGGAGCAACTGAGCTGGGGAAGCGGCTGGCCTTATCCAAGCAGCAGTAATGCCCCCGCAGGCCAGGCGCTATGATACCCCACGACTGATGACATGTGACAGGCAGGGGGAAGCGCCCACGGAAGCACAGCCTTCCTAGCCCTAGCCCGGCATCAGATTTCCACCGAGACATCCCCGGGCAGCCACCGTGACGCCTTCCAGAGCTCAGCCCTCTGGTTCTCTCCTGCTGTCAGGCCAAGGGAGGTTTCTGCACAGTATGGATGGAGATGTTCACGGTGGCGGCCTCCAGCCCCCACAAAGAACAGTCATTTCCGCTGCACTCGCTGGTCCAACTGCTGATGGAAAGCCGGACTCACCTTCACGCCCACCAGTGCTCTCTTTCCCCTCTACTTACTTTTTTTTAAAAAAAAAAAATCACAGAAAGGTTTTCTCAAACCCTTTCCTGTTTGAAACTGTCTGGAGACAGAGTCCTTCTCCGGAAAGGAGACCTTCACGGGCCTCAGAACGTGGCACAACAGTAGCCCCCACGGCTCCCCTGCCCCCCAGTGCTTCAGCGTCTTCTTCCTTGCAGAAGGGGGTTAGGGGTGGAGGAAGGAATCCAGTGATCCCACAGCCCCCCAGGCCCTGCCCCAGGCAGGAGACATCCCATTTTACAGAAGAGTCAAGTGAGGAATCTTGGCAAGGAGTCTGGCTAGAACTCAGCCTTTCTCCCCTCTCTGGATCCTACCTCAAGTAGCTGAGATGGAGAAGGATCCCTGAGCTGCTGGAGGCCAAGGCAGGAGACCGTGAGGGAGGGAAGCAGATGGGAGTTAATGGAAATACTATGGAAGGGCACCACGGTGGCAGAGGAAGCCGGGGCTGCAGCCTCCTGGGCGTGAAGGGTCTCAGAACCGCATGGAAGAGCTTGGACAAACAGCAAGGAGCAGCTGCTGTGTTTAAGCAGGGCAGTGACGTGGTCACATTTGTGTTTAAATAAAAAACAAACTCTAACACTATATACTATGGAAATGGATTTGGAGAAAACCTAACTGGACACAAGGAGACCAGGAAGGAGGGTTTCGCAGTGGCCTATGACGGAGACCGTGCGTGTCTGTCTACAAGGAGACAGATGAAGAGGGTAGCAAGGCATCCCTTTCATTCACTCCCACACCCAGAACAAACCCCTTTGCTGTTATGGGATTGTGTGGAGGTGAATCTGATACAATCCCTGTCTTCAAACAGATTATAACATTAGGGACATGGAAGAAACAATACAGGATGGATTCACTCAGTTTCTTTGACTCAGAAATATCTTTTGAACGCCTACCATGGGCCAACCCTTTCCAGTTGGTGCTGGAGATGTAACAGTGGAAAAAACCCCAAATCTCTGACCTCATGGGGGCCACATTCAAGTGGGGGGGGTGATCAGTCAGATTCTATTGATTCTTCCTTAGGGAACAATGCATGTATATTGTCAGTGTCATTTGCCTTCCCTGATTTCAGTCAAAAACACACAGTAAACCAGAATTTTGCAGGAGGGAAATACAGCAGCTACTAGAAGCAGGAAAAGTTGACCAGAAAGACAGGTTTAGAAGTCTAAAAACATAATAATCGAGGATCATCTAGGATAAGGGTGAACATTCCCACACAAAAAAACTTTTAGGGGTAACATGTATTATGATGTTTCATGTGGTGCTCTTTCCAACCTCAAAAAACATATACCATACTGTTTCTTATTAACTAGACTAGAAAGAATAAAAATAGTTTTAATCCAAAGCCTAAAATCAGAAAAGAAAAGCCTTCATAACATGAAGCTTTATCACTGAAATAGTCCCTGCGTGGAATAACCCTAAGACGACACCATTAACACACCCATGACACAGTAGCTATTCTACTGATATGCACGGTATTTCTGCTACTATTGCTTCTCCTCGTACTCTGCAGATGCCCTGGAGGGTTTATGCAGCATAATAGTTAAAAGCATGGGTTCTGGAGTCAAAACCACCTGGGTTAATACCCCAGCCAGCTCTTCCATCTCCCAGCACTGTGACCTTGGGCCTGTCATTCATTTTTCTGTGTCTCACTCTGCTCGTCCAAAAACAGAGATAATAATTCTATCTCATCTAGAGGTCTGCTGTGAGAATGAAATGGGTTAATTTACGTAAAGTGCTTCGAATGCAGCTTGGCACACAGCGAATGTGCAATAAATTGGTAGTCAGGCTGCAGGAAGACGTGGCTCTGGCGTCCTTGGAAAGCAGGCAGGGTGATGTGCGGGAAGGAGATGCAGAGTCTGTGAGCTTTGAGGAAGGCCCATGGCAGGACTGGGTACCGGGCACCCTGTGGCAAACCTCTGCATGGTCCACCAGCTGGAGCCATGTGCGTGCATGCTAAGTCGCTTCGATCGTGTCCGACTCCTTGTGACCCTATGGACTGTAGCCCACCAGGTTCCTCCATCTATAGAATTCTCCAGGCAAGAATGCTGGAGTGAGTTGCCATTTCCTCCTCCAGAGGATCTTCCTGACCCAGGGACTGAACCCTCATCTCTTATGTCTCCTGCACTGGCAGGCGGGTTCTTTACCACTAGCACCACCTGGGAAGCCCCAGTGGAGCCATCGTTTTCCCCAAAGGCTGCGTCGCCGGAGCCTTGGAAAGCACAGCTGCCCCTCTGCGCACCTAAGTCTTGGACTGCTGAGTACCTCTCACCGTGGCAGGCCCCAAGTTAGTCAACGGGGAGCTGATGAGTTGCTGCATCCCCTCCGATGCACTGCGCTCAGGAGTCACGTGACTCCCACCCACCACCACACAGACGCGTACTCCTGGTCAACCAGCAGCATCACCACCCAATCTACGCTTCCTCTCGGCTCCAGTGAATCTCTACCACCTCCAAGCTTCTGCTTTTCCTTCTGCCTGTCTGCCCCTTCTCCCCCGTTTGGCAAGTGAGAATTCCTACTCAACACGGGCACTCCACCTCAAACACACTCATTTCTGTGAAGTCACCCCAGTGAGCTCCCCCAAGGGTTTCCCACAGTGTAGTTGGCCAATCACCAACACAGAACGATAGCTGGTGCGTGCTGATGACAGGCCTCCTACTTTGCGGGGTGGGAGTCCAGCCAGCTGCATCATTACCAACCTCCCCAGCTGACTCCCAGCACACACTAAGGATTACAGCCCAGAGAGCTGGCCTTGCACGACTGTTTCTTAGCAACTTCCCTGTCATCTGGGCTCCCCCAGTCCTTTTCATGTGACTCTGAGAGTGTACCTGGTCATATCCCAGTCGAACTGCTTACAGTTCATCTCCCGTCACCAGACTGTGAGCTTCTTGAGGGCAGGGAACATGCCTGAATTATATTTAAACTCTCAGTGCCTCCAACAATCTTACCATGCTGGACTCCTCTTTTTCCTCACATTCCATGCATCACTGGGTTCAGATAGTTCTACTTCAAAAAAAAAAATTTTTTTTTTTGCCACTTTTTACCTCTTCTACTCCAATAACCCTAGTCCAAACCACCATCATCTCTGCCCATGGACCACTGCAACAGTTCACTCTCTGATCCTTCCATTTTGACCCCTGTCCCCTACAACTTCCTTTCCACACAGCATTCAGAATAATTCCTTAAAAACTAATCAAGCATTTACAAGGCACATATTCAAGAAAGCACTGACGGACTTCCCTGGTGGTCCAGGGGTTAACAATCCACCTTGCAATGCAAGGGACATGGGTTCCACACACTGCAACTACTGAAACCCATCCACCACAACTAGAGAGTCTGTGCATCACAAGGAAAGATCCCACACGACATAACAAAGATCCCACTAAGACCTGATGCAGCCAAATAAAGCAAGCACTGACATCGAGAAGATATAAAGAATACTCAAAACTTTTGAGTAAAAAACACAAAAGCAACTTAAAAATGGGTAAGAGACTTGAATAGATACTTGACTGAAAAGGACATAAGGAGGGAAAAAACATACATGAAAAGGTATTTAACATCATTTGCCATTAGGGAAAGGCATATTAAAACCATGGTGATAAACAAATGGGACCTAATTAAACTTAAAAGCTTTCGCACAACAAAGGAAACTATAAGCAAGGTGAAAAGACAGCCCTCAGAATGGGAGAAAATAATAGCAAATGAAGCAACAGACAAAGGATTAATCTCAAAAATATACAAGCAACTCCTGCAGCTCAATTCCAGAAAAATAAATGACCCAATCAAAAAATGGGCCAAAGAACTAAACAGACATTTCTCCAAAGAAGACATACAGATGGCTAACAAACACATGAAAAGATGCTCTACATCACTCATTATCAGAGACATGCAAATCAAAACCACAATGAGGTACCATTACACGTCAGTCAGGATGGCTGCTATCCAAAAGTCTACAAGCAATAAATGCTGGAGAGGGTGTGGAGAAAAGGCAACCCTCTTACACTGTTGGTGGGAATGCAAACTAGTACAGCCACTATGGAGAACAGTGTGGAGATTCCTTAAAAAACTGGAAACAGAACTGCCATATGACCCAGCAATCCCACTTCTGGGCATACACACCGAGGAAACCAGATCTGGAAGAGACACGTGCACCCCAATGTTCATCGCAGCACTGTTTATAATAGCCAGGACATGGAAGCAACCTAGATGCCCATCAGCAGAAGAATGGATAAGGGAGCTGTGGTACATATACACCATGGAATATTACTCAGCCGTTAAAAAGAATTCACTTTAATCAGTCCTAATGAGATGGATGGAACTGGAGCCCATTATACAGAGTGAAGTAAGCCAGAAAGATAAAGACCAATACAGTATACTAATGCATATATATGGAATTTAGAAACATGGTAATGATAACCCTATATGCAAAACAGAAAAAGAGACACAGATGTACAGAACAGAATTTTGGACTCTGTGGGAGAAGGCGAGGGTGGGATGTTTTGAGAGAACAGCATTGAAACATGTATATTATCAAGGGTGAAACAGATCACCAGCCCAGGTTGGATGCATGAGACAAGTGCTCGGGACTGGTGCACTGGGAAGACCCAGAGGGATGGGGTGGGGAGGGAGGCAGGAGGGAGGATCGGGATGAGGAATACATGTAAATAAAAATAAAATAAAATAAAACCATGGTGAGATACCACTAAATGATCAGAATGGCTAAAATAAATATTGAAAATGCCAAATGCGGACAAGAAAACAGAGCAACTGGAACTTTTATATACTCCTTAAGGAAATGCCAAAATGCTACAACCATGCTGGAAAATAGTTTAGCAGTTCCTTATAAAACTGAATATAAATTTACCATCTGCCCCAGAAATCCAATTCCCAGGTATTTATTTATCCTAGAGAAGCAAAAATGTATGTTCACACAAAAACCTGAATACAAATGTTTATAGCCGCTCTATTCCTAATTGCCAAAAGTTGGAAAGGAAACAAGTGTCCTTCAAGGGGTGAATGGATGGACAAACTGTGTTATGTCTATTCAATGGAACACTAGGCAGCAGTGAGAATGAACAAGCTCTGGATACACCCAACAATATGAATGAATCATGAAGACCTGATGCTGAGGGAAAGGAGCCAGCCTCAGAAGGTTACATACTATATGACTCTACTTATCTGACATTCTCAAAAGGACAAAGTGGTAGTGATGGAAAGTACAGCTGTAGTTGCCAAATGTCAGAAGTAGGGTATTCATGGTTATAAAAGGAGAACAGGAAGAATGTTTTTTCATAAAGAAACAGTTCTGTATCTTCACTGAGGCGCTGGTAGTTCCATGATCTATACCTCTGTTAAAAGTCATAGAACTGCACACCAACACGAAGTCTACTTTACCATATGGCAATTAGAAAAAGTTGAGGCGATTGAAAGAAGTCAAATCATGTAACCTCCTGGTTCAAAACCTCCAACTCAGGGACTTCCCTGGTGATCCAGTGGTTAAGAATCTGCCTGCCAATGCAGGGGACACAAGTTCACTCCCTGCTTCAGAAAGATCCCACATGCTGTGGAGCAACCAAGCCCGTGAGCCAGAACTACTGAGCCTGTGCTCTAGAACCCACGCTCCACAACAAGAGAAGTCACAGCAATAAGAAGTCTGTGAACCGCACGCTAGAGAGTAACCCCTGCTTGCCACAACTAGAGAAAGCCCACATGTAGCAACAAAGACCCAGCACAGCTGAAAATATAAATAAATCATAAAAATTAAAAGAAAAAACCCTCCAACTTAGAACAGAACCCAAACTTCTCTCCACAGTCCGTGAGTTCCACCAGTGCTGGTTTCAGATACCTCTCAGGCCACACCTTCTCAGATTCTTCCTCTCTGTGTCTCTCTGTCCACCCTGAGGCTCCCCTGCTGTTCCCTCTGCCTGAAATTCTTTCCCACAAATATTTCCAAAACCCACTTCCAAACTTCCTCCATGCCTCTGCTCAGACTGTCAACTTCTCAGAGAGACCTTCTTAAACTGAATTTGCTATAATGGCATTTTCCCCTGCCCTTACACTGTTTTCATTTTAATTCATAGCATGAATCACTAACTCACATCTGTATACACTTTACATTTCCCATCAGAATATAAGATCCACGAGGCTAGGGATCTTGTCTGTACCATTCATCAATACAGCCTCAGCAGCTAAGGCCTTGCCTACCACAAGATGAGAGCGCCACAAATAATTGTTAAATGATCAG
This sequence comes from Cervus elaphus, assembly GCF_910594005.1. Classification (NCBI taxonomy): domain Eukaryota; kingdom Metazoa; phylum Chordata; class Mammalia; order Artiodactyla; family Cervidae; genus Cervus; species Cervus elaphus. The sequence goes on along the minus strand of NC_057836.1, from coordinate 47,769,042 downwards.
TGATTAAACCCAAGAGATGAACATTTAGTGATAAGATTCCTAATGCATTGAACTTGGACGCATACTTTGACTTCTTTGCAGTACCCTTCAAATCACCTGTCCACTTGGCCCCTAAGCAGCCTCAGTCCAGACTATTCAGTTAAGCTATCAGTGTTTTAAAAATGAATTAACTCAACAACTCCCTACTAAGTGCAGCCTTTCAGTACTTGGTTAGGTAACTGGCTTGAGATGAGCTAGGATGGGGCAAGGCTGCAAGCACCCTCATTGTTAGAGTAATGCCACATGGGGTTTCCTCAGGGCTTGTAAAAAGCTATCTAGAAGCGCTACTAATACGTGCAAAGAAGTTGGAGGTGAGATTGAAGAAAGAAAAAATATACCACCTCTCCAAAACACCATTCCAAGGAGAAGGAATAAATTAGCACTTAAAGGACGCCTACTCTATATGTCCCAGGCACTCTCTAAAGGTTCTATTTAATCCTCCATCCACCCTTCAAGGTGGACTCTATGGACCCCATTTTCATACGTGAAAAGAGCCAGGCACAGACAGGTTAAGTAACATGCCCAGAGTCACACATCTATAGGTAATGACTGGTGCTCTGAACTCAGGCCTGTGGAACATCCAACCTGGTTCTTTTCCCACTTTGAATTTTAGAAGCAATATTCAGAGTCATGAGGGTGGGCACTGTCCAGAGGAACCAAGCAGACATGCCAACCTCAAATAGGAAATGCCAGCCTGAACACAGATGACCAGGTTCTTCACTAAAGCTTCTCAAAGATCGGTATCAGCAAGTCTGCTAAAGCAAGATGCTGAGCACCTTCCAGTAAAAGTGTACTGAGCATCTGCTCTGTCACTGGTCTCACATTTAATATCTCACTTAATTTTCACCATCATTTAAAATGGGTTACATGTAAGAAGTATTAAGGGCCGTTTATCCAAAAACGATGGTACCAACCCCACAAGCAAACAAAACACCTGAGAATTCTCTACCCTCCACTTCATGCCAGTTAGAAATGTTGAACTTACCTTCAAAACAGAGCAGTATGAAATGCAAACAACTGCATATAAATTTTTTTATATGCTAGTTCTTTTAGTCTTGGTCAGGGTTTTATACACTAGTTAGCACAGGAATTATTGTTCTGGGTTGCATACACAGAAACCAGGCAAAATGCAATTTGGGGGGCAATGAAAATATCTTCAAGGGTATTTTGGCTATGAATGATTTCTACCCCCATACTATGGCTCTGGAATCTAAGTATCAGTAAGACGAAACTCTGCTCTACCTCCCAGCCTCCTCTCATTTACTCCTGCTTGGTAAATAATCAAGAAATCTTAGATCGAGAAGGGAAGTGAGAGACTACGAAGGGCTACTCTTTGCCGGGGCAGCAATGCCTGGTGGTTACCAGCCATTTCTGACACTGGCAAGGAGAGGAGTCTCCTACCACTGGACCACTGCCATCCTCAGCCCACTCTTCCTGCATTTACCTGCTACCCACTCCCTTCCACATCCACCCCTGGCTGCGAGCTTTGCTTTCTAGCCCTGCAGAATATTTATAACCCCTCTTTCCTATGATAATCATCAGCGTATTCGAAGCCTGGTATTAGGATGATTCTTTCTTAACATTATAGTGATCGAGAAAAGAGCCACGTATCTGCATTGCGCTTTTAAATAACTAAGTGATGGTTTTTACTTCTGGGTGTTCATCTCTGCACATCCAAGATACTGACACCCACCTCCCCACGAGGCGGCTCCACTGATCAGGTTCTACATTTCAGGAGCTGTGCCCTGGAAACATACAGCTTAGTTGGGAAGACAAAGAACAGAGATCACGTGTCATGTGGCCAGTGTTCTTACAGTGTATAAATTAGGTGCCGGCCACATGCAGAGAGGAAGGGTCAGGGTTGCACCAGGCTGCCTCCCCACCACGAAAGCTTGCTGATCTATGAACTAGACTCTCCCGAAACCCAGCTTGCATCCTGAGCCTCTGGGGAAACTGACCAGGTCTCAGGCTTTGTTTACTTACTACCCCATCCATGTCTCAGACACCTGCCTCAATGTCAAGCCCAGAGTAGGTGCTCATTGAGCCTTACTCCACTCTCTGGCACTTCAAAGGGGCCTGGAGGGAAGGATAATTCAATTGAAATGATCCCAAAGTTCTCAATGAAGGCTTAAAAAAACTCTTTAATAATAATATCACTTCGCACACCTAAGGTAAGGAGTCTTGGTCTCCATCTCTACCATCTATCAACTCACTGAGTGATATAAAACAGGTAACCTAACTTCTCTGGACCTTCATTTTCCCAGATATAAACTGAGGGGCCTGATCCAATGGACTGTAGAGTCCTTTCCAGATCCAGGGACCATCTGCTGTCCCAGACAGTAAAGTGGACAATCCACAATAATCTGACTGAACTAGTCGATCTGAAAATCACTGTGTAACTTCCAGGAGAATGGAGAGCATGCAAAGAGCCAAAGGCAGACAAGGATTCCAGCTCTAGTCCTTACGTTACTCTACCATGAACCACCACCCCAGTATAGGTTCAAATACCAGTGTCAACATTTACTGAGTGATGATCTTGGGTAAGTCACTGAACTCCTTCAGCCTTGATTTTCACATCTTTAGATTGCTTATTCTACCTCCTCCCAGGCCTGCTGGGAGGGTGATGTGTTAAAATGTGTGCAAAGCCCCCTGCACCCAGAGGACACATGCTACGTTCCCCTTTGTGCAAACATCCTTCACCCCCACCAGTCATCCACTTAATCAACAGACCCAGATCCTGAGGCTTTTCATGATCCAGAGCACAGACAGCCAGCGAGGAAGGGCTCTAAAAGTCAGTTAGTTCAACTCCCTCCCACCTCTGTGACTGACACATGATGAAACTGAGACTCAGAGAGGTGGAAGGACTTGCCCAGGAGCCTACATGTTCTTCAGCAGTAGAGCCTGGCCCAGAACACGGGGTGGCAGACGCCAAGGGTCACACAAGACACAGGCAGGAACCTCTGCAGGCTCTGCTCTCCTTAAAGAAAATGGGGGCACTCCACATGAAACCAAATTCTGAAGAATAAAAGCAACGGTATTTTTTATTTACAAATTTTGGCGAGGGCTGCAGGAGAGATGTAGAGTCACAGTTTGTCTATGAAATGCCAAGTTTCCCTGAATTCCTTGTGAGATGAAGGGCAGAGTTTCTTGCTAGCAGCCCTTCCCAGTTACTCCGGTCTCCTTTCCCCTCCCCGATCTGACTTTTTTCAGTTCGTACACCTTGAGGCAGACATGCTGCATTAGGCTCCCCTCTGAGCAAGGTGAGAAGTCTCAAGTCCAGGCAATAACGCACGCCCTCTGAAACACAAACAGCATAATCCCCCGACTGTGCTGTCATAATACAAAGAGAATCCCCCTACCCTCCAGAGAGCTCCAGCATGGGACATTAGGAACATGCCCCAATCCACAAAGGCACACCTGTAACTCAAGGGCCAGCGATCCAAAGGTTCCCCTGAAAGCCATGACCAAAACTCCCTGAGACCATTTAGGGACTCCTGGAAACCTCAGCCCAGAGTCCACCAAGAGCATGCAGCTGAGCACTGAAGGGGGACCCCCACAGGACAAGGAGGGGTGTGGGTGACAGCGGGCGCTGGGGAGACACCGCTAACCTGACGCGCCCCCCTCCTGCCTCGGATTAACAGAGAGAAGCATTTCTCTCCCAGAAGCACTGGGCAGAAAGCTACACCAAGAGCGGGCTTGTGAACACTGCCTTGTCAGCACACTCCCCACCAAGCGGCCCCCTGATCCAAGCCTCACATGGTGTTCTTGAGCAAATGGACATAGAGAGGGAGACCGTCCTGGCCCAGCTCACACTGCATGTGCGGGCAGCTCTGCATGGAGCCTGTGCTGACCTGCCCCCTAGAGCTGTTCCCTCCCGCGGCCCCCAAGGCTCTTCTCCTCCAGGCCCATTCTTCCTTCCAAAACCGGGGGCTCACCTCCTAGTTCTGAGGATCCTGCCAGGTTGAACAATGCTCAGAAGCAGGTGACCACTTAGCAGTTCATCCGGTGGGACCTCTGCAGCCCAGAGCAGCTGGCGCTGTGCCCGTCCCCAGTGGCAGTAACTTTGAAAGGGCTCTCGCTTCCCTAAACACTTCTGATCACCCTCCTCCCCCTCCGTAGTACTATGGAGACATGTGCTCTGCTTGGGAGGAGGTAGGCAGGAAGGTGCAGCTATTTACTGGAAGAAGGGCGACAGCCAGCTGAGCCATGCTCCACACTCACAACCAGCAGAAGCGGACTGGGAGGAAAATAGCTCTGTGTGCTGCCACAGAATTATTAACCCTTGGGCTCCGGCTTTGCTCCTCACAGCTGAAGCAGGAGAAACAATACACTTAACCAATGGAGTGCCAGCCAAAGACATTACATCACCGGTCAGCACCGCCATTGGCTAATAATTCCTAGAAGGCATTATCTGCTTCTAGGTGCTTAACCCTTTCGTGAACATCACAGCAAAGACTCAAGCATTTGGTCTAAGCCTATGGTCCTGGACCATGCTTTTACCAGGATCATCTGCAGTGCTTTCTAAACATACAGATTGCTATGTTCCATCCCAAACCATCCAAACCAGATTCTTGAGAGGAAGTATACGATGGTTTAGTCGCTAAGTCGGGTCTGACTCTTGAGACCTCATGGACTGAAGCCCGACCTTCTCCTCTATCTAGAGGGTTATAGTCCATGGGATTTCTCAGGCAAGAATACTGGAGTGGGTTGCCATTTCCTTCTCCAGGGGATCTTCCTGACCCAGGGACCAAACCCTGGTCTCCTGCATTGCAGACAGATTCTTTACCATCTGAGCTACCAGGGAAGCCTGCATGGATTTCTGTATTTTAAACAGTGTTCAGAGTGTGGAAACCACTGGCCTATTCAGAAAGGCTTCCTCTCTAAGAGATAAACGAAATGAGATTTTTCTGATCATTTATTATGTGCCCAATGCATTATTACATCATCTCACTTATTTCCTGCAGTGAGCAGTGATGTGACTGACTCCATTTCATAGGTACAAAAAGAGAGACTAAATCATTTGCTCAGAGACAGAGCCCAGCTTTGAAAGTCAGACTGTTTGTACCCTGCCTTGCTCCTCTTTTGAAGCTTCCACTTGAAATCAAATCAAGCTATTTGCCTACTTATTGCCTCCAGGGTTATAGAAACAATAGCCCTCCTGGATGAGCTGAAAAATGCCAGTAACACAGGAAGAACTAGGGAATGAAGAGAAAGGGAATTCCCACAGCAGGTGTTCAGGGATCCTGAACCTTCCAGAGAACGCTTCTTTTTCTTAGGCTCAGTTCTTCCGCTTCTGCTACACATCTCTGCTAGCTCACTTTCTCCGGGAAGCCTCCTCCTACCCCCAAACTTGGGAGAGATGCCCCTGGTCCAGACTCCTATGTCCTCTGTATCAGTGGCCTCATTGCTTGCTTACCAGGTAAATTCCACAAGATTAATTACAGCCATTTGCACCTTCACCAACAGAGGCCCAGCACAGTACCTGCCACATGTGAGTACTCAATCTTGACTGTGGAAAGAGGGGAGGGAGGGAGGGGTGGAGAGAGGGAGGAAGGGAGGGAGGGGCGGAGAGAAGGAAAGAGAGAGGGAGGAAGGGAGGGAGGGAAGGTCTTTACTCAAATTCTAAACAGCATCACCCTGACTCGGGAAAGGCAAAGGACTGGAAGCCAGGGGAACCACATGTACAAAACTGTCTGACCTTGGGGAAGCCCATTCTCAGGGGGCCTTGGTTTCTTCATCTGAAAATAAGAACAGAAGCACCTTCCTTGTAGGTAGTTATGAGGATCAAATTAAAGAATGATGCAAGCTTGGATGTGCTCCTCTGCACTTTCTCCCTAGATCTCATCCATATTACTGGCTGGCATCAAAGTGCTGACACCTCTCTGATTAGCCGGAGGTCCCCCCAGTCTCTGTGTGGGTGTCTTGGACATCTCCAAGAGAGCATTTACATTTTCTCCCCCTGTTCTTCACCATCGCTCTTTGACTGGTGCTCCTACCTATTGATCTTTTATTTTTTTGGTAACTGAGATTAAGTTTCTATAAAGTAAAATTAACCATTTTAAAGTCTACAGTTCAGTAGCATTTAGTATATTCATAGTACAGTTCAAACACAACTTCCATCCAGTTCCAAAATATTTTCACCATCCAAAAAGGAAACCGCTTAGCAGTCATGCCCTGTCTACCTTCCCCTCTCCACACAAACTCCACAAACACCAATCTGCCTTCTGCCTCCATGGGTTAGTCTACTTGGATTATTTCACACAAGTGGAATCATATAATACGCGGCTTTTTGTGTCTGGCTTCTTTCACTTAACATGTCTCCAAGGCTCATTTACATGGTAGCAAGTATCGGTGCATACTCAATCACTAAGTCATGTCTGACTCTTTACGACCCCATGGACTGTAGCCTGCCAGGCTCCTCTGTCCATGGACTTTTTCAGGCAAGAATACTGGAGTGGGTTGCCATTTCCTCCTCCAGGGAATCTTCCTGACTCAGGGATGGAACCAGAATCTCTTGTATCTCCTGCACTGGCAAGCGGATTCTTTACCACTGTGCCATCTGGGAAGCCCAGCATGTATCAGGACATCCTTCCTTTTTATGGCTGAGTAAGATTCCATTGTAAGTACTTACCACATTTTTGTTTATCCATTTCCCTGTTTATGGACAGCTCGCATCCAATCTTGAGCTATAATCCTGGGGGGGGGGGTCACCCTTGATCCTTCCGTTGCCCATAATCCTGACATTGAATGTATCAGCAAGTCTTGTCCATTTAACACCCCCAATACAGCTCCTTCTACTTTTCCAATACCATTGCTACCCTGTAGCCAGGACACCAACACCTCTCTCACCAAACTCCTAATTTGTGGCAAGATCCATTCTTC